>NW_025999900.1:54855384-54903039 GCF_001458135.2 Marmota marmota marmota | reverse complement strand
AGCGGGGAAGTTGCCCGGGCCGAAGAGTTTCCTGCCCCGACGTGCGGGCCGGTCCCGGTGCCCCGGTTGCCGAAAAGACCCTGGAGGCAGAGTTGGTATTGTCTGCGGGGGACCGGATTCCCGCGGCCCCGGGTCGGGGAAGGGGTGCCGATCCAGCAGAGACCCCAAGATGAGAAACAGGCTCCTAACAAAGATTCCCTCCCCCCAAACTGTGCAAGATTGGCACCCGCCGCGAACGTCTCCCGAGACCCCCGAGGCCCGACCCCTCCTCACCCCGTCTCCTTGAAACCCGTCTTGGGTTCCGGATAAGTTGGGGGTCGGCGGGCTTTTATTGATTGGTTTTTAAGGCTCGCCACGGTGCAGCCAATAAAAGGTTTATGACATCTGACCGGCAGTGAAGGTATGCGAGCTCCCAATTGCCCTGGGTGCGCGGAGAAGAGCAGTTTCCCCGTTGCGTGGCAACGCCGCTGATTGACTCGGGAAGCAGCCAATGGCCGCTTTCGCTGGTCCCCTTGAAATGTTTTTGACAAGTACAGTAGACCTGAGTGGAGCGCGTGCGTGCGTGCGTGCGCGCGCAGGGCGGCGGGGGGGTGGGTGTTCCTCGGGCCCCCAAACTCCAGACTGCCCAGCTTCACTCGGGAAGAATTTCTCAACTTTTTAAAGTTCACATGGAACATCTGTTCAGAGCTGGGCCATAACGTCTTTGTCAGTTCTTTGGAGACGTTCTGATACCTGGCAAGAAACTCAGCTTTCCTGCTACATTCTCTTCGTTAAAAAAAATAAATAAGTAAAAAAGGAAACAAAATACAAAAAGTGTGAGTGTGTGTGTGTGTGTGTGTGTGTGTGTGTGTGTTAGAGGGAATGTAACCAATAACAAGCCTAAAAAGTTGTAAGGAGGTCACTAGTGAAAACTATTTGCGAATCTGGTGAGCAACCTTATTGGCAGCAGATTAGAAATGTTTGCTTAACTGTGGGCTCACATGATCCAGACTCCCCCCCTCCACAAAATAGGAGGAAAAAAATATTTGGCGATTATGTAGCGTATAATAATGGAAAACTCCTCAGCTGTGGTTTCTGGGAACTGGGTTTTTTCTTTTCTTTTTTTTTTTTAACACGAACTAGTGATCAGCAGCCATCCATACTGTTACTATAAAATGAGAGATTTATTGGGATGCAGTTAACAGAGAGTCTGCGGGGAGCACAAAGCAGACAAATGATCGCGGGGTATGAACCCCCAAACCCTCTTTTTTTCCGACAGTGCCATTTTTTTTTTCCTAATATAACCACATTGCTTGCAGTGTTTGTTTAAAACAAAAGAAAACATGGAGAATAGAGTGTTAGTTCCTTTGGGAAGCTACTGACAAATAAGCAAATTAAAAGGAAAGAGAGCAGCGTGTTGTCATAGCAACAGTGCAATTAAATTACTTTACTGTCAGCCATGATATAATTTTCCTGTTTGGAAGCTCAGGAGACATAAAACTTTCGTTTGGAGCTAAAGTTGACTTCAGTGGCTGGGTAGATGTCCTTTGTGTCTGCTCTGTGGGTATACTGGAAATCAGGACGTTTTCTGATGGGGACTGAGGAAACTTTTGAGACAGGCCTGGCTTTGATTGGTTCATAAATAAGTTAAGAGCAATAACTGACAGAAATCTGTCATATCCCAGACTTAGAGGTACTAGCTTATTTATTTATTTATTTTTCTTTAGCACGTGTCGTGTAGAACTCAGAGTAGCTCCCTAGTTTGACAGAAAGAAATACTCCAGTGGAGGAACCCAAGGCATCTGGTCTGTCCTGCCTGGGTTGGGTGGTGATGCCAGGTTGGAGTTTTCTCTCCTTAGAGATGGGCATCTGGCAGCAGTTCCAGAGAGCTGCCCCTCCCACCTGTCCAGCAGGTTGTCTACCTCAGGGAGGAGGGAAAGTGTTGCAGTTCACTGGCCTCCTTGGCTGGTGGTTTGCTGCCCACTTCTCTCTCCCTTTCTAGAAGCCCAAGCTAGAGCTTGCCGTGCTGAAGTGGCAGTTATTTCAGAGGTGGTGGGAATGGACATTTAGAGGCTTAGAATGATTTTGTCTCTGCTTTTGATGTGTTCATTCATTTTTTCTAGGTAAATTGTTTGATCGTTTTTACTCAAGAGGAAAAAAAAATTAAAACACTTTTCTTAATAAACTAAGCACATTGTTTGCGCAGTACAAAGGGAGGCTGGAAGACTTTTTGTTACATTTGCTGTTCTAGCTTAGGTGGAGTGCTGGAGGGTTGAATGTACTTTTTATCTGTAGAGGTTGTTCTGTTTGTGATTTGCCACCTCTTTATTTGTTTTTCTCATCAGATATTATTTTACTCCCTGTTCTGGGTCACTGATTAAAATGGGGAGGGCTCCGGTGAGGGGAGGGAATAGAATACTGTAACAATTTTTGTTGAATTTGTCTTCCTGCCTTGAAGCTGCCAGTTGCTCCCTTTCCTGACTTTTTCCCCCCAACCAGTTCCAATTTTAGTTAATGGCTTATCTTTCATTCCCACTTATTTGTCTGAAATCATTTTCTTTAGCATTCTGGGTGTGGTGTCCTAATAAAATTTAATGTGCTTCATACTCAAGTTCAAATCCACAAAATCCTTGCCATCCTCTTCCAACTTGCCAAATGTTATTAAGTTTGCAGTTTTTGTCCCCCCCCCCCCCTTCTAACAGGGATTAAGCCCAGGGGTGCTTAACCACTGAGCCATACCTCTAACCTGCCCCCCCCCCGCCCCCATATTTTTTAGTTGTCAATGGAGCTTTATTTTATCTTTTTATATGGGGTGCTAAGAATTGAACACAGTGCCTCACACATGCTAGGCAAGTGCTATACCACTGAGCCCCCACCCCAGCCCCCACCCCTAGCCCTTTTTATGTTTTATTTTGAGTCAGGGTCTCATTAAGTTGCTTAGGGCCTTGCAAAATTGCTGAGGCTGACTGAAAAGTTTGCAATTTTTGATCATGACTTTTGGGGGGAGGAATTGGTTAAAAGAACCAAATCAATGGTCCCTGGGGCCACAGTTTTAATTCCAAGGCCCTTGTAATGATCTTTATGTAGAAATGGCTGAACTTAATCTTGAATAATTGCCCTTAAATTTATATTTATTTATTTTTTTTTCATTTTAGCTGGGAGCAGTGGCCGCACACACCTGTTATCCCAGCTATGCTCTGGCTAGCCTGGGCATACTAGTGAGATCCCATCTCAAAAACATAATAAAATGAATACAAATAAAATAAATGCTATAAGTGTTTTCCTTTTTTTTTTTTTTTAGAAAAATAAACAGACTGATTGCACAAAGCCTTTTCCTTTGTACTTATTTTGTAGTTAATCATGAAGCTCCAAAGAATTTTACATATTATACTTTTGAGTATTATGGAGAAAGCAGGATACCAAGTAATAATTGATTTCCCCCAGGACATGGTGAGAGCCTTTGAAGGTCTAAGGGAGATGGTGAATTTCTTATCCTTTTTGTGATTTATTTGCACCTTAAAGATGATGTAAATGTTTTCAGTTAGGTTAAGGGGTATTAGGTCACCCTGCTGTTGAAACGGTGGACTGATGTTTCTTACTAGTGTATTTCTGTGTGGTGGGTTTGTGGGTTTGTGTGGCTCAGTGTGGGAGTCATGAGGTGGTGTCCCTATGGAGCCGGACCCAGAGAGGAGGCTGGGGTGGGCTGAGGGAGTGGGAGAATTAGGGCCTCCTCTGCCTTTGTGTTTTGAGTTTGACCAACGCCTCTGTCTTCGCGCTCTCTCTCCCAGGAGCCTTCACGTAAATGGGTCCAGTCATGCCTGCCAGTAAGAAGCCAGAAAGCTCAGGAATTAGTGTGTCCAGTGGACTGAGTCAGTGTTACCGGGGCAGTGGTTTCTCCAAGGCCCTTCAGGAAGACGATGACCTCGACTTTTCTCTGCCTGACATCAGACTAGAAGAGGGCACCATGGAAGATGAAGAGCTGACCAACCTGAACTGGCTGCATGAGAGCAAGAACTTGCTGAAGAGCTTTGGGGAGTCGGTCCTCAGGAGTGTCAGCCCTGTCCAGGACCTGGACGACGACACCCCTCCATCCCCAGCCCACTCTGACATGCCCTATGATGCCAGGCAGAACCCCAACTGCAAGCCCCCCTACTCCTTTAGCTGCCTCATATTTATGGCCATTGAGGACTCTCCAACCAAGCGCCTGCCAGTGAAGGATATCTACAACTGGATCTTGGAACATTTTCCGTATTTTGCGAATGCACCTACTGGGTGGAAAAACTCAGTGAGACATAATTTGTCATTGAATAAGTGTTTTAAGAAAGTGGACAAAGAGAGGAGTCAGGTAAGCCTCATGTGTCCGGAACCAGTTTATGACATATTTTTCTCCACCAAAAAGCAGCTCGTATCTACCACATTGAAGTGTAGGGGTTTATAAATGCCTGTTTTTGTTTGTTTGTTTGTTGTTTACTTTGGCTCATTTAGGTAGTTGTGAAGACTTCTGTTTCCTTAACCTTATGAGTTATGTGCTCTTTTTCGTCTTCATGCTGTCAAGAAGTTCCCACTGATGGCCTTTCTCATAGCCAGCCGTGGTTCACAGAACCAAGTGGTTCTCAGTATCGCCCCTTCATGTGGATGGGTCACTAGAGTTCAAACAAAGATCTGTATTCCAAGTGCACCCACTGACCATGAGGTTTCTAACTGTGAGGACATTGGCCTCCTATTGCCACCAACATCTAGAGAAAAATTATTTTTTTTCTGAATATTAAAAAAGATCACCTCCCCAGGATTCTGGAATAAATGGACATCAAGAGACCTTGGGAGGATACTTGAAGGTACTTTTATACTCCTAGACAAATCAGGGACATGAGTTGCCAGAGGACGTTTATGAAATTTAGAGTTTGGCAACTTTGAAACTCCATGTGCAAAATTGGCTCAGGGTAAGGGTCCCATTACAGAAGGACTTTTAAAACAGTTGAATTTTGGGCTGGGGATGTGGCTCAAGCGGTAGCGCGCTTGCCTGGCATGTGTGCGGCCCGGGTTCAATCCTCAGCACCACATACAAACAAAGATGTTGTGTCCGCCGAAAACTGAAAAATAAATATTAAAATTCAAAAAAAAAAAAAAAAGTTGAATTTTGACTTTAAATTCTTAGCTTGTGCTTTGTGGTTGGCTAAAAGAAGACAATTTTAATAAGCTGCTTTACTTTTCTGGTAAGAATATAATAGGGGGTGCCAGAGATAGGATCCACCCAGCGGAGAAACAAAACCTGATCCAACCTGGTGTTCTGGAAAGCCGTGTTGCCGTAGTTAAAATACATTGCCAGAAAAAGTTCCGTCCGCAGTTTCATGTCACTGTGCTTTCCAGCCCTGGTGCTCTGCTGTTCATACTTGTTCAAGGGTGGGGCCTGCGGCTGTGCGGGGTTGGGGTCTTCCATGTCTTTCTCTCCAGACACATGTTTTTGTTTCAAGTAGAATCTGGAGCCTGAGAATATTCCGCTTGTCCTTGACGTGGAAGGAGAATATGCATAAGGAGGTGGGACAGCCAGGGTTCTGCTGGCTCAGGCTGGGCGCGTGTGTCTGCTCCCCAGAGTGTGTGTGAGGTGGGGATGGGGACGCAGGGTGGAGTGGTGATGTCAGGGGGAGAGGAAGGATGTGGTCGCCACGGAGTCTGGCTCTGATGGGATGGAGTGTACAGATGTGAACGTTCGTCTTTGGGGCTCTCCTTCCTCAGGTCCTTATTTTTATGTAGCTGTAACAACCTCTGTGCCAGTTTAAATGAAAGAGAAGTCCCGGGTCCGAGAAGCCCTCTCTTGTCCTCCATTATCTACTTCCTCCCCCCCTTTCCTTTTTTTTCTTCGTTGAACTGGGGATTGAACCCAGGTACACTGTACCACTGAGCTGCTTCCTCAGTACTTGTTATTTTATTTATTTATTTTTTTTTAGAGAGAGAGAGAGAGAATTTCAATATTTATTTTTTAGTTTTCAGCGGACACAACATCTTTGTTTGTATGTGGTGCTGAGGATTGAACCCGGGCCGCACGCATGCCAGGTGAGCGCGCTACCGCTTGAGCCACATCCCCAGCCCCAGTACTTGTTATTTTTTGAGATAGAGTCTTGCTAAGTTGCCCAGACTGGCCTTGGGCTTGCAATCCTCCTGCCTCAGCCTCCTGAGTGGCTGGGATTACAAGCCTTCCCTCCATTTTTCAGGTTGGCCATTTGGAGACTGGCCTCTGGACTCCACTCTGTTGAGTGCTTGAAGTTATTCTAGAAACTTAGGAGACTTATCTCTTTCCTGTAAAGACCCAGCCTGTGAAACTAAAGGCTTCTTATTGGTGGGTCCTTATGGCAAAAAAGGGGAAGGTCTGAGCAAGCAATTCCAGACCTAGACTGTAGAGAAGGAAGTGCCCATCAGGACCTCAGCCTCTGTCACTGATAAAGCCGTGGACAGGGCTTTTAGCTTGGTGTACACGATTCTGCAAGTTACAGCATTTTGCCATAATGCGGGTGCACATAAAAGTAACTCAGCAAATGCACAGTCTGAAATGTTAAACACCAACTCTAAAGTGAGCTGCCAGACTGTGAGGATTATTCATCGTGGAGCCCTGGGAACCGCAAGCTGGTGTTGGGTGGTGTGTGTTACAGCTCACCTGGAGGAACTCCCATCTACCCCCACCTCCACCCACCCCGCCCCGCACTGGATTCTGGGAGTCTTGTTTTCCAGGGGTGATGGGTGTCAATCTGGATAAATGCAGATAGGGTTTGTTGAAAGGGCGTGGTTTTAAGGATTTGAGATTGTTAATCTTGTGAAATGTTGAGTGCTGGCTTCCTACCCATGCTGACCTGCATTGACATGTTTCTGATCAGTGCCAGTCAGTTTTGTGGTTGGGAGTTTGTTCCCAGCCTTAGTGATGCTGTGAGAACAAGGCTAGAGTTGTGTTTTTCCTCTCTCCTCTTTTCTTGGGTTACCCTGGGGCCAGCTGGTGGCTGATGAGAGGCACAACTGCCAGGTTTGCTTAGGTAACCCAGGTATGCTATGGTGTAGCCAGGTACTTCCAGGGCACTGGCCCCGGGCTGTTCACTTGTGGTTTTTCCCTGGGCTAGCTGAATAAAAGGAAAGGCATTCCCCCTGATTGTTTGCCCAGGGAGAGCCCATTGGGCTGTACAAGAACACTTTTTTTTTTTTCCCCCGGGGAATTTTTGCTTGGTGGTGGCTCCCTCCTCCTGTAAATTTCTACCTCAACACAAATACATTCAGATGTTGGTGAGAAATACATTAAATGAAGATGAACATCAGTGCCTTGCAAGTTAGTTGTACCAAGTTGGCCATTCACTTTTTTTTTTTTTTTTTGTTCTGGTGATTGAAGTTAGATGCACTCAACTGAACTACTGAGCCACCTCCCCAGCCCTATTTTGTATTTTATTTAGAGACAGGGTTTCACTGAGTTGCTTAGTGCCTCGCTTTTGATGAGGCTGGCTTTGAACTTTCGATCCTCCCGCCTCTGCCTCCCAAGCTGCTGGGATTACAGGTGTGTGGCACCACACCTGGTTCACTTTTTTTCTTAAAGTGGAGAACTTGGTTAAGCTTGGCCTAGCAGTGAGAATGAGGAATCCTATGTGATCTTGTCCCTGAGGGCTTGGAACGCGTACCCTGCTGAACAACTGTTTGGCTGGGCTGTTAGAGTAGGAAGGTACTAGATTGCATCAGAATCTCTGGTGGTGTTTAAAAACAATGATCATTGCTCAGAGATAAATGGAGAGTTTGAGTTGGAGGTAGGCTGTGGAAAATTGGTAGTAGAGATAAGTTTCGTGGGCGTTTCTGATGTGTAGCCAGGGTTGAGAATCCCTGAACCAGGGTCCTTCTGGGTTCTCTTCAGGGCTCAGGTTTCACCAAGACATTTTCTCATGAATAAATCAAAGAAAAAGGACAGTTTTGCTTTCATTTTTTAATCTCTTAAAAGACTTCAAAAGATAAGAGTTTTATTTTTACCTTTTTAATCATGGATATTTCCAAACATACATAGAAGTAGGGAATACAGGGACTCTGCACCCATCACCCCGGTGACCCACATCCAGATTCAACAGTTAATGAGGACCCGCCTTGCTTCACTCATTCTTTGTTGCTGCTGCTGCTGAAATATTTTGAAGCAAATTCTAGATCTCATGTCATTTTTTTCCAACATATTTTAGTGTGTGTATGAATAATTGATAATTTCTTAGACAGTCACATTGCCTGTGTCCCCAGAGCAGAATTACCAGTTCTCTGATGTCACCTAATACTAGGCCCATCTTCAGATATCCCTGATTGTTTACAAAATGTTTGTTAAATTGGGGTCCAGACTCGATTTATGAGTTGCACTTGGTTGCAATGTTTCCTTAAGGTTTTTAGTGGCCAGCACCGCTGTCCCCTGCACCCCTTTCTGTGCCCTTGTGAAAGACATCCATCGCTTGGCCTCTTGATATCATTTAACTGGCTTCTCCACCCCTCCCTAAAGTCTGGATCACATTCTGACTTCTGGGTCCCTCGTCCCCGAGAACGTCATGTACAGATGGTGTCATGTCTGTCCTGAAGCCTGGTTGCCCTGCTCGGGGGATGCCGAGGTCAAGCCCTGGGTTCATGTGAGGTCAGCCGCTTTTGACTCTGTAAAGTTCCACGTCTGCCTCTCATCTTATGGTGTCACCTGTTGATATGCTTCGCTGAAATCAATCAAGGCCATTTTAAAGTGTGGGATTATGTTTTCTGCTTTCTAAATATAGGCCTTAGTTAGGACTGGAAGGTACCAACATCTTAGGCTACTTATAAATGAGAAATAAAATACAGTTATTTTTTTTACACTGAATTATAATGGCTCAGGTTTGTGTGTTTCTGTTTCTGTGTGTTTTTTTTTTCTTCCCCTCTTGCTGCGTTAACAAAAAACATTATTGTCATCAGAAGTTTTGTAAAGGAAACACCGCACAAAAGTATATTTATCATATGTAGGGACAAGTGCTTTAAATATGTTTTTTTTTTGTACCGGGGATTGAATTCAGGGGCACTTGACCACTGAGCCACGTCCCCAGCCCTATTTTGTATTTTATTTAGAGACAGGGTCTCACTGAGTTGCTCACCGCTTCACAGTTGCTCGGGCTGGCTTTGAACTTGCAATTCTCCTGCCTCAGCCTCCCAAGCTGCTAGGATTACAGATGTGCACCAGTACGCCTTTTGAATACATTTTTAGCTTATAAACATAGGCGACTTGACTGAAAGAGGGCTGAACTGGAATTCTGGGTTCTAGTTTTGGTGCTGGAGGTATCTGGCTGTCTTGGGGCCTCAGTTTCCTCATCTGTAGAAGTAGAGGAGTTGATAGTTGCTCAGGGATTTAACCTGGGTGTCTAGGTGTCAGAGGCTGTGGTGACTGACCACTGGAATCATTGTCAACAATGCCACGTGGCACTGCATATTCCTTTTTTTTTTTTTGGTAGGGAGAGGATTCCAAGATTTTGTTTGCTTAGTTTAGATTTTTACATTTTTGGAGGCAGGTACTTGGGTTTGAACCCAGGACTCATACCCGTTAGGCAAAAGCATTCTACCTCTGAGCTGAGCTACATGGCAGCCCTTTTAAAATTTTGAGACAGGGTCTTGCTAAGTCGCCCAGGTTGGCAGCTTCAGCCTCCTTAGTTGCTGGGATTACAGGCGTGCACCACTGTACCCTAGTTACTTTCTTAATAGGGCCTGTGACTGACCACTGGTTTTCTGGACAGTGGTGGGCCCACATGGAACATTTGCTTTGTGCTTTCCACATGCAGCATCCCGTTGTTTCCTCATTATGGCCTGTGAATAGGTCCTGTTGGTTTCCTTCCTAGAGTAGATGAGGGGTTATGCTCTGAGTGGTTCAGTGACTTTCTGGAGGTCACCCAGCTGGTAAGTGGCAGAATAGGAGTTCCTCCTAATTCCTTCCAATTGCATAGGACATGATCTTAACCATAGTGCTGGAGTATACCTTCTCTGTTTAGTGGTCATTGTAGGTGATCTCTATATACTTCTCCTCGTGTGCAATGAATCTGGGCTATAGGGGAGTAAAATAACTCAAGTAGGTGCTAAATTAACTCTGGAGGTGCAGGATAGACAAGAAATATAGAGAATAAATAGAGGAGATATAATAAGTGCAGAGAACAGTCTTACACTATTAAGATGGGGCCAAATTCTGTCTTTGTCAATAAGTGCAAAGGTCTTGCCTTAACAGAGCACGTGGTTGCCTTCTGGGCTCCTGGTTTTCAGACTCTGTCCCAGCCCCTGGGATTACAGGCATGCACCACTGCATCCTGGCTACTTTCTTAATAGGACCTGTGACTTGCAGGATCCCTGCAGCAGTTACCATCTCTTCTTCCTGGTGGATGAAGTTCTTTTGATAAAGTTCTTTTTTCCCACCAGTACTGAGTGTTCATTGAACCCTTGTTGTTTTATAGTCTGAGACAAATCCTCTAAATTGCACAGCTTGGCTTTGAACTTGGAATCTTCCTGTTTTACTTAGCCTCTGGAGTTGCTGGGATTATGTGCATGCTCTGTCACACCCAGCATTCAAAGGCAGGTGTTTTTTTTTTTTTTTGGTCGTGCTGGGAATTGAACCCAGGTCCTTGTGCATGCAAGGCAAGCACTCTACCAACTGAGCTACATCTCCTGCCCTCAAAGGCAGGTTTGAAAATGAAGTAGCACCTGGTGTCTGTACCCACATATGCATGTTGGCCTCTGATTGCCTCTTGGAATCCAGAGTGTGTTTCCTGTGACACTGGTCAACATACTTGTCTAAATTGGCAGTCATTTTTAGAAAGAAGAAACTTATTATTATTTTTTGATAAACAGTTCTCTTTGAAAGACAGCACACTCTGTCCCTGATGAGTGAATTCTTAAGAATCGAGATTATGCAAAGATGTGATGAGGTGTAGAAGATGCTTCTGTGGTCCTGGGGTCAGTGACAGCCCAGTTCCTTGCACAGTGTCAGAGGCTGCAGTGCCAGAAGATAGGTGCCTCTTGTTCACCTGTAGTACCCTGTGCTCAGTGGATGGGCTGCTTTCTGTAATCTGTGTCCACTGTGTCACCTCAGAAGGTTGAGTCTTTAACAGCATCTCTGCAGGGCCTGAAATAAATAGAGCCCCTATGTCACCCACCTTGGAATAGGTGGCCACTTCATGGCCACTTCCTCTGTGATCCCAAGAAGCCATTGCGCCTCCCTTGTTTGTGTTCCTGGCCCGTCCTGCCTATTGGCTCCTCGTAGACCCCGCTCCTTCCTGATCCCTCCAGGTATCGGATTTCTTGGTGGGGGACACATTTCTGTTGTCCTGCTCTTTCCTACTGTTTATTGCTTTTCTGCACATTTATTCATTCAACAAGCTTTATGAAGCCCCTAATATAATAAGTGCTAAAAGGATACAAAATAGCATTGTGCCTGCTGCCTGTAAAGCCCCCCACCCAGCGAGTTGTACCCAGTCTCCTCCTAGCTCGCAGAATGTCTCCAGCAAAACCCCTTATGTCAGTGCTCTGTTCCCCTTTTATTATGTTTCCCATCTCTCATTACTTTTCTGCAGTGACTTCCTAGGAAAGATGTTGGTGAACCTGATAAAGGTCTATTCAAGGCGTCTGGAACCCAATGCCCCATTAGTGCATGTGTCTGTCCCCCTCAGCTATTGAGGACTGGTGTGTTCTCTTTGGCAGAGATTTGTGGCATCTAAGTAGGTCTACCAGACGCCTCTTCATCAGTGGCTGCCTGCAGATCCAACCAACAGATTGTTTTCCCAACCTTCCCTGTTGAGCTGAAGAGGCACTGGGATTTCCCTTTGAAACCACTTTAACTGCCGGGTAATCTCTGCCGTAAATAATATAGGAAGCTGGCACACTGACCTCCTATTTTTCAAACAGGAAGTCATAGGTTTTGCTTTATTCACAAATCATGAGCATTTGAATTAATCCATACTCTTTTTCTTTTTCCTTGAAGTGCTGGGGAAGGAACCCAGGCCCTGCATATCCTATACAGGCTCTGTACCCCTGAGCCACACCCCAGCCCTTAATCCACTCCCTTTCTGAGCCCTAGGTCATCTTAATGCTCTTAAGCCTTGGCAAGAAGGTGAAAGTTTCACATTTCATGGAGAAGTCTACCACCCGTTTGAAACAGAAGATGAATATGGATATTTTAAAGGCTAATGGAGTGTTTATGTTGATGCCACCTGGTTTGCTAGGCAGGTCTTTTTTTTAACAGGTTTTGGTTTTGTCACTTTTAACTTGTTCGCTGCTTCTCTCAGTGAATACTTCTAATTAGTCCTGTAAGGATGGAGCCCTTGGCCCTATTTGATACTTTACCCTGGACTGCGTTTTTACACTGTGGCCTTTATTCAAGTTGTTCTTTGCAGTGCCTTCATGTTAATAGGCCCTTGGTAGATGCCATTTTGGGGACTTCAGGGGTCCTCTGTGTATTTGATTTTTCAGTGGAATTATTTGGGGATGTTGAAGTTAAAGTAAAAAGTGAAATTCTGTTCTTTAGTAGCTCTCATTCCAAAGAAACAGAAAACATAATAGAAAATAAAAAAATAATAAATGTAGGCCACGCATAATCCCAGCTGCTGAGGTTGGGGGTGGGGGGGGGAGTTGAGACAGGAGGATCACGAGTTCAAAGCCAGCCTCAGCAACTCAGAGAGACCCTGTCTCTAAATAAATACAAAAAAGGGCTGGGGATGTGGCTCAGTGGTCAAGCATCCCTGGGCTCAATCCCCAGGACCAAAAATAAAAAAGAATAAATGGTAAATAACTGTAAGTACCAGATGTGTGCCTAAGCAGTGAGTAACCAGTATCATCTGATATGAGCAGGGGGGCTTTCCCTCTCCAGGGAGAGGCATTTGAAGCTGAGATAAAACATGGTGGGCAAGAATTTTTGGTTTTTCCCCGACTTGGTATTGGACTTTATGTAGGACAGTGGACACCTTAATGTGCAAGTTTTGAGTATTTCTGATAGAAGTAGAAATGTTGGAGTAAATTGTGCACAGAGCATTGTCTTGGTGTGGGAATGAGACTTCCAAGAATGGATTAGTTAGGATGAGCCTTGACTGTTTTGTCTTAGAAAGTCCAAAGGATTGCTTTTTAAACAAGCTAGAAGTGAGGAACTGAGCAGAATCCCGTCTGTCGTCTTTCTGCTCTACCATTTTTGGTGCATTGCTGGTTTCCATTCTAAAGTCTTTTCTTGGCCCAAGAGGGCATCTACTAGCATGTTCTCATTTTAGAAAGCAGAAAGGGGTAGGCAGGAAAAGACCAAGGTGGGGGTCCTCCCATATAGCAGTGTTAAGAGGCTCTCCCAGAAACCCAACACTCTGCTTTTATTTCATTGGCTAGAACCTGATCATATGATTTCTTTTAGCAATGAGGAAGGCTGGGAAATGTAGTCATCTCTGGATTCATTGCAACCCCCAATTACAAGTTGGTTTTGTTATTAAGTAAACATTTTTTTTTTTTTTCTTTAGTCCTGGGGATTGAACTCAGGGATATGGAATCACTGAGCTACATTCCCAGCCCTTTTTATTTTGAGACAGGTCTTGTTAAATTGCCCAGGCTGGCCTTGAACTTGTGATCTTGCTGCTTTAGCCTCCTGAGTCACGTGTGCCCTCACACCTGGCTAAGCATGGGATATTCTGCCACAAAGGTCTAGATGCTTACAAGTCCAGGGTTGGTGGGCCCAGTAATGTGGTGGAACAGTGTCAGAGACAAGGCAGGAAGAGATGGTGTTTGAAAAGTTAGGTAAATAAGGACGGAGAACTTGTTAAGAGTGAGGATGCCAAGTGGAAAACTGTAAATTGCCCTAGTAACTTAAGTAAAGCTGAGATGCTGACCCATTTTCTAAACATCCCAGTTAACCAGCATTTTGCTTCAAGATATTCTGGTTAAATTGCATTTAATATCTTCAAAAGCATTAGCTTGATAGAGGTGAAGATGTAGCCTGTGCCAAGTGTGATAAGAAGAAAAGCAAGCAATATGTGGTTGAAGAGAGAGTAGTGTCTAAAGTTATTCTTTTAATAATAACTTGATGGTTTGCTGTGTAAGATTACAGACAGTTCTAAGAACAGAATGAGGTCTTTGATTTTGAGTGTGTGCGTGCTTGCTTGAGTACCTTCACTGTGAACTCAGAAGGAGGCAGTGGATACCAGCAGAGGATGGTACTGCTTCTCTGGGGAATGGCTCTCTGGGTCCCCTTCCTTCCCTTCCTTTGCTCTCACGGGGGTGTGGGATGTCCTCTGGGTCCCAAGAGATCGGGTTTAGTGTTTTCTTCCATTTACTGGAGCTCTGTGAAGTGCCTTCTGGAAGGCCGTGACTGTCCTCCTCTGGGGACCAGACTGATAAGTGACTTAGCTAATGCCATTAGACAGAAAACACCCAGCTAGCAGAACATTTGCATGTACTTTGTGTTTGGAAGGAAAAGCCAAGTCCTGTGGATGCTGACTCCCATCAGAGCTCTAGTGGGAGTCAGAGCCTCAGCAACCTGTCACGGAGCTGGGGCAGGGAGTCACCTGAGTCCTTCTGGGATGCTTTGCTGCACACCAAGTTCTTGGAGTCTTCCATAGATGCGATCCTATAAAGTAAGAGCTGGCATTTACCGCTGTGCTTCTGAGGCCTGGTAGAATAGTTTGCAAAGTAAAAATATAGACTCAGCCCTTGTCAATTAGTTAATTAATTAATTAATTGAATTATTATTCGAAGTGCTGGAGATTGAACCCAGGGCCTCACACATGCTTCATGCGCCATGACTCAGTCATTTTAATGTGTTTTTTTTTTTTTTTTCCCTTTTATTCTTGGCACTGGAGATTGAACCCAGGGATGCCTTACCACTGATCTATATCCCTAGCCCTTTTTATTTCGAGACAGGGTCTTGCTGAGTTGCTTAGGGCCTCGTTAAATTGCTGAGGCTGGCCATGAACTTCCAGTCCTTCTGCCTCAACCTCCCACGTAGTTGGGATCACAGATGTGCACCACCACGCCCAGCTGAGATGTGTTGAAGGAGTAGCCTTTTTTAGGCTCATTCCACTGGTGCAGGTAAGAAATCACATATGCTGGCTTGATCCAGAATTAGGTTGCAGATGAAGATGTATGGACAAATTTGGGTTGGGAGGTGGGGTAGGAATTACAGCAAAAATTCTCTTCCTACCTTGTTAAATTTGAGGTTTTTTTTTTTTTTAAAAAAAAAACAACATCTAAGTGAAGCCTTCAGGTAGAAAGTTTGATATATGAGTTTTAAGCTTAATAGAGAAGTTGGGGCAGAGGTATAAATCTGGGACACATTAGCACATAGGTCTGGAAACTAAAGAGGATTTCAGGATTGACTCCTTCAGAAACAAGGTGAAGTCAAACCTGTGTTTTACTTCTTCGCTTTTCGTAATGAGGATGCAACTTCAGAACTTGTTCAGGGCAGTTGCATCTCTGATGGGGTGAGAGAGATGCACTCCAGCGAACATCCCACTTAGCAGAGCCCCTACCCCATGACTTCTGCCATTTCCCTGCCATCTGGTCCCTGGCTGGAGAGAGGAATTTTTCTTGTATATGTGTCTCCATAGCAACACGTTTGCAGTTGATATGGAAAGTAAGCAGTTGCCTTAGCAACAGAGTTACTGATGTGGTAGCTCTCTGGCTTTCAGGGAATGGATAAGCTGACCAAACTAGATGCGTTTTTTTAGAAGAATCACACTGGCCCTGCCACGTAGAATCAGTCCAGCTTTAAAAGGGATTGCCGCCCCTCCCCCTTCCAGAGGAAGGGCTTACAGCAGTAATAAATCAGACAAAAGTAGTTGCTGTCGGTTGAAATAGAGTCTGAGAGGGGTCTCCTGGTGGAGTGTTTCGATCTTACCTTAAGGGAGAGTGCTAGAGTCGGGGTATATTTGGTTGGTTGCAAGGAAAAGAAAGCCAGCCTTGTTGGTTGTCCCTAGCACTTGTCCTAGGGACACCATAGTCCAGCAGACCAGCAACGAAGAGCCAGAAAATACATCCCAGGTCTCTGGTGATTGGAACTGCTCCCCTGTCCCTCTGTGGCCATGTGGATGTGCGACCCTGCCCTTCTCTGGAGATCTGTTCCGGTCTCCTCCCTGTACCTGGCTTCTTCCATTTGCTTTTGGTTTCTGCCCCCTCCACCGTTGCTTCCTGTGCTGGAGGTGGATGCTGACCTCTGTGATCTGTGACTGTCCCAGGGTCCAGTGACAACCTGCACCGTCCTCTCTGTGCATCGTCAGCCCAGGCACTAGGGCTCTTTCTCTGCCTGAGACAGGCGTTCATCCCAGGGCAAAACGGGCAGGTTCCCCAGATCAAGTTAGCTGCAGGGAGCATCCCTTCATGGGGTGGGCCTGAGGCCTGGCCCAAAGTATTTCCCAGCACAGTTATCTCTGTTGTGCCTTTTATCTTTAAGAACCATCTTTTTAAACTGAAAATAAAAGTAATCGGGAACTTTTGAGGATTCTGTTTTTTCTTCTTTGTGTGTCTTTAGAGTATTTCTCCTAGTAGCGGGGGTTAGCATGCCAGGGACTTGGAGCCTGACCTGGGCACTCCTGCTGCTGCTTTCTCCACTTTGTGTGGTGCCCTAAATTCTTCTGTAATTCTTCTCATTGTCCCAAGTTGGGTCCGTGTGTGTAGACAGACCTGTGCTGAGTGCCGCAGTCTGGCTGGGCACAAATCACGAGCCACAGAAGCAGGAACAAACTTTATTTCTGAACTCCACCAGCACACTCCACACATGCTCCCCGGGAATGCTCCCAAACGCCACGCGGCTTGTCCAGGAACCAGCAACCAGAAATATCCCTCCTCCGGCACTTCCCCAACCAATGGGAACTCTCCGGGAATCCCCGCGAGAGCTCAACTGGAGCTCAATGAGAACTCCGCCAGAACTCGCTGGCTTCACCTCTCAACCACTACTTCTGGCAAAAATGCCATGCGTCATCCCGACAACTGAGCACCTGGGAACGAGGGTGAGGAAGGTGGAATCCCTGTCCTCAGGGAATTTCCAGCCTGCTGGGAGAAGCACACATAGGAAGCGAACCGTGGTCCCCCAGCATGGCCTATGCAGGATCTCCTGGGTGCCATGTTGTGCACATTGACAAGAGAGAATGCTTGGATGGGTCTCAGAGCACTGGACTAGGTGTTAGGAGGTCTAGTGCTAGAGCTAACTGGACCACTAACCAACTCTGTGACCTCAGGCAAGTCCCTGTACCTCACTGAACCTCAGGCAGCTCTATTCAGTTGAATCGTCCTCTTGTGGTCCCATGTTTGTTCCGTGTGTTCATCAGTAATTCATCTGTAAGATGGGTTGGCCCAGGTCCATGGCTCCCAAACTACTTGCCACAGAGGACTCTTGTTATCCTCTGTACTCTGAGCTTTTGTTAGGTGTCTTGGATGAGTGTCAGCTGCAGGCGCCGATCAGCATCTCATAACCAGAGTCAACAGTGAGTTGAGAACCTTTCTGTCCAGAGCAAAGGGACGGGATGTGGCAGCCTGCGTGATGTTGTGTATGGATTTCCAGAAGGCTCTGGGCGTCACAGGACCCGCTCTCCAGAAGATCTTTTCCAAATAGGAACAGCCCACTGGGTTGTGTGTGATTTTCCAAGGCCTTTCCTGGTCCATAATTAAAATCCTAGTAGGCCACATAGCTGGGAGTCACTAGCCGTGCTCCAGCTGGGTCCTGTGTCCTTGGACACTGGGTCTCTCATTGTTGCCTGTGGTCTCAGTCAGGAATTGGGACCCCTGGATTAGAGAACAGTAACTTCAGGCATCTTCCTGCTGCACCCCGAGATTCTAGGTGTGTGCATGGCTGTGCAGACCCGCCCAGCACACCATGCATCTGGCCAGATGTCTCAGGTCTGGCCCATCCACCGTAGGCTTCTCTCCCCGCTGTACATTTCTCTTAATGATGTTGTCCCCTTGAGCACAAAGCTTTAATCAACCCCTAGTGAAGCCAGGTGCTATCACTCCTGTACCTGTGGCTTCCCTTTTCTTTCCTCCCCAAGTTGCTGCTCTAGACAAGTTGTACCTGGGGGCTGGCTCTCTTCCACCTTGCCCCATTTGTAGCTGTCACTGTCTTCTCTGTCACTCTGGACAAGCCTGCTGTCCCTGCAAGTGTGATGTATTGCTAGATGGTTATTTCGTCAGTGAAGGTTGAGTTTTGCAAAACGCAGTCCTGGTTCCTCTTCCCCCCCCTGTGTGAAACGTTTGACCTACATATCCTGAGCCATAGGTTACCCTGGTGATGAGATGTGGCATTTTTTCGGGGGGGGGGGGAGCTTCTTTCATGACGTGGCCATGACATATTGAGGACAATGTGTATCCTTTGCATTTTTGAGACACCCTTGAAGGTTTCCAAGTAATCTGTTCAGAAATGACAGCTTGGTCCCTTGATCTCCCGGTGGGATTTCTCAGGGTGCCCTGTGTTCATCCTCCTAAGCAAGAGTGGTGGGCTCAACTGGGTCCCTCAGAAAGACATTGGCAGTGTAATCTCTGATGCCTGTGATTGTGACCTTATTTGGAAGTAGGGTCTTTGAAGATGTAATCTTTTTAAATGAGGTCATATTGGATTAACACGGTCCCTAATAGAGTATAATTGATTTCCTTATAAAGAAGAGACACTGGGCTGGGGTCATGGCTCAGTGGTAGATCGCTTGCCTAGCATCTGCAAGGCCCAGGGTTCGATTCTCAGCTCCACATATAAATAGAGATGCACTGACAACTAACAAAATATTTTAAAAAAAAGAAAAGAAGAAGAAGAAGAAACACGGACACACATGGGAGGGACAATGCCATGTGAAGATGGGGCCAGGCAACTGGATTGCAGAGTTTAAGCCTCTAGAACTGCAAGAAAATAAATTTCTGTCATTTTAAGCCCCCAGACTATGAGGATCTCTGTTATAGCACCCTGGGGAAACAGATAGAGAAACAAAAGAAGTAGCCGAGAGTTTCTGCTTACACTGAGAAACTTCAAGAATAAAGAATAAAGCACAAGGCGCTTAGGCCACAAGCTCTGTAAAAGGGACTGTGTCCTTTTACAGAGGAGTTGATGGTGGCCAGAGAGAGGTGTTTGTGACCACACATCTGGGGCTGGTGATAGATTTAATCCAAAACCCAGGTCCTGGACTTGGAATGCGCCTCTCCTGCGTGCTGATTGGAGTACATTTGAAACCCGACTGCATTTGCATTAAAGAAAAAGAAGCCCTAAGATTAGGAGAGGGTTTTGTTTGTTTTCCTTTTTGTGTTTTTTTGTTTTTTTTGTGTGTGCTCTGTGGCCTTGCTGGGGATGGAACCAAGGCCTCATGCTTGCCAGGCGAGCCCACCATTGCCAAGCTACATGCTTTTTGGGTACTGGAGATAGAACACAGTGGGGGTTACCACTGAGCCACATCCCCAGCCCTTTTTATGTTTTATTTTGAGTCAGGGTCTCACTGAGTTGCTTAGGGCCTTGCTAAGTTGCTGAGGCTGGTCTTGAACTTGTGATCCTCTTGCCTCAGCCTCCCAAGCCACTGTACCCACCCTCTTCATGTTTTTGATGGTGAATGAGGAAGCTGCAGATCCTGACCAGCTGGGAGTGTGTGTTGGGTTCCAGTTGCATCTGCTGCACAGGCTGTAAGCAGAGGGCAGGGTGGCAGGGACGATGTGCTCCGTTCTGCTATTTGTCATTCAGTCAAACTTTGCCTTCCTTATTGGAAGTGGTGTGTCTTGAGTGCCAGCACACTCCTCTCCTCCTTCCCTTCTCTCCTCTCTGCCCCTCTTTTCTGTAAATGAATGAATTTTATAAAAGGCTTGTCTCCTTGTTTCTATCGGGAGGGTGGTGTGGGGTGGTGGGGCAGGAGGAAGGCTTAGTTTTTTAGATTTGCAAATTTTAAAAGGACTCATCATGTCTTTAAAACTCATGAAACTTACATCATCCTGTGATGTGGCATATTCTTTGGAAGGTGCCCCTGCTCACAGGATGGATGCTCATCATTCCCTACTTGGGTTTGGGGTATCCTGGGCCTCGGTGAGTCCTTCTTTCTCTCTGTCCTCCAGGTGTGGAGTACACCCACTTTGCAGCATAGTCTCCTTCCCCAGGTCACTGTCTCTGGTGCCCACTCACTTGCTCTGCATGCCCACAGTAGGAACTCAACGTCTTGGACCAGGAGGGTGATTCTTGCCGTCTGGCATTCTGAATTGGCACAACTACATGCAATAACTGCCCAACATTTCTCACTCCTGCCCAGCCACCCTTGGAGTAGGAAGGAGCAGGCCTTGTTTGGGATAGAGCGTCCTTCTGCAAATAATCCTTTGGGTTGAAACATGAGATCATGGGACCCAGTTTGTATAACCATGAATGCCCAAGTCAGATGAGTTCTTGGTACCGAAGCAAGGGACTGGATGGATCATCTCCTTTGGAGTTATTAATGTATTGGCTACTTTGTTCCCGATGACTCAGTGTTCGTGTGACCTCAGTTTTACTAAGCATCTGAAGGCACTTTTGTTGAGTGTCTTCCATTTGCCCAGTGGAATAACATGTTATTTCTGAGAGCAGTTGTGCCCTTTCACTCAGGCAGCTTTTCAGGCAAGGGGCAGACTTGCTCTGCCCTTGAGAGCTGAGGTCGTCGGGGGCTGGTGATGGGCAGCGGGGCTGCTCCTTGGGTCCAAGGTGATCTCTACAGTTGGCCCCAAGAGACAGAACACAAATAAGTACATACAGTTTCCTGTATGCCACTCCTCTTTGCCTCTGGATTATGGTAGGTTGGGTCCATGTTAACCTTCCTGGCTGGAGAGAGAACCTTCTGGAAATTTTGTCTCCTTATGGTTATCCATTCTGAGACTTTGAGCTTCTTTCTTCAGTATAAGCCTGGGAACTATTGAGAGAAACTGGACTAAACGTAAGCCTGGACTTGGCCTTTGAGAGGCCTCTGCCCAGCGGGGATTCTGGCTTCTCTGAGGACTTTAATGGTGCTGCTCACCCAGAACCCACAGGGGAGGCCAGACTCACAGGGTTCTGGAGAATTTGGCCGTGTAAGTGGATTCAGTTACTCTGGAGTGTCCTTGGGCCATTTTTATTTTCTTTAACCATTTTTATTTGCTTTAATACCTGGTATTTTATTTTGCTAGCCCCTACCCCCAATAAAAGCACATTCAATAATAAGAATTCTCCCGTATCTGATACAAAATGATACCGCTTGTCAGTTTGAAGAAAAAGCAAATTGTCTGCTTGGTGTGCTGGGATTTCCTTTTTTTTTTTTTTTTTAAAGCAGCTTAGAGAAAATCCCTGAACACAGTCTCCTGATTGAAAAATATATTAGTGGATCTCCCTGCTTTATCATTTTCTTAAAGTAACAGTTTTCCCTTCCTTAAGAACATATCTTTCTCACTATTGAAACAGATGGCTAACAACATTTCCAAGGCAGTATTATTGTTATTTTTTAGGGATCTACAAATCTGAAAAGTATTTCATAAAATTGTGCGGTTGGAAAGAACGTTATTGTTCTTTGAGCCCAACTTGGGTCATTTCTGAGAGACTCCATGGAAGTCCTGCTAAGGTCAGACCTCTGTGCCTCTAAACCACCCCTTGTAGGTGGAGTTGCCTGTGTGCACATCAGCCGGGTGGATTTCTAGCCATGCCGCACGGCCTGCCAACAGGTCAATTTTGGCAGCTTTCCCCAATTTGTACGATTTAATTTGTGCAGCCATTCGAATCGTTTATGTACTTTGCCCTTGTTTTATCAAAATGAAAATGACACACTGAGAAGGTTGATGATAAGAGTTATGAGGAGCGAAATCTCCTAAGCACCTCAGTTGGGAGAGAGGCGGAAATCATTTGGCGGAGTCTTGGGTCTTGACGGTACCTATGGGAGTCCCAGGTGGTGAAGGGAAAGGATAAACCACGAGGACGTGTGTTTATCCTTTCCCTTTCAAGAGAACTGAGGATGCTTGAGGCCAAGAGGTTGGGTGTATTTAGAGATTTTGTGATCTTTTTTTTTTTCTTTTTAAGCACCCCAAGAAAAGGAACACATAGCTAGACATGATGGTGCATGCCTATAATCCCAGCGGCTCAGGAGGCTGTGGCAGGAGGATTGCAAGTTCAAAGTCAGCCTCAGCAACTTAGCGAGACCCTGAGCAGCTCAGCAAGAACTTGTCTCTAAATAAAAAATAAAATAGGCTGGGGTTGTTGCTCAGTGGTTAGGCATCCCTGGGTTTAATCCCTGCCCACTGCCCCCCCCCCCCAAAAAAAGGAATGCTCTTTATACTCACAATGTGTATGACAACCTACAAGTTTTTTCACTTTTGTAGTTTTTACCTTAAAAACTAAAAACTCATTTTCAGGAGGGCATCACAGATGGGACTAAAGAGCGTGGCTATAAAGCCCAGATGCCCTGTGAACTGTCCTACGGGCTGTGGTTCCGCCTGCTGGACTCTCTCCAGGTACGTGTGTGTTTTCTTTCCAGAAAAGCAAACCCTCAGGTCTTGGAAGTCATCCCTGCGGCGTTTCCTGAATCACTCGGTTCCTTGCACAGGGCCCCAGACATCCAGGTTTCTTGGGATTTTCTCTCTCTGGGTTCTGCGACTTTGGACCTCCCCTCTCTGTGCTCTGTGGGTGGATACACTCGGCATCACAGGACCATCCGTCCAGGGCCCTGTTGACACTGTGCAGCNTGTCCATCATGTCTTGCTCTTTCTTTTATTCATTTCCATGGATCCGGGGGGGGGGGGCAGTCCCCAAACAAGCAACCCCTATCTTTAGCGGCTACTATTCCTGCTGGCTGCCCTCAAGTCGCCTGCGATCCCAGGGTTGAGTGAGTCCCAGAAATTAGGCACCCCAGCTCCCAGGGCCAGACAGAAACAGATGCCAGGCATCTCACACAAGTTGTCCTAATTTTCAAGATCAAGAGATTGGATAATAGTTCTTGGTGACCATTATGTCCCAGTCCATGTCATGACACTGATATTTTCAAAACGGGGAAAAATGTAATTAGGCTGGAGACTGGAGCTACAAAGAGCTCACACAGCTCTGGTAGAGGAGATGGGGCGAAAATTAAAATAAACCAGGAAGACTACAAAGGGGCATTTACCAATTGCCGGGGAATTGACCAGTGGCCAGAATTAATGGTTTGAAACTCCAGAGGAGAAAATGATCCCTAAGGGACAGCAGGGCCACTGGAGCAGTGCTAGATAGGAGACAGAATTTCACCAGCTGGATGGACAGGATGGTCAGGATGTCACCAGGGCTGGCGACAGGGCAGGAGGTAGTTCCTAAGGCCATTAGAGTTGGCTTGGACACAGGTGGGAATGAAGTTTGATGACTCTCTGAGGGGGTACAGCCAGATATGGAGCCAGGACCTGCAGCTTCTTTGCTTTCCCCTCCTCCCAGTTGACTGAAGCAGAGGTTCCTGTGGAGCAGAGAGGGAGCTAGATCAGGGAGGCAGGCTGGGTTGCACCGAGTGGTCTTGAATGCCATGCCAGGGAGCCCCGACTTGGCTCCAGAGGCCACAGGGAACCCTTAGACATTTCTTTTTTTGGGGTACCAGGGATTGAACTCAGAGACACTGAGCCACATCCCCAGCCCTTTTTAAAGATTTTATCTAGAGACAGGGTCTCCCTGAGTGACTTATGGTCTCACTAAGTTGCTGAGGCTGGCTTTGAACTTGGCGGTCCTCCTGCCTCAGCCTCTCGACGCTGGGATTACAGGCGTGCACCACCTTCGACATTTCTGAGCACAGGCATGATATGCCGAGTATCGGGTAGGTGATCTTCCTGAAGCCTTAGAGATCTTTTCGACAGCCCCCTTCTTCATGGCAGAAGTTCTTGTTGCCCAGAAATTTATGGGGAAAAAGGCCACAGCCCTCCCTGAATGATTTTGCATAGGTTAAATCAACTTGGATCAGATTGATGCCCCAGCAAGCCAAAGACTGTTTGCTGAAGCTGATTTCTCACTTTAAGTGTTTTGTTCTTATTTTTATTGAATGAATCTTATTTTAATTGACGCTTGTGTTCAGTTGTCAGGGCCGGTTCCTGTGAACCTCCTAAAGGGGCTAGAGCATTTACACAGTTTGTAGAGATGGGAAAGGAGTGGCCCACCTCCCTGGCACTGCCCTTTGGACTTGGCATTTTGGTGTGGGAGTGGATTTTTCCTTTTTCCTGTTGGAAATGGTCAATGACATCTTTTCCCCTTTGGTATCGCAGGTGAGCACAGGAATGGTCACCCTTCTTCAGTTCTGTAGGAAACAGGGTCAAGTAGATGATTTCATTCATTCCCATGTTCACTCAGCTAAGCTATTTATTTATTTATTTTTTGGGGGTACCAGGAATTGAACTCAGGGGCACTTGACCACTGAGCCACATCCCCAGCCCTATCTTGTATTTTATTTAGAGACAGGATCTCACTGAGTTGCTTAGCGCCTCACCTTTTCTGAGGCTGGCTGTGAACTCGCCATCCTCTTGTCTCAGCCTCCTGAGCCACTGGGATCACAGGCATGAGCCACCGTGCCTGGCTCAGCCAAGTTATTGAGTTCTGGGTGTGTAGACGATTTTGTGCCCTGTGCTGCCTGGCACACAACAAGGTGTGAGGCTGGGTACTTGGGGGCACTCTGAAGTTATCCCTGATGCTTCATCCTTGCACCCAGTCAGTTACAAGGTCCCTTGATTTGTACTCCTAAATGTCTCTGCAGCCATTCGCTCCTCTCCTGCTCCACGGCCACAGACTGTCTTGATCCCTGGCTGGTGTGACAGCCTCCTGCCTCCTTCAGCCTCCACTCTCCTGCCTCCCCTCAGGCCATCTTTTACATTGCACCAGAAAGATAATTTAACTCTGATGAGTTAAATAATTTAAAGATAATTTAGCTCAGATGAGATGCCACAGACCTTGGTACTTGCTTCCTAGTGCCTGGAGCGACGTATCTCCAAATTTGACCACCAGTTTTAGAATAATCTTGAGTTTTTATGAAAAAGCAGATTTCGGGGCCTTAACCTGGACCTACCACAGAAGAATTTCTGGTGGGGCTCCTTGGACATCTGCATTTTAGAAGGCTCTCTGGATGATTCTTCTTTACACTGAATGTTGAGAAGCCAGGCTTAGAGGACCAAGAACAGACCCTTTAGCAGGGATTTATCAGATCTCTTTCTCACATTTTTTTTTCTTATTATTTAAAACTTTTTTTATGGTGCTGGAATTTGAACCCAGGGCCTCTTGCATGCCAGACAAATGCTCTACCACTGGGCCATATCCCCTGTCTCTCACTTTTCATTGTGGAAAAATTGAGTGGTGTGGTATAATGAACCATAGTGTAGACTGTAGCCATCACCGGTTTATACAGTGTATAAAGTTTAATGTAGCCGTCAGTGGACTCCACACATCTGTCCTCAACATGTAACCCATCTTGGTTCATTCTATTTGCCTCCCAACCCTCCTTCCCTACCTCCTGCTTTAATTTAAAGTTAATGACAAGCATCATATCATTGTATTAGAATGTATCTCTAATACATAAGAACTCTTAAAGATACACACACACACACACACACATGCACACATAGTCAAAAACAATTGTAACACCTAAAAAGAAATTAGCCCTAATTCTTAATAATCATCTAAAATCCAATTTGTGACAGAATTTATCTGATTGTTTAGCAAAAAAGTCTCAGTAAGCTAGGCATGGTGACACCTGCCTATAATCCCAGTGATTCTGGAGGCTGAGGCAGGAGGATTGCAGGTTCCAGGCCAGCCTGGGTATCTTAGTGATAACCTGTCTCAAAAAATAAAAAGGGCTGGGGACGTACGCAGCTCAGTGTTGGAGTGCCCCTGGGTTCAATCCCTAGTGTGGTGGGAAAAAATAATTCTGAATGGTTTGTTCAAAGTAGAATCCAGAGAAAGTCTGTCTACTGAACTTGATTAATATATCTCTTAATCTCTTTTCCACCCATGCTCTTTATAGAATGTCTTTCTTAGAGAGAGAGAGAGAGAGAGAGAGAGAGAGAATTTTTTTAATATTTATTTTTAGTTTTCGGCGGACACAACATCTTTGTTTGTATGTGGTGATGAGGATCGAACCCGGGCCACAGGCATGCCAGGCGAGCGCGCTACCGCTTGAGCCACATCCCCAGCCCTCGACCCGTGCTCTTTAAATCTTCCCTTTTGCTCTTTAAATCTTCCCTTTCCTGGAAGGGATCCTGGAAGATGATGTGTTGATCAGTGGAAGAGTTTGTGGTCCGAGCAGTGAAAGTGACTTGCTAAAAACTCACATAATTGTGTCAAGAACCTCCCCCTTACCTCTCTTTCCCTGGCTATTGAAAGGAAGCTGTGTGCCTTTCCTCTCTTACCAGTCATCATTCAGATGCTGCAGTGCTTCAGCTGTGGCCCAGGATTCCCTGTTTGCTCAGATGGCCTCATGGTAGACTTTCACTTGCATATGCTGTTCCCTATGCCTGGATGCTGTTCCTCTTGATGATGCATATGTGCTTGGAAGATCCAGCCAACCTGTTCTTCTGTTACACCTTATCCAAACCATTCCAAATTTTAAAATTTCAGGGCTGGGCATATAGCTCTGCCTTGGATTCATTCCCTAGCACAGGAAAAAACAAACAAACAAACAACAAAAATAAAACAACCAACCAAATACGAATTTTTGTTCCCTAAACACCTTTTCCTTTAGTTTATAGGCTTGTTTGCAGCGGAATTATCTCTTTAGTATCGGTCCTGGCCCAGTATTTCTCATTTCCCCATCCTGAGACTGAGAACAGGGAACTCGTCTTACCCAATTTTGTGTCCCCAGAAACCAAACACATTGCCTGGCAAATCATGGGGACTCAGGAGATATCTTATGATCTAATGGGCAAGCCATAAGCCGCCCGCTCACTTACTTAATAAAGTCAAGTTCCGTTGTTCTGGAGCACTCTGAGTGTTGACTATTGGTAGGATCCTAGCACCCTGTAGAGTAGCTTCCTCTACCAGAGAACACTGCCTCCTCCATGTTTTGCAGTCCACCCCAGTCTGTGGGTTTGTGCAGTGACCGCCTCGCTCTACCTTTGATGGCCAGCGGCTGCCTTCCCCTTCTGGTTGCCATCCCTACCACCCGCTGCCAACAACAACAACAAGTCTTAGCATCACATGCACCCAGCCAGGAGGGTTTTAGAGTTGGGGTAACGAGAGGTCGTTCAAATATTCCAGGCAAGAAACTGGCCCCTGCCCTGTGGAAATTACTTAATTGTAGCCGATGCCCCAAATCTGTCACTTTGTTAAAGTGAACCTAAGTGTTTAGTAGATGCAAATGGTTCCCTATAATCTTTTTTTTTTTTTTGGTACTGGGGATTGAACTCAGGGTTGTTTTGTCACTGAGCTACATTGTCAGTCCCGCCCCCTTTTATTTTATTTTTTTTTTATTTTGAGACAGGGTCTTGCTAAGTTGCTAAGGCTGGCCTCCAACTTGTGATCCTCCTGCCTCAGCTGCTTGAGATGCTGACGTTACAGATGTGTGCTGCTGTGACGGGTGACCTGAAATACTTAGATGGAGTTTTTTTTCCACAGGGATCCTGGAAGATGATGTGTTGATCAGTGGAAGAGTTTGTGGTCCGAGCAGTGAAAGTGACTTGCTAAAAACTCACATAATTGTGCCAAGAATCGGAGCCTTGGCCTCTCAGTTTGATGCTGTTCTCTGCATCAGCCCATGGTCTCCCCCTTACCTCTCCCACCTTTTTTTTTGTGTGTGTGGTGCTGGGGTCCCAACCTAGGGCTTCCCATATGCTGGGTAAATACTCTACCACTCTGTAATTTTATTTTGAGACAGGGGCTCACTGAGTTGCCCAGGCTGACCTTGAACTTGGGATTCTCCTGCTGTAGCCTCCCAGATGTTGTGTGCACTACTGCACCTGGCTTTGCCTCTCTCATTCTTTGATTAACTGGAAATGGACATGAACTTGTGCCATTTACATAGTATTTTTTTTTCTTTCATTGAGTCTCAGAATGTACTGTTTTTTTTCTTGTGATTTATCATTTCTGCATGTGACCTCTGAAAATATGGTTAAAGCTGTCAGTCTTTTTTCTTCCTTAATAACTCAGCATGTCCTTGGATTTTAGTTTTTGACTGAATATATGGACACAATTTTGCAATACCTGCTCATTAGGCTTTACTACTGGTGCAGTCCACACGTGTCCTTCCTAGTGAGCACAGGTCCTCGTCCTGTTTATTGGTGCCATTTTGTGTGCAAAGTTTTTCGATTACCTGGGAGTGACAGGTGTGAGAAGGTCTTAGGAGATTGTTTATTTAAGTATCTGTCCTGATGACTCCATGCTTACCATTTTTGGTTCTCTTTTAAAAGTTTCCTCCATCGCTAAAGATCTGTTTATTTGAGGCAGGGATTGTGTCCCAGAAATAATAATATTTCTAACGTAATAAAGTAATGGTAACTACTTTGTGTGGTGCCCTAAATTCTTCTGTAATTCTTCTCATTGTCCCAAGTTGGGTCCGTGTGTGTAGACAGACCTGTGCTGAGTGCCGCAGTCTGGCTGGGCACAAATCACGAGCCACAGAAGCAGGAACAAACTTTATTTCTGAACTCCACCAGCACACTCCACACATGCTCCCCGGGAATGCTCCCAAACGCCACGCGGCTTGTCCAGGAACCAGCAACCAGAAATATCCCTCCTCCGGCACTTCCCCAACCAATGGGAACTCTCCGGGAATCCCCGCGAGAGCTCAACTGGAGCTCAATGAGAACTCCGCCAGAACTCGCTGGCTTCACCTCTCAACCACTACTTCTGGCAAAAATGCCATGCGTCATCCCGACAACTGAGCACCTGGGAACGAGGGTGAGGAAGGTGGAATCCCTGTCCTCAGGGAATTTCCAGCCTGCTGGGAGAAGCACACATAGGAAGCGAACCGTGGTCCCCCAGCATGGCCTATGCAGGATCTCCTGGGTGCCATGTTGTGCACATTGACAAGAGAGAATGCTTGGATGGGTCTCAGAGCACTGGACTAGGTGTTAGGAGGTCTAGTGCTAGAGCTAACTGGACCACTAACCAACTCTGTGACCTCAGGCAAGTCCCTGTACCTCACTGAACCTCAGGCAGCTCTATTCAGTTGAATCGTCCTCTTGTGGTCCCATGTTTGTTCCGTGTGTTCATCAGTAATTCATCTGTAAGATGGGTTGGCCCAGGTCCATGGCTCCCAAACTACTTGCCACAGAGGACTCTTGTTATCCTCTGTACTCTGAGCTTTTGTTAGGTGTCTTGGATGAGTGTCAGCTGCAGGCGCCGATCAGCATCTCATAACCAGAGTCAACAGNGAAATAAGGTTAAATGGGCTGGGGATGTGGCTCAAGCAGTAGCGTGCTCGCCTGGCATGCGTGCGTCCCGGGTTCGATCCTCAGCACCACATACAAACAAAGATGTTGTGTCTGCCGAAAACTAAAAAAAAATAAAATAAAAAAAATTCTCTCTCTCTCTCAAAAAAAAAAAAGAGAAATAAGGTTAAATGAGGCTGTAAGAATAGGGTCTTAATTAGATTAGGTTGGTGGCCTTATAAGAGGAGAAAGAGAGTCAGAATTGACTTTTTTATGAAAGGGACCCTTTCTCTCCCCTGCATAAATGCATCAGGAAAAAAAAAAAAAGGGCCACAAAAGCACACAGTAAGAGGGCAGCTATTGAGGTAGCTGGGGATATGGCTCAGTTGGTAGAGTGTTTGCCTCACATGCACAAGGCCCCGGGTTCAATCCCCAGCACCACTATAAATAAATAAGTAAATGAAGAAATACAGAAGGCAGCTGTCTTCCTGTAGGAAGAGAGTCCTCACCAGAACTGAATTTGCCAGCTCTCAATCTTGGATTTTGCTGTTCCAGAACCGTAAGAAGTACCTTTCTGCAGTGTAAACTACCCAGTCTCTGGCATTTTGTTGTAGTAGCCTGAACTGACAAATACTGTGTGCATTTGATCAAATGAGATAACAGTTTGTTCAGCTAATGTTGAACAGACACTAATTACGTGTTGGACCCTATCATATTTAATCTTACATGTCATATCTCACAACCACTTGAGGAGATCCATGAAGTAACTTGTTAAGGTCCCCAGAATCTAGACGTGCCAGGATTAGAACCACAACATGTTCGTTGTAGCCTCGGTGGAACGGCACCTCTAGGAGTTGTGCAGTGCACGTCCCTGTGACCATCTGTGACAGAGCTGATGGATGGCAGGCCGTGTGGCTCTGACTGCACTGCTTCTGGTTTTCACCAGGGAGTAGGTGATACATTTCTTGATGTCAGAGGAGATGCTTTATATTTTATCTCCGGTGGCACTTAGTAAGTGTTATGTTCCCAGGGAACAATTAAAAAATAATTTGTGGTTGGTTATTTTCCTTCAACACTTAAGTCTCCTACAGCTGGGGGAAGCATGAAGATTGCTGCCCGCCCACCCCAGCGCCCCTGCGTACCTCTCCCTGTGCTGTTGGCTGGCAGTGAGGGCATTTGCCCCTGCAGCCCACCCACAAACTTGCCGAACGCGGGGGAAGTGGAGGAGGATCGGGTTTTGAGTTGTGGGATATTAAAGTTGCCGCGATCTTGACCTTCAGTGAGTGGAGTCAGGCCCTGCAGGAAGCGTCTTCACATCCTGGTTATGTAAGGAGTCCACTCTTGTTTTCTTTCTCTTGTGTTCTTCTCCCTCTCATAGAAGCTAAATCTACCTAAGAGGCCGCGGAGAACATTAACCAACTCTCTCTCTCTCTTTTTGGCCTCAGTCTTTGTTATTGAGAGTTCAGAGGCTGGTATTCACTAGCCTTAGGACTCAGATGACTTTACTAGTAATTAATTAACCTCCTTTTTTTCCCTCAAAAGTTGATGGGCTTGAGCTTTTGAGAAAGATTAGCTGTGCATAGACGACTTAAGTTCAAGGTGACAGGTTGTAGCCTTAGCCGTCCAGGACCCCGTATGTAGACATTGGCCAACATTCCTTATTAGTGTGTTTATGATTTACACCTACTTCCTTTTTTTTTTTTTTTTTTTTTTAGAGTTTTAATATTTATTGTTTTAGTTTTCGGCAGACACAACATCTTTGTTTGTATGTGGTGCTGAGGATCGAACCCGGGCCGCACGCATGCCAGGCGAGCACGCTACCGCTTGAGCCACATCCCCAGCCCACCTACTTCCTTTTAATCAGGGTGACCACAGGACTTATAAGATATGCCATATGCTGGCCACTAAGGTAAAAGCTGAAAATAGACAAACCCTATTAGAGAGAAGGGAAAGGAAATATTCCAAATTCTTACTCTAATGGGTTTGTTGAGATTGAGGGCCCTAACAGCCAAGGCAAAAATGGAAATTCAGCAGGTTCCATTATCTCTTCCCTGCCGGTTCAGGAGAGATGATCCTCAGATACCTGCTTTTGTTGTGGAACTGGCTCTCCACAGAACATAAACCTCATACTTCACAGATCTGCAGCTCCTGAGCTCTACTTTGGGCAGTGATCAAGGCTTGTGTTCATGCCACTAGTTGTGCATGAACTTATCTTCTCTGTCCCTTTAGACTTTGACAACAGATACCTCTTCCAAGAAATTTCCCATAATGCTCTCTGCCCAGGCCAGGGTGGGACCCTCTCAGTGGAGCCGTGGACGTGGCTTAGCTTTGTCCCTGAACCTCCACATGCTGGATGCTCCTCGGACTCATTTCTGATATAGTGGTAGGTGTGGGCTGGTGTTGCTGAAGGAAAGAAGTGATTTATTTTTATTTTATGTGGTACTAGGGGTTGAACCCAGGGCACTCTCCCACTGAGCTACTCCCTCAACCATGTTTTTTTTTTCCTGTTTTGAGACGGGTTCTTGCTAAGTTGCTCAGGCTGGCCTCCCACTTGCTATTCTCCTGCCTTAGCTGCCTGAGTCTCTGGGGTCACAAGCATGTGCCACTGTGTCTGGCTAAAAGGAAGTTTTTGATCTGGGTTAGAAAATTGGTTTCCTAAGTAGTGAAGCCAGGTCCTGTCAGTGAGTCTCCAGCTGACTTTCAGTGTCTGCCCTGGTAAGTAGCTTGTCCATGATGTGGGGAAGCTGGACGTGGTGTCGTCCTGTTGGCAGAGCAGGTTGGCAGGTTGGACTCGGGAGTCCTGAATTCTAATTCTGATTCTTCCACCACGTAGAGGTATGATCACTGCACAGTCGCAGCTTCCTCACGGGCAAGGTGAGCGAGTTGAAGAAGGCCAGCAGGTGCAGAGATATGAAGTCCACCTCCAGCCCCTGCCTTCCAGGTCTAGGGCAGCATCCCTCAGTGGTCTCACTCATGGGGCTTTCTTGGAAGCCACCACCAACCAGTTGGGGTTGGTATAAGAGAAGCATGTATTTAACTATCATGGAGGAGGTTGCTTTGAGGTTCTTTTAGCTCTCACATTGTAGAAATCTCTGATTTTCTTTGATTGTCACTGTAGTGTGCTGAAGAGTGTCCCCTCCAAATTCGTACCCCCCTGGAGGATTGAAATAACGACCTTATTTCAAAACAGGGTCTTTTCAAGGAGGCGCACGCCTGTAATCCCAGCAGTTCAGGAGACTGAGGCAGGAGGGTTGCGAATTCAAAGCCAGCCTCAGCAAAAGCAAGGCGCTAAGCAACTCAGCGAGACCCTGTCTCTAAATAAAATAAGAAAAGGGCTGGGGATGTGGCTCAGCGGTAAAAAGCCCTTGGGTCCAATCTCCAGTACTGTGAAATAAAAAAGGAGAGGAGAGGACACACAGGGAAGGAGCCCATATGGTAATAGGGGCAGAGATGGAGGGAGGGAGCCACAGCCAAGAAAGGCCAGGGACTGCCAGGAGCCACCAGGAGCTAGGAAGTGGTGAGGAGGAATGTTCTGGAGCCCTCAGAGGGAGCCTGGCCCGGTTGGCTATTTGATTTTGGATTTCTAGCCTGTGAGAGAATGAAGTTCTGTTGTTTTAAGCCACCAAGTTGGAGGAGATTTGTCACAAAAGCCCTAGAAAATTCATACACTCGCCTCATGTTTTAATTTAAAAACCACCCATGGTGCTCCCTCTGCCTGATGTAGTGTGACCCTCCTCACTCTGTCCAGAGGAGCCCGACACGCCATCTTTAATGTGTCATGGTCAGGGAAAAAAGTGACATTCCTCTAGACTTTGTCAAAATTTGAGACATTGTGCAAAAGCCCCCTTTCCCAATTAATGGGCGAAAGCGTGTGAATTACTTTATGTTTTTGAGGGACATATGTTTGGTTCAGACTCCCCGAGGCCTTATTCAAATTATCGAGAACCTGGCCTCTGCCGTGCAGTTCACAGATGGCACTGACTGTAGCCAAAAAAGAAAAACAAAGGGGAAAAAAGGCTATGTTCAAAACACAGAACGCTGTGCATGTTCTGAGCAGGTGGGTGTGGAGGGGCGGCTGGAGGGGCCTGGAGAGAGCTTCCGCCCCACTCCCCAGGTCTGGTCCCAGCAGGGCCCTTCCCCTCTGGGCAGAGGGGTCTCCTCACTGTCCCTTACACTTCTCCTTCAAGGCGACCACCAAGCTTCTGGCCATGTTTTCTCTGCCTCAGACACAGGTGTTCTGCACCCTCAGAGTGGGTGACAGTTGTCCCACATTATTCACAAGGAAACTAATGCTGAGAGGGACCCTGAAGTCACCTCTCAGGTCACACTGTCAGGAAGCAGCACAGAAAATTCTGAACTGAGATTCTTCCTAATCCGAAGCCCAGATGCCCCCTGGCCACCTCTAAGGGCATTTGTGTGCTGGAACAAACGCAGACACGCATGGACAGGAGGTGGTGGGGTGAAGACATGGAACCGGGAAGGGGTAGTGGAGGTATGGACGGGAAGGTGCCATGATGTGTGTGGGGGGGAAGGCAGGATGTCTTCACCTGTTGAAGGCTTGGAGCATGACCTGGAGGGATGGTCAGAGGTGGCTGGTGCACCCAGAAACTGAGGGACCAGTAGAGTCTACATAGAGGCTTGTGGTTCCATCAAGGGTGACAATGGTCGATTGGGCTGAGACCAGTAAGAAAGGTGCAGGTGACCTCAGTCCTGGTGTCATGGAGGTCATGGTGGCTGTGGGTGGGCAGACAAGGAAGAGGAGTGCATCCGGTCTAGGTCTGCTTGGCGCGGGCGGGTTGGGGGGGCTGCTGGGGAAGGTGCTGGGTTGTGATCTTGCCGTGTTGGGCTCAGGGCACTGCAGGGTCATCTAGGGAAGATGACCAGTAGGCAGCTGGGATATGGGCTGCACATAGCCCAGCCGCGGCTTTGGGAATAGTCAGAAGGTCAAGCACAGGACCTGGGACAGTTATTAGCTTTACATTCACTTAAGAGCCAATGAATGTACCTGCTCCGTGGGTGGTGCCGGGGATCAAACTCGCCACATTCCCGTAAGCACGCTTTTCGAGGCCTTTCCTGGACTGTGGGCACCGGGCCCACCGGGCTTGGCTCCTGCGTCCTGTGGCGGGTGGTTGGCAGTGGTAGAGGGAGTTGGGGCAGCTGTCACGGGCATGGCACCCGGTGTTGTCGGGAGGCCTTTATGAAAATAAAGACAAACCTGTCCTCCATGCCGGGTAGGCCCAGCGAGGTTACAGCCATGAGCCTTCTGTGGGCCACCTCAGGAATCCCAGGAGCAAATAGTCCAGAGAGGAGAATGATCCCTGCTGCTCACCAGCAGTATTTGAAGATGGTGTCCAGCTGTCTTTGTGGTGACTCTCCTAGGTCTTTTCTTGGTGATTGATTTCTGCCTGGCACCCAGAGCTCTGGGTAGCTCTGGGCAGCTCTGGGCAGCTCTGGGCCGGTTTTGCCCCATGGGTGACTTACATGATTCAGAGGATGTTCCATGGTCCCTGAGGCTGATGGGACCATCATTGCTGTTCTCGAGGAAGACGTGGGCACCCTGGTGTGTGGCCTGTGTGGAGAGCAGGTGATCACCAGGCCCTTGGGTAGGATTTATGAAGGATGTGGTTCGAGTTGCCCTCATACTGGTGGCAGCTGGAGGACACGTCTGGGTTCAACGAGAGCACTGTTACCGCGAGCTCCGTCTGAGTTTCATCAGATGTCCTCAGGAAGGTGAATTACTTTATGTTTCTGTGGGACATATGTTTACTTCAGACTCCCTGAGGTCTTACTCAAATTATCGAGAGGCTGGCCTCTGCGGTGGACCGTAGCAGATGGTACTACCTTCTTGACTTCAGCATGAGTGTGAGGTGAGGCTAGCATTAGTCAGTTTTCCGCCCCTATTAAAAATACCCGAGATAATGATCTTCTAAAGAGGAGAGGTTTATTCTGGCCCACGTTTCGGAAGGTTTCAGCCCACGACAGGTGGGCCCTGTTGCCTTGGGCCAGAGCATCGTGGCGGCGGCATGTGGCTGGGCAGGACAATTCACCTTACGTCCTGGAAGGGATTGGGGTCATACAATCCCCTTTGAAGGCACATCTTCAGTGACCTGAAGACCACCCCTGTGGTCCTGTCTTTTGAAGGTTCCACTGTCTCCCAGTGGCTGCACTCCAGGAGTCAAGCCTTCAACATGGGGCCTCGGGAGACATTGAAGATCCACACTTGCAAGGCTTGGCCGAAGTCCTTTGACATCCACGAAAAATAACAGGGATAAGACTGCAGAGATGAGCCCTGGTCACTTGCTAGGGCTAAAGTCCCCGATGTGGGAAAAGGTCTATTCTGCTTTTGAATTAAGCTTGTATTTGGGGATTCCCCTTTCTGCACAACTATGGCAGTTTATCCATGGTGTATCATACTCTGGAGCAGTCCTTCATCGAGGGTGATTTTGGCTCCCAGAGGACACTTGGGCCAGAGCCACGTGCTCTTGGACAGGTTCTTCCCAGCTGAGCTGTTCTGTTGTGAGTCAAGTGAGGAAAGCCAATGTGGAGACCTGGCAGGCCCTTCCTAGCACTCACATTCTGAGGTTCTAGAACTTACTCTTGGTCTCAGAGCCAGGGCGCAATTCAGGTAATGCAAGAAAAGAAGTGTAATGAGACCTCACTCTCTTTGCCTTTTGCTTTAGTCAGCTTTTTTGCTGCTATGACCAAAAGACCTGACTAGAACAGTTAGAGGAGGAAATGTTTATTTGGAAGCTCACAGTTTCAGAGGTCCATGGATGGCCAGATCCACTGCTCTGTGCCCAAGACGAGGTAGAACATCATAGCCGAAGAGTGTGGCAGAGGAAAGAAGTTCAGGACATGACTTGGGAAGCAGACAGAAACTAAGCTTGACTGACCAGGAACTAAATATGTACCCCCAAAGGCATACCCCCAGGGACCCCCTCCTTCAGCCATGTCCTACAAGCTTACAGTTGTCACCCAGTTAATCCATGCAAGTGGATTGGTGCACTGTTAGGTTAAGGCTCTCATAACTCAATTATTTCACCTCTGAACTTTCTTGCATTTTCTCCCACATAAGCTTTTGGGGGACACCTCATATCTAAACCATAACCCCTTTCTTTCTGGTTTGGTTTACATTTTTTTTTTCTGAAAAGGCAGAAATGTAAAGTGCCCCCTCTCATGATGATAAGCATGAGAATTTTTCATTTCTTTTGAGGAGAAATGACTTTTTTAACATATTGGAAACATTTCTGCTCAGTAGTGAAAAATCTGACGTCTGATCACTCACAGCAGACAGATTTGTGTGTTTTAAGTGTCTCTCCCAGGATACCACCCAGGCTGTGAGGGATGTCCCCAGACATGTCTGGCTCTGAGAGGAGTCCTGTGGGTGCAGGAGAGTGAGCCTGTGATTCCAGCAAGTCTGGGTATTCCCCAGTGGGTGCTGCAGACAGTCGTCTGGAGTAGCTGTCTCAGCTCCGCACTCCTGCACGTGCGGCACACAGCATCCTGGGAACTCTTTATTTTCTTTATCAATGGGTGGATAATGTGCGTAAGGGAGCAAAAGGGGACCTTCTTCCTCTTTCTCCTGGAATCTTCCCTGTTACAATAATTGGCAAGGGTTGCCCTAATGAAGCGTCTCAGGCCAGGTGGCTTGAACAGCAGAGTTGACGTGCTCACAGTTCTGGAGGCTGGAGTGTGAAATGAAGTGGTCAGTTTTCCAGGCCTCTCTCCTTGGCTGCTTTCTGATGTCTTCACATATGCTATTGTGTCCAAGGGCCCTTTTCTTTTTCTTTGTTATTGGAGATTGAACCTGGGGGTGCTTAACCACAGAGCTATACCCCCAGGCCTTTCTATTTTTTATTTTGAGACAGAGTCTTGCTAAGTTGCTTAGGGATTTGCTGAGTTGTTAAGACTGGCCTTGAAACTTGTGATCCTCCTGCCTCAGCATCCCAACTCACTGGGTTTATAGGTATGGGCCATCATGCCTGGCTCAAGTGCCCTTTTCTTATAAGGACACTAGTCATATTAGATTAAATACACCCTAATGACTGCATTGTAACTAAATTACCTTTTAAAGACCCTATTTCCAAATACTGTGACATTCTCAAATGTTGGGAGTTAGGACTTAAAAATGTGAATTTGGGCACAATCCATTCCATCACACCTAGGGATAGGTAGAGAGTAATAGGTAGAGTGCTGGTAGAGTAATAGGTAAAGTATCCAACTCTACAGATGGTGGTAGTTACTTCTGCTCCCCATCCCTCCCCACTATGAAAAAGTTCACATATATAGAAAAGTTGTGAGAATAATACTTCACCTTTAAAAATTCAGCATGATTTTCGGGAATAAAGATATTCTTCTGAATAACCAAAACACCACTATCACACCAAATAAGATGCAAAATAATTCCATGTAGCATCTAATATCTAGTCCACATTCTGATTTCTCTAGGTGTTCTCCAAAGTCTTTAATAACTTTTTAATTTTTTTTTTAAAAAACCAGGATCATGTAAAGACTTAGGCAATAACTTTTTTTTTTTTTTTTAAAGTCTCTTTATTCTCTGGGTTTAACAGCCCCTCCCATTACATTGATTTTTAAATTTTGTTTTTGAGGTGATCAAGGCCAGTTTTTTTGTGGGATACTGCATATCCTGCATCTGGTTGATCATTTTCTTGGGACATAGATCAGTTGGGCCTGTGTCCCTGGAAGTCATACCCACATGCTTGTTGAGTCTGAGCTGTTGAAACAGTTGCCAGGTCATTCTGGATGCTTCTTAAACCATTGGATCCCACTGGGTTGTCCCCAGTTAGCAATGCTAAGACGATTAGTGGCCCAAGGTGGTGATAGGAGACCTGTCCTTGGATGGCGTGCTTTCCTTTCGCAATTAGTGCACAGTCTTTGGGGAGATGGTTTGGCACGTGCATGGCACTATGATTCCCGCCTGATTTGCTCCATGGGGGTTGTAGAATGGTGACTTTTCCAAGTCTGTCCTTAGCTGACAGTTCCTAAGAAGGAGCTGTAGTGACCAATTCTTACAGAAAAGGATGGGTGCAATCACCATCTCTAAATGGTGGCAAATAGGTCCCTCTCAGTGGGTATCACTGTGGACACATGGGATTTTTATTTAGTCAGAGTTTTATAATCAATCACAATCATTGTTTTGATGCTCAAATTATTCCTGATGTGGTCTCTGAGACCTTTTCAAACTGTCTTTATGCCCTTTGAAAATGTCCCTTTTAGTCCTTAAGTACTTCTTTGTACAGAAAATATCCTAGACTTATCTTATGCTTTCTATTTCCAGACATGAAATCATCTATTTTTCCAATAAGCCTCCCCTCCCCTCCTTTTTAAAATGGAGAATGGTATTTGGAAACCAAATCTGGGCATTAGGTCTGTTTTCTGCAGTTGACATATCATTATTTTCATGAGTTTACATTGATTTCTTCAGTTCACATTTGACATTACTAGTTTTTTCGTGAACAGATCTTTTGATTTTGTATTCACATCTCTTTGCTTGGTTTCTAATATGATTAATGCTATTAACACACTTACATTTTTGCTTTATTCTATAACATACATTAGTTTCAAAGTTATGCTGCTACTGTCAGTAATACAATTCTGATTGAAACATAATGTTTCTTTGTAGTTCCTTTTTGTCCCAAGTACATAGATGTACATCTACCAGGACTTACAGTTAGTATTGTTCAAAAGCTGTGTAAAAGAATTCTTCCCAGGAGGTTATGTTGCCAATTTACTCTAGTTGTTTACTTTTATGGTTTGTTCTTTTCCTTTTTTTTTTTTTAAATCCACTTTATTAAGACATTGTTTACACATGATTAAATGCACTCAATGAAAATCTTTTGACTACCATGTGTACATCCATGGAACCCACCACTAATGTCCACATGTGAAATGTTTTCATCGTCACAAAATGTTTCCTTGAAGCCAGGGATGGTGGTGTGCACCTGTCATTCCAGCAACTCGGGAGGTTAAGACAGGAAGATCACAAGTTCAAGACCAGCCTTGTCTAAAAAACAACATGAAGGGGCTAGGATTGTAGCTCAGTGGTAGAATGCTTGCCTAGCATGTATGAGGCACTGGGTTCGATCCTCAGCACCGCATAAAAATAAATAAAGGTCCGTCAACTAAAAAATATTAAAAAAAAATAACATGAAAAAGGATTGAAGATGCTGTTCAGTGGTAGGGTGCCTCTGGGTTCAATCCCCAGACCCCACCCCTGCAAAACCAAAAAAAAAAACAAAAAACAAAAAAACCCAAAACAGTTTCCTTGAGCACATTTGTAGTCATCCCTAGCCTTCACCTTAACCCTCAGGCTTCCAGGGATATACCTTCTTGGTTTTACCTGTTTTGAATTTCATATTAACAAAATCAGGAATAGCATACTTTTATGAGGAGATTTATTTCCTTAGTGTAAATTCTGAAATATTCACCAGTAGTTGGTTCATTTCTGATGATGAGGAGCATCCTGCTTTGGATGTACAGGATTTGTTTCTCCAGGCACCTGTGCATAGATTTGGGTTTATTTCTAGTTTGGGGATATTGTAAGTAAATATCTGCTCTGAATATTCTTATATAAAGTCTTTGGATATATGACTTCATTTCTCATGAGGAAATTCTCAGGAGTGGGATTAGCAGGTCACATGATTAATTGCATAAGAAACCGCCAAACTGGTTTCCAATGTGGTTGTATTAGTTTACATTCTAACCAATGGTTTGTGAGTAATTCCATTGCTTTACATTCAGATCAGCACATAATACTGTCAGGGTTTTAAGTTTGGGCCATTCCAACAGGCATGTAGCCCTATCTTGTTATTTAATTTGTATTGTTTACCTTTGTCTTAATTTCTATCTGGAAAAGTCAAGCCTTTAGAAGCTGCCAAGTGAAAACATTTTGAAAAGTACACTTAGTGAAATATCAAACTTCAGAATTCCTCAATCCTACTCTGAAAGCTTGGTTTAAATGCCTAGAGAATCTATTAAATCAGTACCTGCTGTGTGGTACACCGGGCACATGTACTGTTGGTCCTGAGCAGAACAGAAGGCAACCCCTCCCATCATGGAACTTGCAGATTAGCTGTGGAGACAGACGCCGAGTCGTGGAGCCTCACAAATAAATGTGGAACCGTGACTTTGCTTTGTGCTGTGTAGGAAGTCTGTGGGAAGGGCTGGGGCTGTCGTATCTGGATCTCATCCTCATTTCCCAAGAAGGAGTCATTGTGCCCACGGGATCCCTCCCTTAATACTTGTTGCAAAATACTTATTCTAAAATGCTGTATGTAACTCCAGGACCTGCACCAACAGGCTGAACCCTGGGAAATGGACCAACACCCCACAAGGGGAACCCAGGTTTCTCTGGAAGGCTGTGATAAGCCTCTACTTGATCATTTGGCATTAGATAAAGACAGCCATGCTTGAAACACTCTTGCAGCGTCTTTAAAAATATGCATAAGCAAACGTGGTTTACATTTCATTTGTTAACAGCCTTTTAAAATTTTATTTTTAGCATTATGATTTTTTTTTTTTTTTAACTCAGGGGCACTCGACGACTGACCCACATCCCCAGCGCTATTTTGGTATTTTATTTAGAGACAGGGTCTCACTGAGTTGCTTAGCACTTCACTAAATTGCTGAGGCTGGCTTTGAACTATCGATTCTCCTGTCTCAGCCTCCTGAGCCACTGGGATTACAGGTGTGTGCCACTGTACCTGGCTAGCATTATGACATTGATATCAGATTTGAATTGTTTCCTCAGCAATTAAAGAATCCCAATGTGTTCTCCCCCGCCACCCCCATTATATCTTGTAGGTTCCTTGGAGACTTTTGTACTTCTGAAGATAGCTCATAATATTTAAATTAGAAACTTCAAGTCTTGTTTTAATTTCTTGGGGTTACCCTGATCTAGTTCAGAACACCAGTGAACTGCAGGATGAGGTTGACTCTTTTAAGTTTTATGAAGTTTGACTGACTGGTGTTCTTGTTAGAATAGATGAATTCATACCAGTGGTTTATGCCAACATCGGACAGTATTTCAGATAAGATAGAGTGTCAGTCATTCAGCTGTCGTAGAACTGGAAACCTCTCTGACACTGTTGTCTTATTTGCCATTTTTATATGCCTTTAGAGTGACTTTGAAACATAATAGTGATCCTTGATGATGTACTCAGAAAGGAATTCTACAGAGAATATTTTTAGTAACAACATACTTCTCTAATTCTGTAATCGAGTTTCCATGTTTCAGAGCTTACTTCACTTTTTTAAGAAGACAAATTCTGCTCTTTTAAGGTATGCAGTGCAGTAAATTATTAGGGAAGTGTTGGAGGCCTACTTTTTCCCTTGCCTGACTTTGGGGGAAATGGTAAGGGAATTATTATGTGCGTTTTGTGACCTGCAGATTCTAAAGAGTAAAATTCTAGGGTAATCCGTTTTGTTTTTTCATCTTGTCAGTCAGTCCTGGCAGGAGACAGATGGCAACTCACAGTGAAGTCACTGAGGAGAGTTTGATAGGGGACTATTCACAGCTGTGGACAAAGGTCCAGGGCACCAGCTTGGGATGATGCTGTGACCCCGGGGAAGAGGACGTAGGCTGCATCCGAAGGCTTTCATTCCCCTGGGCCTGACGGGGAAAGGAGCAGATCCTGGGACCTGGAGGAGAAAGCAGCCGAGCTCCTGGCTCATGGGAGCTGTGACCTTGGGCAGCAGGACAGCTAAGCCACTTCAGCCCAGGAGGTCGAGGCAGGGGAAGGTACCCCATGTCTTCTCTCTCCTCCCAGCCTTCCGTGTCTTGCTGATGCCTTCCTTTAGTGAAACCAGAGAGGAAGTGAGTGGGCAGGGAGCCCATCCGTGTGTCCACAATGTCCCCTTGATGGGGGACAGTAGAGTGTGGCTCTGTTGAGCAGGTGGATATATCCAGTACACCCACCCGTGCCCGTGAAACGGGGAGGGCCAGTAACCATTGCAGTAGCCCCCATGTGCCCTGAACATCAGGTAGATGTCGCGTTTGACCCTGGCACACACGAGGCGAGTGAGTCTCCAGGTGGTTGGGTAGATGGATGGGAGGTTTGTCCATATCCAAGGATCTTTCATGAAAACTCCTAAACAGAAGCTAGACTCCTTCCAGCTGGGGTCTGATAGTCTTTATTTTCGAGTCTTTGATAATTATCTTCCTGTAACAAAAATCAGAGGGGATTCTCTCCTTTCCTTGTAGTAGGACCACCTGAGGGGATGAAGAGGACAGAACTGACCCCTCTGAGCTTGGGCTTCACAGTTCTTTTTGTACCTGTGAAGAGCCTTCCGTGCTGGGTTCCTCTTGGGTACACTTCCTTGGAGTCACCAAGACTTAAATGATCAGAATGAGCTTCTTCTTCTTCTATTTTTTTGTAACATTGTAAGAAGACTGTCCACCATCTAGGAGCACACTGCAGGATGACAGTTGTCCTCAGGCTGTCACAGGTGAAAGAAAGTGCCACCAAGCATTGACCTGAGGGAAAAGGGCCCAGTGGGAGCCCCAAGTACAATACTTTCTCTTGCTTCATGTAAAGTTAATGAGAGGGCCTCATAGATGCACTTCTAGGTGTTGATTTTATACCTAATAAAGACATGACTTATCGGAAATGTCAGTTCTGTCCTGTGTGTGTGTGGCCCCACAGGCCACAGAGACCCTGACTATAGAGTTGAATGTAGTGTAGGTTGTGTTTGTTTTGCCAGATGAATCCAGTGTAGATAATTCCAGAAGAACAGAGAGTGGGCTCTAACTTTTCTTCCACTCATTTTGGAATGTCTATCAAACCAAAGCTCTTTTCTTTGCTTGTTTTCTTTAAAAAGATTTCTCTAGAGTAGCACACAACTTAAGAACTTCTCCCTGCCAAGTGAATTCAGGAATCTTGGGTCCCTCTCGTTGGTTGGGGAGGAGAATGTAAGTGTTGGCACAGATATACACAAGCCATTCCACCTTTGGGGGCTTGGTTTACTTTGGTGCATTCCTTCAGGAAGGTGTGGGAACCCTCCGAACCACATACATGTATTGGAAAATATTTCTGGCAGGCTGGGTTTTCTCACGTTGGCAACTCAGGAGACCCAAGTTTGAATCTTGGCTCTCTGCCTCTGTTGATTGTTATCTAGGGCAAGCCCCTGTCCTTTCAGAGCCTGTTTTTGTGGCTATAAATGGCCTTAATAAGCTTCTCAGATTCCTTCATCCAGTTGTGTAGCGCCACCTGAGATATTTGATTACCCTTTGAAATTTGCTGTACAAACAGAAAGGTGATGTTTTATTTGCAAATGGTCATGCAAAAGCAGCACCATAGGAAGCTATAAAAAATGACAATAGTATGTTTTGACTTTGGTGTTTTGTCTGAAATGAATAATTAAAGAAAATGTGTGTGTGTGTGTGTGTGTGTGTGTGTACATCAGAACGCATTTGTGTGGCATTCCCACTTTGGGATGTACTGCCCTCAGGGCAGCGGGTGATGGTGGTGACTGGCCTGGGAATGCACTGTGGTTTTTATTGCATCTTGCCACCTGTCCACCACAGTGACTGTCAGTGATGTGTTTTGGCTGTGAGGTGCAGGTTCTTGTGTTACTGCTTGCATTGACCTTAGGCAAGTTAGTCAAGCTATCTGTGGGGTCCTGACATTCCTCACCTTCTAGGTGTGCTGAGAGAATTAAATAATGCACGCCATCATATGCTCTGGAGGGTACTCAGCTTGTGGTCACTACTCAGTGTTAATGAAGTTGCTGCTGGTCTTTGATGCTAACTGCTGCTTTTATCATTATTACTAAAAATGCATGTGTCTACCCTGAGCCGTGAGCTGGACAGTTGTAGGCCAGGTGACTCAGCAACATCCCGAGTGAGTTAAACATATTGTGTGTGTGTGTGTGTGTGTTGTGTTGGGATTCAGACCCCTTCTTTGTGCATGCTGAGCGAGCACTCTGCCACTGAGGCCTGCCCCTAGCCCTAAACATTTCTGTGTATAAAAGTTTTCATGAATAATCAAGCTGTGGCTTTTCCTTTTTTTTCTTCTTTTTTAAACTTAATAGTTGAAGCATGGTCTGAGAGTGTGATTGGTAAGGATGGTGTGTGTTCCTGGACAGGGGGCCCAGTTTCTCTGTCCCCCTTTCCTTGGGAGATAGGCATATGAGCCCAGGGGTCCTTTCTGAGGTCAGTTGAGGAGAGGCATGAGAGGGTGGCCAGGTGAGAGGCACGTGGGAGTGTTGGTGAAGCCCAGGATCTTTTCCCTGGTGGAGTTCTCTGACAGTCTCTTGGTGGCCGCATGGCCCCCTGTGGGTGAGCCTGTGGTTGGCTCTCTGAAGGTCTGTGCCTCAGGTTGCATTGAGTTCCCAGATGGGGCTGAGGACAGGTGTGCTGCCCCAGGTGCCCCTCTGGCCCCATAAAAATCTTAGGCTGTGTGCCTGAAGCCCCAGTGAATCCTCATGGCCAGGGTGTCCATTCAGTTCTCACAGCAAAACTCAGCACTTTGGGGGACAAATATGCAAATGTCCAGGGCAGCATCTCCCACCTGTGGACCATTTGGGAAGAGGAAGATGTGATAATGACATTGAGGATTGAGGCCATTTGCCTGTTAAATACTCTGAAAGAGGCCTCCAGGAGATTAGGCAGGAGCCACAGAGAGGAGGCTTTGGAGGCAGCGGGCCAAGTGCCATGCTGTCTCTGGACAGCGGCTGGTTCCAGTAGCTCTTGTTGACGGGTTGGAGGCAGGTCGGCAGGTGGATGGACTCTCTTCCCTTAATTTTTCCTTCAGCCCCCTTAAGCTGTCAATCCCAGGATTCCTTCATGCTGTCTTCATCTTCCTTTTCTTTCTCTCCTCCCTCTGTGTGCCCTGCTGTTTTCCTCAGGGGCTCCCCCACTCCCCCAACTCAGGCACAGCTCTGCTCTGGTGGCACTTTGCACATTTGTTCCTATCTTAACCAGGAGCACTTGCAGTGTTGTTTGTTCCTTGCAGTTTTTTTCACTTGGGTCCAGGGTGGTTTCAGTTCTGTCTTAGTAGCATGGTGCCACCACGTCACCATTTGTTGAAGGGTGTCCTTTGCTGTTGGGTCCTTCTGCTAGGAGTTGAGAGGCACTGGAAAGGTGATTTCTCCTTAAAAGTGGGATTGCTAAAGTTAGCAAGATGTTGTGGCTCAAAGACGGATCTGCAACCCAGGGGCTCCCAGGAGGGCCCCCTTGACCACCAGGAGGGTCAGGCCCTGATTATCCATAGCCTGTGGCCTCTCCTTAGAAAACACACACTTGATGGTCTTGTTTTACTGAGAGAACCTGGGTCTTGTGACCATTCAAAACTGAAGGCCAGAAATGGAGCGCCAGCGCACATTCTCCAGAAAGGTACCTGGCCTAGCCAGGTAGTTGGAACAACTTTTAGTATGGAAATAAGGTGATCCAATTGTATGTGCCAATTAGATAAGATCATAGTGGAGCATTTAAAAATAGATGAGTAACTATGGACAACCAGAAGATAGAGTGGCCCTAGGTGGGCCAGTTGTAACCCAACCATGTCTGACCATGTGTGCCTTCAATACCTCCCATAAACTCTCACTGCTGCGGGCTGCCTGCCTGCTCTTCCCCCGCCACTCTACTCTGAATGCTCATAGCTGAACTCTCTGCTTAGCCTGTGTTAGGCTCCAGGTTCCATTCCCAGCTCTGCAAAAAGAAAAAGAAAAGCATGTTTCTAATAGTCTTTACCGGTCTTGAACTTCTTTTAAAATAACCGAGTTTTCATTTATGTAAATATGATGACTGGTGAATGTTACTTGCCCTCATAGCTACTAGTTTTAAGTCAGTTTGCCTTTTAAGCTTAAAAAAAGAGGCAATTTAATATACATCTTTTATTCTGTCATTTGTGCTCTTTGTAATTTGCGCATGCAATTTTAACTTTAAGATTGTAAGTATGATACAAACAACTATTATTTAAAAAAGAGGGATCTACCCACCTCCAGCGACTTGACCACACCATTGCATATTCCCTTTCATGTCAAGTAACAAATAAAACCTTGTAAACGTGCCTGTCTTTGTTTCTGTAATGAAGTTGTTAGTGGACACACTGACATGGAGAATTTATCCACATATCCTGTGTGTGCATGTGAGGATCTTGAACTTGTGTGATTAGTAGTTGGGCTCTTTGAGGTCCTACAGCAAGGCTGGCATTAGAAGTATAAAATGACCAGCTTTTATACTTCCTGTGTGTTTTGTGCTGTGTTTGACATTCTTGTTTTTTTTTTCTTAACCCTCCTATCTCTGTGCTTTTTCTTGAAATGGTACAGTTTTTACTTGTAGTCATAGTTAACCCTTTTTGGTTTCCCAAGGAAAAAGTGGTGAAATTAATTTGGGAGAATATTCAGATTTGTTGGATAAAAACGGTCATTTTAAAGATGCCAATTCTTTGGCCTTCTGACTGTGTGTGTGTGTGTGTGTGTGTGTGTTTTCACCTTTCTTTGTTAGAACTTGCCAGGGTGGTGTTTGACCTTTGGCTCTGGGTGGCCCTTGGCGGTTGGGATGCAGTAGTGTAGGTGTGCAAAAAGTAACTCTTTCCAACTCAAATAGACTGCTTCCTGGTGCTGACCCCTGTGGAGATGACACGGTGGCTGGTAGGGAGCAGGAAGAAGAAACTGGACAGGGTGGCCCCAGCTCTGGTGGATGCCGATCAACTGGTTTCCCGTCCTGACTCCTGCCCCCGCGTGACTCTCCCCAGCAGGCTTCTCCTAGAGATTAATTTGGTTTTAGCCAAATCTTGGGGATTATTTTGGTTTTATTTAGGTGTTAATACAAGGAGATTATTGATTCTTCCTGCTTAGATTGGCACGTGCCCCATGTCCTCCACTCCGGGAGAGAACAGAATGACATTCATGGTGCTTCTGAGGGAGCTGGGGCCCTTCAATCATCACAGAGCACAGGTATCTGAACACCACACAAGTCACACGTTAATTGTCATTTCTGTCTTCAGAGGGTCTAGAACATGCCTGTGAATAATCACAGGACTTACTGCAGGCATGGGGGTGATTTCCACGTCTGATATTTAGAGGACACGTCCCTAGGTGTACAAAATGCCCTTGGCTGGGATTATGAGGACCTAGATGTGCAGCCCCTCTTGCTCAGGGACTGGTGCTGTGTGCCAGGTGGGGGTGGGGGTGCCACCCCCACCCCCCCATCCTGGAGGGAACCAGAGCCACACTGAAGCTCACTGGGCCACCAACTTGAGTGGGAAGTTAAAATTTTTCTGTCCCTCCTTCTGCTGTTGGGGAAACAAACACTTAGTAAATTTAAATTTAGACATTTAGCATACAGAAGCAATGAGTATTAAAAAAAACCCAAAGACCTTTCACTTCTGAAATAATTGTGTTACAGGAATTGAACAAGGATGTATTTAGAAAAAAATTCTTTGTAGTCCATGTCCCCCC
>NW_025999900.1:54718728-54855361 GCF_001458135.2 Marmota marmota marmota | reverse complement strand
GCCCCGCCCTTCAAGTAGCATCTGAGTTCTACTGTGACTTCCTTTGGCAGAGAGGAGAATGAAATGGATTAACTGCCCCTTACCCTGGGGATGGTGTTAGGGACCTTGTGTACATTATAGCCCCAGGTGACCCTTGGAGAAGGTGTCATGCGGGTGAGGAGGACAAATGGTTTTCCTCCAGTAACTCAGCAGCTCGGCAGTATAGACAAGAACTGTACACGTGGATCCCTTGATGTTGGGAGCCACTTGTGGGCTGCTTTCTTCTTGAACGTTCACCAGGAGAGTGCAAGAGTTGTTTGTGAGTTTGTCTCTTCTTCACCATCTTGGAAGACAGAAAGTATGAACCTAGGAGTAAGACTGGGTGGTGACAGGTTAGGGGGGGTGAGGAAGAGAACCCAACCTCCAAGAGGCCGGGGGCATGCCAGGTGGGAGCTGGAGGGGCTGTCCTGGGCTGGTCCCCTGGGGGAGCAGGTGCAGCTGACACCTTTTCCCGCGGGCCTCATCCTTGCCTCTGTCGTCCCATAGCCCTTCGGCCAGCTTATGTAATCCCGTAGAGTTGTTTGTTGCCTGCCTTCCTCTGGAGCTGCAGCTCCCCAGGGAAACGGACCCTGCCTTTGGGTCAGTGCCCTGAGTGCCTCATACTCTGTCACTTCTTCTCAGTGGTATGAAGTGATCTGATTCAAAATGAGCCCCAAGAAGCACCCCTTCCTGAGGACCGAGGAAGTTTGGGTCAGCTCCTGAACACTGCAGTCTGGCTGGGCCGCTGGTGCTGGCGAGGTGCCCAGCCTGAGTTTTGTGGGAATGGGAACCCGTGTGCCAGCCCCTACCCTCCCCTTCCCCAGTCCCATGAATCCCCCTTCTCCCTCCTCCTTGAAGGTTGCCTTGGCCTTGAGGAGCTGAGCCAGAGCTGGGTCAGAGAAGGGGAGCCACCAGGCAGAGTGGTACAGGCCCCGTTGCAGGGGTGGCACCCAGAGTCCAGGCAGTGAGCTGCATCTTCACAGTGAAACAAGCCCCGGCAGTTCCAGAAGCAGTCAAGCCTGCCTTCCGGACCCTGGGGAAACTTTGTTTATGTTGTACAGAATGGCCCTGGGATGACGATGTCAGCTCTGGGACCCCTGGCTAGGAAGCCACAAGTGTTAGTCGGTGACAAATGAGGGGGCCTTATCAGTTCCAACTGCCACAAGAGTTCAACCTCCTTTCCCCACTGATAACCAAGAGTGCCTGGGCCTCCCTACTCAGCCCTCCAGCCAGGAGACCCTTCCCAGCTTTATCCTCCTAGTCAGGCCTCACCCCACCTTGCCCCAGAGCAGCCTGGAGGGCAGGGCTCTCACCCCAAGGAAGGAGAGGCAGCTGGTAGGTTCTCATAGGTTCTTAGTAGGGATTCCTAAAGGCACCCAGGTTCTATCTAAAATGCTATCCCTTATAGTCCACAGACACCAGCAGAGACTTTAAATATCAAAACTATTAAGAAAATGGTCATCTAAGAAACTAGCCAAGTGCAACCCCCATTTAGGAAGCCCTGGACTGCCACATGGTTCTGGACACCGTGGGGACTGCAGTGCGCAAAGACGTGACTCAAAGCAAGTGGCCTCCTTGAGGCCCCACGTCCCTCCTGACTTTACCACAGTGGCCAGTTATTTGCTTTGTTCTATTTTGAGCCTTCCATTTCCACTTCCACCTTAATGCATCTGATGTGGAATGCTTCCTTTGGACCATGGAAAGTAACATCAGGTCATGGAAAACAGCCATGTGGGTGGTTTTGTTTTGTTTTGCAGTTTGCCTCAATTGACAGTTCCACGAGTACCGTGTGCCAAGCATGGTAGGACCTCATTTAACGCTCACCACACTCCTGTGAAGCAGGTACTGTGTCACTCCCATTTTATACATGGAGAAACTGGGGCTCAGAGCAGTTCAATCCTTTGCCAAAGGTCACACAGGTTGGTGGGAAGTTTTGAAAGAAGATTTTGATTTGGTTCTTTCTGACTCCAGTGTCCCTGTCCACCAAAGTAAGGGCTACCCCTTGAAAGCATGATGATGTGCTTCTCACCGACTTTACAGGTGTGAGGTCCTGTTCCAGGAATGTGTCAGTGTTGTTGATGACCCATGTACTCACAGAATGGTGATTTTAGTCTGAGCACCTGATTTATAGATATGAAGTAGGCCGGGGAAGGAAAGCGAACTGCACATGTATAGCCCTTTCCCAGGGCAGCGATGGCTGGTGCAGCCCAGCCAATACTGTGTAGTATTTTTTTTTTTTACTGATGAACTTAATTAGTCTCTGTCTATTCCTCCCTCCCCCTGTTCCCCACGTGTGAGACCCCTTTCTTGCCTTGGAGCACTTTACTTAGATCTTCATTGACAGCTCCTCCCCAACCCTGCAGGACCTAGCCCACTTCTGTTAATCTTTGAAGATCCTTACCTGGTTCCTTGGGTTCCCAGACTATAGCGCTTTGAGACTGTGAACCCTGAGCACAAGTATTGGTCCGTAGGCCAAGGGATCCTGAACTGTGTTTTTGTAAATAAGTCTTCCTGAAGCACAGCCGTGTTTATGGGTGTATGGGTCTGGTTGCTTTTGGGCCGCAGTGGTGGAGCTGGGTTGTCATAACAGAAACCATGTGACCTACAAAGACTGAAATAGTACCTGTGGCCCTTTTAGAAAAAGTTTACCTACCTCAGCTCTGGAGGAACCAGCCGTACTAAACCTCAAAAGCCAGAGCACCTCAAATCTGTCATGCTCATGAGCTTTTGCTGTAAAGGTGGGGCCGTGGAGGAAGTAGCAGGGGGAAGACAGGTGGCCTGTGTCCAGTAAGTTCTTTCAAATACTGTAATCGGTAGATCTTGGTAGATAGAGAGTCTCAAAGGGTTTATTTTCAAGAGTGCTGGATTTCCTCCTCCTCCTAATCGACCTACTTAGTCACTCAAATCAACCTTTGTTCTTCTCTTTTCTTTCCCTGCCACTTCTAATCCAGGGCCAGGTCCACCTGTTCTCCAGAATGCACGGTGAGGCTGTCTTTCTGTCCACCTCCACTGCCCTCACCTGAGCCGGCGCCCTGTGGTCATCCTGGGCCTGGATGCTGTATCAGGTCCAAAGCATCTCTGAGAGCCCTGTCGCCGCTCCCAGCCCTACGCACAGCGGCAGTCTCCTCTCCTCCAGCTCCTCACTCTCTGTATTTCCTCCCTGGCGGGTAGCACCGTCTGTCACCATCTTATTTATTTTATTTCTTTACCTGCTCACCTTATTTTCCCCTCTGCGATCCAGGCTTTGTGAGGTCACTAATTTTTATCATTTTCATTTACTAATGTGTCCTCCATGGCACCTGCCACACGAATGAATAAACAAATGAGCCAGTGGTTGAGAAGTGGGTAGTGCTGGGAACATCTCGGACACAGCATATGAAAAACATCAAGAGGTACCATTTATTTTTTCTTTTCGCCCTTCCTTCTTCTTCTTCTTTTTGATTCTAGGGATTGAACCCTGGGTGCTTAACCACTGAGCCACCTCCCAGCCCTTTTGATTTTTTTATTCTGAGACAGGGTCTCCATAAGTTTCTTAGGGCCTCACTAAGTTGCTGAGCCTGGCCTTGAACCTGCAGTTTTCCTGCCTCAGCCTCCTAAATCACTGGGATTACAGCTGTGCGCCATCACACATGGTTACAGGTATCATTTTAAATGCATGAAGAACTTGTACTTAGCTTCCTGCTTTATTTTGATACAGCTTCTGCCTTATTGTCCCCCCTATTCCTCAAGTGCAGCCCTAAGCCTCACATCTGAGTATGCCCTCCATTCCTGCTGGGAGAGGCTTTTATTCCTAGAAGTGGTGAGAAAGAAAAGAACCCTGGAATCCATTGTCTTGGACCAGCGTTTACCATATGTTGACCCAGCTTCCCAGCAAGGAGTATACTACTCCAGGCTCAGTGTACACATACTTACCAGATGGGACAAACAGGAATTTCACAGTACATGACTGTGCATATTTTCTGTTCTTGACTATTCTATTTGATTCTGTTCTGTTCCATTAAAACAAATAGCGGTTGTGACTCATTCTCTTGATTTCGTGACCCATGAATGTATCATAGCACACTTTGAAATACAGTGTTTAAAAAAATAGTGTCTTTCCTCCAGAATCCTCAATCTAACCAAGGGACCCTAACGTGAGACCAGTGTCACATAGACCAGCAGGTGCCTTAGTGCAGGTCTGAAGTGCTGTGGGGACGTGGGATAGAGGCATGAACCACAGGATGTTCCCTGGAGGCCACGTGGAAAGATGATACCTTTAGATTTAGAGTTTAATTTAGTTGTTTTTTTCCAGATGTTTTTCACTTATCACTTCAGTCTGTATATACTATAGGCTCCTCTTTCTTTCTTGTTCCTCTTGTGTATTTTTATTATTATTATTATTAACAGAGCTATTATTCCCCAGGTGCTTTTTAATTAAAAAAAAATATAAAAACTTGGCCTCATTCTTTTTACTCATTTTCTACCTTATTCACATTAGTTTATCTCTCAGGGTGTGAATGTTATATTTATATATAATGAAAATGTATCTATAAATGACATTTTCTTCCTTTATTATTGTGAATTCCTTAACACTTAATGGTGCATGGCCTTCATAGTTATTTCCATTCCAAACCAAAAAGACTGCACATGCTTGCCTTCATCTGAAATGCAGACATTTCTGTAAAAGCTCCGAGTCTCAAGCTTATTGTGCAACTAAAATCAAATCACACCCTCTTTCCCCTGCAAGGGGCATTCAGTATGGTTTTCCCCGTAGCCTCAGAAACTTGAGTACTCTATCCTCTGCACATTTCCACTTTAAAAAATTGTCAAGTAAACCTTTTTACTATTCTGAACTGCTACAGGCAACCAGGAAGGCTTGCAAATGAGGTACTCGCCCAGCCTCCTCTGGGGCTCCCCCCAAGCGTGGCCTGATGCTGGCCCTGGAATTGCAGGCATTGACAGTCCCTAGGGGTGTATCCCCAAGAAGCATTTCATTTGTTTGTTTTTTCTCTTTGGAATTCCAGCGTAGGACCCGTCAAGGTGGGAACCATTACTTAGGATCCAAAGCCTGAGAACATTTCTTTGGTTAATGAGCATTGGGAGTACATTTGGCCACAAGTATTGACCAAATTTGGAATTAAACCTTAGCTGGATAATCACACTCCAAAGACCTGGGTGAAAGGAAACTTCTAGAAGGGAGGTGGTTACTCATGGCTGATGTTGGCTTACTAAGAAGGGGAAGAGTTGTGATAGCTTGTGCCTGGGGTGTGGTGTGCAGAGAAGACAGATAGAGGGAGTGCAAAAATAAAGGAGGATCTTAGAATGTTGAAAAGCTCACTGAAGCCAGGCCAGCAGCTCATGCATACAGGCACTTTGCTGGAGGGCCCTCATCCTAACACTGATGGAGCTGAAGACTCCTCAGATTTGATTTAATGAAACATTGTCCAGCCACACTTGGTCTCCCTTCTTTTGTCAAAAAGGTTAGGTTAGCCGGCCCAGTCATATATGCCTGTAATTCCAGCAGGTTGGGAGGCTGAGGCAGGAGGATCACAAGTTCAAAGCCAGCCTCAGCAACTGCAAGGCAGTAAGCAACTCAGTGAGACCCTGTCTCTGAATAAAATACAAAATAGGGCTGGGGATGTGGCTCAGTGGTCTAATGCCCCTGGGTTCAATCCCTGGTAGCAAAAACAAACAAACAAAGATAGGTGAGGTACATGAGGCTGCCTGTAAGTTGCAGCCACTGTGGTAGGATTTTGTGTCTTGCCATCCTGGGCTTTGTACATGTCTCTACCAGTGAGGAAGCCATGACTTTCTGAGGTCCCAGACCACCTGTTCTTACCATTTCCCTGCCTGCCCCTCTGCATCTGGATCAGTTACCATGTGAAGTTCTGCACAAATCTGGGGATTTACTTCGTCTAGTTTTAAAAGAGTAGTGAATCATAGTGAACCACTGGCTTATCATTACTTACCTGAGAGGGCCAGTTGTCCTTCTTTGCTTTGTCCTTGGATTTTTGGTGTAAGATTAAATTCCTCTAGTCTGAGAGCCACTGTGATAAAACCCAAAGCTCTTAGGTTTCCAGAAGTGAGATAATCTCATTGCAGAAATGTTTGGATTGCAGACAGCGATGGCCCTCCATGCAGTTTAGACCATGCTGTATGGTACCTGAAGGGAAGACCCCTGGCCCAGGGCTCCAGAGGAGCCTTTGATGGTGGGGTCAGGCCAGTCTTCCAGTGCTGTAGGAGGTTGACATCCTTGTCGGTTTGTTTACTTTATCCACTTGTGTTAAATCCTGCTCTCCCTTGCCGCTCCCTAACCTCCCCACTCCTTACCTTTTGGCTTTCTTTAAAAAGTGTGCTGCACAGCTTTTTTTCCACAGGGAAAGATGGAAGCTCCGGGGCATATTCCTGGGTAGCCTGCCAGTTTTACATGGAAAATCTCATCAGGTCCCTGAACTCTTCTGAATTTGAAAATGAATGCATGAAAGGGAAGGCCAGGACAGGACTGTTGCATTTTCCAAAGTTGAAGTCTCCCAGGCTCTCAGCATCCAGATGATCAAACTGGCATTTATCATAACACAGGCCCACCTGACCCAGACCTGCGTCTGGGGTCAGAACTGCAGCTGGAGCTGGGTGCCTGGGGTGGCCCCAGGTGCCAGCCTGTGACCCTGGCTTTGTGCCATTCCCCTGTTCTCAGAGCCGCAAAATTGATGATTTCTGGTTGCCCTGTTTGCTGGTGTTATTGATAGTATTTTCATGGGTGCTGTGGATAAATAAGGTTTGTAAGAAAACTATTTGAATTGAAGATTGAAACACAGAATTTAAAAAACTTCTTTATACATGTTTGAAAATAACTTGTGTTGGTTCTCCTTCTCTGGAATTTTCTAGGCCTCCCCTCCCCCCTCATGGTCGTTAAATGCTTTTCTTGTTTGCTTTCTAAATGTTGGAAGACAGCACCAATCTTCCTGTAGTGGAACAGTTGTGAAAATAAGGGAGTGTGTGGCTGAAAGCATGGAGTGGACACAGGTTTAAGTAATTTGACTTCTTTTCTTTCCAAATCGGTAAATATTTACAAATCAACCACATCAACAATTTGGGTACACTGGGTCACTTGAAAGCTTGCAGCTACAGAGTACTGCCCGTTGGCCTGCTGCCAGCTCCAATGGCCATGGAGGCAGGATTTAACATTTTTTTAAAATATGCTGATCATAGACCAAATGCCTCCAGCCAGCCCCAAAGTGGGCCTCCAGGACAACTTCCTCATCTCCACAGAACAGTTTGAGGAAATTTGCATTTTAAAATTTGACTTCTAAAGATTCAACTCTTAAGGCTGGAGCAGATTGCTGTGAACTGAGGAATCCAAAAAAACAAATGCCGGATTCTGGCTTAGGGTTATCGTTGGTGCCTGGGATCTTTTGTTTCTTGGGGAAGATAATTGCCCAAATCCATTCCAAGCATTTTGTGAGAAGTTAGAAAAAAAACAAGTGGACTAACTTTTCCATTTTTGTAAAGTGGCACTGACATAATGTGGTGTATAAACATAACTCTAGTTTTTAGAGCAGAGATAGTTTTGAGGGTGTCTCAGCTCTTTTTCCTTCAACATTTGAAATCTGGCAAAATTAAAGATTTTTAGAAGAGAATTCATATTGTTGTTCAGTGTTGACACTGAAAAATCATGAAGGATTTCCTTTTGGGGGTAGTTTGGATATGAAAATTTTATCATTGTATCAGTATAATCTGGTAATGACATTCACTGGGTCTGTCAAACTTAATACGAGGAAGATTTAAAAGCATTTTATGGTGTTTTGTTGTCTGAGGATGATATTTAAGTCTGGCCAACAGTCAACAAATAAATGAGAAGCTTTTAAAAATAACTAGGGTAGTAGCTGTATATCTCCTTCCTGCAAAATACTTGACACTTCTGTATTAATGCTTTTGTATTTTAATTTCCTTTGCAGAGTATTGGGAAAGGGTCGTTATGGTGCATAGACCCAGAGTATAGACAAAATCTAATTCAGGCTTTGAAAAAGACACCTTACCACCCACCTCCCACCTCTCCTCAGGCATATCAAAGGTAAGCAGTACCTTCTTTCTTTTGGGGGGATCTACTGAAATCACTTTTATTTTGGCAGAGGCAGGCACTGCAACTAATTTCATAGGCTGCGTGAGGTTTCAAAAATAACTGCAGATAAATGAGAAAGAAATGAAATATTATTAGTAGGCATATCCATTGTTGTATTTCCTGCAAACCTTACCGCTTCTGCTCCTCTCGGGGAACAGTGCTTCCAGAAGACTTCACGGTGGTAAAATATTGTCTTCCTGAGTAGAAACATTTACAAAGAAAAGCTGACAGCTTTCATATCTCTGGGTGTCACGTTCTGTTGGGATAAACATACAGGAATGAGTCAGGCGAGCGATGCCATCTTCCCCTGACCTGAGCAGGGTCTGCTGGCGTTGTGAGAAGGCTCACTGGGTTGTTGTCTTTCCTGGTCTCCATGTAGACGGTGCTCCTAAGTGATGGGTTTGTTGTGGTTACTTGGTGTTTGCTTCTTCAGGAACTGTAGGGGACAATGGAGACCTCTGCTCTCCTCACGCCCATGTGTTGGGAGATTGAGGTCATGAGTGCCATTTTTACTAATTTATAATCAGAGTGAAGGGTTAAGTAGATTGTCATTTTTTGGAAAAAGCATATTAACGTTAGATTCAAAGAAAGAGACATATGACATGAAACAGCATTTTAAAGTGGATTTTATCTACACATGGTGCTTGGGTCCAAAGTGCATCCCTCAAAATTTCAAAATTATGTTAGAAGATGTATAGAAATGTTTTTGTGGCAGCTACCCTAGTCAAGAGAACTTGTCCTTGGACGACACGTTTATGTTAACTGGGAGTGGCATGGTGTCAAGAGATTTCTGGAGTTTTATAGTCCACTTCTCGAAGATGCTTCTCCTGGTCTGATGCTGGTTCTGTAGGAGGCAGCACAAAGTGATCCTCCAAAATGGCACTAATGAAGTTCTTGTGCCTCTCAGCTGAGAAGCATTCCATCACAGGCCCTAGACAATCAGTCTTCAGCAAGAGATGGGGAGGAACAGCTGGGCTCTCTGAGAAGACTGCTGTATGTCTGCGTTTGCTAGGCGATTAGCGTGATGGTAGCTATAGCAACTGGAGTGTCTCCATAGTAACGCGTAGCCGAGACAGGTGCAGTTGCATCACAAGGCTGTTTGTTGCCTGGCAAAAGGACAGGCCATTAGTACTTAGATATACGCTGTTGCCTTAGAAACAAATAACCCTACATAGCAACTACAGTTGGTTTGCAAGGTTTAAAAAAAAAAAAAAAAGGTTGTAGCAGCTTTTGTCTGTGTTCATAAAAATCAGTGGAAGCATACTTTATTCAGAATGACAACTTGAGGTCATATAGCTGTAGGAGATAAAATGGGATTTTCCAAAGCAGCCCAGCTGACATTGTAGAAATGTCCAGAAGGACAGAGCCATATGCTTGGTTTTCTCCTTGTGGCTGTAGCCACTCCTGAAATGGAAGAGAACTGGGACTGGAGTGGAAAATTGCAAATGTTCGGGGTTGGTGGGGGAGAGGACCCTGATTATTGAAGTATTTCCTGGATTCTGGATTTACATGTTCCTTTGTCATTCTGTGCCCCCTCTCCGCCAACACACACACATTCCAAATTGCAGGGAATACACTTCACTTACCTCTCCAGTTTTGCCTCAGAAGGATTTCGTATCCCTTGGCTTCTAGGAAGTTAAGAACATGAGTGTTATTCACTGGTCATATCATTGGTTCATTTAGGCCAGTATTTTGTTGCCAAATGTGACCCCAAGGGAAACGTAGTAATTATTTAATAATTTGAGGGATTATAGTGGAGCTCTGGGGCTTGGAGGAGGAATGTGTACTCAGTCAGGAGGCTTTCTGAGCTGGCCTCAGCCTAACGACTTCATTTTGATTTTTAATATAGGCATAAAAATACAGACAAAGCAGGGTTTTTATGGGGAAAATAATTTCCAAACAAATACTTCAGGTCCTGTTCTGTTCTGTCATCTGCAGTTTTTTTCGCCCAGTTGAATGAGGGGGAAAGCGTTTCTACCACATACCCATGCAGGTGCTTAGATTTCACCTCCGTCAAGGTCACTGGATGTGGAGTGAGATGACAGGTCAGCTTCTAGCTTGCTCTTCCATGCCTTGACTCCGAGAGCCCTCGCTGCCTCTTCCCTGGAGACCCTCAAGCCTTCCTCTGAGAGCCTGGGGTTTGCTTCCAGAGTCTCTCGTCTGTGAAATCGTACTGAAGCTACCACTTCAGTACAATAGATGATGGTCTGCTATTCCTATGGCTCACAGTGATGTGGTCTTCAACTCGACTCTAAGCCACCAGGCTACTTGTTGGCATGACTTTAGGAAGATGGGAGTGGAACAAGGTGAGTCATTGAACTGGGACCAAAACTTGCTGAATTGGCATGATCTGGCCAGGTCTTCTGTGATGCTGGGAATCACCTGTTGCCGTGAAGGTCACCAGGGAAGGATCTGGCTTCTATGGATCTGGTACTTTGTGTGCTGGAGAAGGTGATGATTAACCAGATGGGCAGTTATTGCTAGTACTTGCAGGTGTGCTTGGCAGGTAATGCTGAACGGAGCCGCAGGTGGTGGAAGCTGCAGGGAAGATGAGGAGTCTGGAAAGACAGCCCCAAACCTTGTTTGCATCCAAATATAAAGCCAAATACTGCCATCCACGGCCCGTGCCTCTGGGTTCTGGTGTGCCCTGTGAGACGTCTGCTGGGTGCTCCTTGACTCTTAATTTTTTATTCTCTTCCCTTTTCTTTTTTGGATACCAAAGAACAATTTGTGGATTGTTTTTTAATATAAACGCAGAGAGCTCGGTAACATTAGCCATTGGATTAGTTTCCTTGGGCTGCCATAACAGAGTACCACAACCAAGTGACTCAAACTACAGCAATTTGTCACCTCATGGTTCTGGAGCCTAGAAGTCCGATATGAAGGTGTCAGCAGAGTTGGTTCCTTCTGAAGCTGTGGGAGAACCTGTTTGGTGCCTGCCCCTGGTTCCTGGTGGCTGCTGGCCATTTTGGCTTACGGAAGCATCCTGTTGTTCTCTGCCTTCTTCCTCACGGTGACATTCTTCCTGTGTGCTATCTGTCCCTAAATTGTTCCTTCTTAGAAGGACACTGGTCATGTTAAATCAGGGGCCCATCTTATTCTAGGATGACCTATTTTAACTTCTCCAGTGACCCAGTTCCCAAATAAGGTCACATTCTGAGTACCGGGGACTAGGACTTTGATGTAAGAATTTTAATTCAATCCTTAGCTGCCTTCTCTCTCTCTCTCTTTTTTTTTTTTTTTAAATATTTACTTTTTAGTTGTAGGTGGACACAATATCTTTATTTCATTTTTTTTTTTTAATGTGGTGCTGAGGATCGAACCCAGTGCCTTACATGTGCTAGGCAAGCACTGAGCCACCACCCCAGCTCCTAGCTGCCTTTTCTTTAAAGAAGGCATTTTGTTGGTCAAATGTAGAGAAGCAGAAAGTAAGAAAATGTTCAAAACACAAGATGAAGGGGATGCATCCAAAGGATGCAGGGGCCATCCTTAAATTGCTCCCATTAGTCCAACTGGGAAGATTGGAACAATGAAATAAGTGACATCTTATTGCCTTATCACTGACAGTGCAACTCAAGTATCTGTGAGCCCATGTTTATATAAATGAATAAATAAGAGAAGAGGCACATTTCCCATAGAGAAGAATTTCAAATAATTTACGTGGCTGTTCCTCCATTGGAGGTGGGGCATAATTCCCCACTTTCTGAGTGATGGCGCGTAATGATTTGTTTGCAAAAAGTAGAATATGGGAAGGGGTGGGAAGGTAAGTTTACAGTAGGAAAACCCATCAAACACTACCTACCTGTCAACGCTGACATCACCAGTGATGGATGTTGTTAGGTGTCTGTTTGATGATGTCACGAACTTAGCTCTTCACCTCTGGGTTAGTCAGCTTTCTGCTACTGTGACAAATACCTGAGCTAAATCACATCAAAAGAAAAGATTTATGTGGCTCATGGTTTTGAAGGTGTCAGTCCATGGTTGCTTGGCCTTGTCACTTTGGGACTATGGCAGAAAGTATATCATGGCAGGAGCAAATGGTGAAGGAAGATACTTACCTCCTAGCAGCCAAGAAGCTGAGAGACAAAGAGGAGGTGCCAGGGTCCCAGTGTTTCCTTTGAGGACATGCCCCGCAAAGACCTAACTTCCTCGCACTAGCCCCCCCCCCCCAAAGGTTCCCCCACCTTCTAATATGCCACAGGCTGTGACCGAGCCTTTAGCATGTCGGCCTTGGGAGTCAGATGTGTCACCATTGTGCCACAGTGTCCTTAGCCTCTGGTTGTTTGGGGGACACTTTTAATCCAGATCATAACAGAGGTCTTCCTCCCCAAGACGAGTAACATTAGTCTCATCGTGGGAAAACATGAAACAGTGGTTTTGTTGTCTGGGGGGGAGGTATTCTCCAAACAAAATAGCTAATTAGCATTCCTCAAATTTGTTATCCAAAACAAGGAATGTCTGAGAGACATTACAGACCAGAGGAGACGTAATGGCTCAGTGTAGAAAATGATCCTGGATGGGATCCTGGAACAGAAAAAGGGCATTAGAGAAAAAGTAGTAAAATATGAATAAACTGTGAAATTTAGTTGTGAGTAATGTGTCAGTGTGGGTTCCATAGTTGTGACAGATGTCCCATCATGACATAAGACACTCACATTGTAGGAAACCAAAGGGAGGGTATACGGGAACTCCCGATGCTATCTTTGGAACTTTACTGGTTAAAACAAAACAGCTTCCAAAGCCCAGTTATATCGGTTTTAAAATATCCAAATCTTTTTGGTGTAAAAGGAGTAAAATGGCTGCCTCACCGAGAAGTTGCCTGTTGCCTGCGCCTGTCGTCCTTACAGAACCCTGAGGATCTGCTCCTTGCACTCTTCAGTGTTCTCTGTGCCACGAATGTGGCTCCCTCTCTGGAGCCTCTGCTGGGTCACAGGAGGGGCGTCACGGTAATTCAGGTGCCACAGTTCCTGGAACTTGATTTTTGTGAAGTGGCACTCAGCTGTGCTTTGTAGGGTCCCCCACTGGCTGAGCTCAGGGCACGAAGGCCAGATCAGCTTTGCCAGGGTCTGGCTTGTGAGTCTCAGAATCTAGATCTGGGAAGAGGAGGGAGGATGTTATTTTTGGATGTCTTGCCTGCACCTCTTCAGAAAAGTCGGGTGAGCTATTCTAATATTTAGCACGTAGCAATGCCCCTCCTTCCTAGATGTGGTGTATTTCATTAAAGGATATGTGTTTTAGTCAGCTTTTTTTTTTTTTTTTTTGCTGCTGTGACTAAAAGACCTGACCACAACAGTTTTAGAGGAGGAAAAGTTTATTTGGGGGCTCACAGCTTCAGAGGTCTCAATCCACAGATAGCAGGCTCCATTCCTCAGGGCTTAAAGTGAGGCTGGACATCATGGCACAAGAGTGTGGCAGAGGGAAGCAGCTCACGAGATGATCAGAAAGCAGAGAGAGACTCCACTCTCCAGACACAAGTATATACCCCAAAGCCACATCCCCAACGCCTCACCTCCTCCAGCAACACCTCATCAGCCTTTAACCACCACTCAGTTAATCCCATCAAAGATTGATCAATTCACTGATTAGGTTAAGGCTATGACCCAATCATTTCTCCTCCAAACCTCTTGCACTGTCTCGCAGGAGCTTTTGGGAGACATCATATCTAAACCATAATAATATGCATATTTTTAAGGCTTTGGATAGACATTGCCAAATTGGCTTCTGATTTTATATTCTGTTCTAATGTACACTACCACCAACTTTTTTAAAAAATTTTTTTAATATTTATTTTTTAGTTTTCGGCGGACACAACATCTTTGTTTGTATGTGGTGATGAGGATCGAACCCGGGCCGCACGCATGCCAGGCGAGCGCGCTACCGCTTGAGCCACATCCCCAGCTCCCCACCAACTTTTTAAGGAAATAATTTTTCTAACTTTTTCTCAATGCCTGAGGGTTAAATAAAAAGGTTGTTCCCCAGGGGTGATTTTTAACTGTTGGATATTTTTTTGGTACTGGGGATTGAACCTGGCATGCTCTACCACTGGATAAGTTTCTAGCCCCGCCCCCCCTTTTTTTTACTTTGAGACAGTGTCTCACAAAATTGCCCAGGCTGGACTCTAACTTTCAATCCTCCTGCCTCAGCCTCTTGAGCAGCTGGGATTACCCCCAGGGTTAACTTCTATGATGTTGATACTTTATAATGGGGCATTTAAATATTACTACATTAGTACTAATTTTAAACAATACTAGATAAATGCCCTGTAAATAGTAGATGCAGTCACAGTAATGTTTATGAAGACAGATTGTTGTAAAAAATTGTATATATCTGTATTTTAGGTAATATTTTTACTGGCATAGGCACTAATTCAAAATCAATTGGCAGAAAAGTATTTTAATCCTCCCATAAGGTTTTTTGGTACTGGCACTTGAACACATGTCAGGCAACCATTCTACCACTGTGGACTTCTACTCCAGTCCTTTACGTCTTATTTGATCCAGGGTCTCACTGAGTTGCCCAGGCTGTTCTCTAATTTGTGATCCTCCTGTCTCAGCCTCAGACGTGTGCCCCCACACCAAGCTGGGTAACAGGTTTTGTGATTCATGAGACCATGTGGTTTATAGAGAGTTTCCTGGATGATCAGTTTTCAGAGAGTGGAGATTCTCTGTTTGTGAGTCTGACCAGTAGAGCTTTGTAGGGTGGTTTTTGGTAGTTCTAGAGAAATCCTAGCACCTTGTCTGTGTGATGGATCTGTCACACTTGGGCTCCAAATGGGCAGAAACCGGGATGGAAGGGGCCTTTCGTTTTCCGGTATGCCTTCTATTTCTTGTTAAAGCATCTTCACTCTTAAAATAATGGTCACGTTTTACATTTGAATATATTATCGTTTAACATGTACAGAGGTTAAAAAATCTGCAAGATTTTGATGATCTGAATCTAAAGATTTTAGACTTATTTTCTAAAGTTTGCAAAAACATTTCAAGAAAGTTTCTTTTCCTCTCACCTAAAACAAACAAACAAACAAAAAATCAAAAAACAAACAACAAAAAAAGGAAAATCTTGGACATTTAAATAGTTGTTTAGCTTTTTATGGTTCTCTTTGTTTCTTCATAGTAATTTAATGAATCCCCTTGCCCCAAATACATTCATGATTTCCCAAAGGTTTTGGTCTTCCCCATGTTGAGGTTCTAACTGAAGATTGTCAATGTTTAGTGTTAACTCAGCAAAAGGTTCTATTTTATCCTTCCTGCTGCCCCGTTCATGTTCTTTGTCTTTATAATTTTTTTTAAATGCCTACATGGAATAATATTGCTAGGGATGTAGAAATTGTTTAGAGTGGTCATAGCAGATTCAAGTTAAACCATCAGCACCCCCCCACCCTGCCCTCTTTTTTGCTGTTGGGGATTGAACCTGGGGACTGAACCCAGGGCCTTGTGCGTGCTCATTCTTTAGCAGGTGCACAAGTTTCGATTGAAGGCATGGTAGTGGGGGGCTTGGGAAATGCTTGGGGAGGAGGTAGGTAAGGTACTGAGGTGTTTGGGGAACTCATCCTTTTAAACAATTAGAAGATTAGCAAATCCTTAAAATGTTAAGCTTGTTAACATAGCAGTGTTAATTCCTCCGATCAAAATGCTGAATTTGCACACAGCAAGGAATAGCTTGTTCATGGCTTGGATAGGATCCCACAATTTTTTAATTTATAAGACATCTTTCATTCTGGTTATTCAGGGTATTGTGCATTTAGCAGTTGGCAGAAGAACTGCAAAACCACAATAAAATCAGTTCTAATTCACAGGGGAGGGGTTTAATTGTTAGATTATTGCATTATTTTATGTTTTAATTCAATCAACCATAAAAAAGAATGAGAGGCTTTAGATTAGTTGTATCATTATTACACTTCCATTTACTTGTAAGCAACGGATCTGATGGAAATCATAAATTTGTTTTCGAATGCCCTTCGTATTCAACACACTTAAAAGGGTGAGGTGTTATGTATTTGAAGGATTGTTAAAACTGGCTTTTTGCTTAGAGAATAGTAAATTTAAAAAAAATCAATAAGAAGCTTCATTGTGGTGAGTTTGTAGATGGGTATGCTAAATTAACGGGTTTGAATAACAGGGTTGTCTAATAATAGTACTGCCAAATATCCCTTTTAATTTGTCAAAAAAATTGGAGGGGGCCCATAATAGAAAAGGATTCAATTATAGAGGGCACTCTTATTATTATTTTTTTTTTCAAAAACACAGTGCCCATTTACACTATGAGCTGTAAAAATCCATTCGTTGACTGTACTTTTACTTTCATATCAAATCATTTTATCTGTTGACTTCATTGTATCTTCAGAGTTGGTTTTATGGAATACTTTGAATCCCAGCATTCCCTTTCAGCGGGCTGTCCATTGTACATTTAATTCTCATTCAGTCCTACAATATTTTATTTAAGTAGAAAGCAGCCCCTGTTATCTCTGGACACTTAGGCACTAGGTGCATCTCATGAATACTGTGCTTCCTTCTCCACTTTTGTTTTGTGTTCTCACTCTGAAAGGCTAATCCTGAAGCAGGTGGGCTGATTGTAGGTTTTACCCAGGTACTAAGTGGCACTGGTAGCCCAGGGAGCCCTGCAGAGTTGCTTTTTCATCTTTTGCTCTTGGGGTGCCCCTGCTCTCTCTGGTTGATACTTTAATAACAGAAGTGTTAGGGTCTCTTTAAGTCTCCTACTGATAAATTTTTGTTGATCTAACTCCTGAGATGATGGATAACAAAGAAGTTGCCTGTTTCTCATACCTCCCGGGAAGAAAGTTGAGGTGTTGATGGACCCAGTGGGGGTCTGGAATCTTTTCAGATTTGCTTAGTGTTTATTTGCTTCTCTGGGAGCCGGCTGAGGGCCTGGCAGATCCCTGGTCAGAGCCTTTTAGGCTTTTTTAGAAGGGGAGGGAAATACCTGCAAAGCCTCCCTGACCTGCATTCTGGAGAGTTGTCAAATCCCTCACCTTCCCAGGAGGGGAGAAATTGATCTCTGTGTTAGAAATATAAAAGAACTGGAGTGGGGGGGGGTAAAGCAGGAAATCAGCGATGTACAATGTGAGAAGACGGGCAGCAGTTTCTTTGTTTTGCAGTAGTGTAAAAATGACAGATTTTTTTTTTTTGAATCATAATAATAAATATAAATCTACCACTGTCAGGTCTGAGCCGCCCCTTATTGCCAGCTTCTGGTTACGTTAAATACTTAAGGATTTTATGGATTGAAAAAGAGGGGGATTAGAAGTAGAGGTGTAAATAGTTAGATGAGACTGTGGAACCCCTCATTCATGAAAGATATGAAAAAGAAAGGTAGAATGAAAAGATTAGTTTACCGTGTATCAGCCGAGAGTTCTGTTGGTCAAATGGTATCATAGGTTCATTAAGGATAGTGGGGGATATGGTGAGTAGGCATTCCTACTCCACCCCACCCTCCATTTTTTGTTTGTTCTTTTTAGATATACAGGATAGTAGACTATATTTTGACATATTATACGTACATGGATTATAGTTTATTCTAATTAGGATCCCATTATTGCGGTTGTGCATGATGTGGAGTTACACTAGTCATGTATTCCTATATGAACATGGCAAAGTAATGTCTGATTATTTATTCTGCTATCCTTCCTATTCTCATCCCTCCCCTTCACTTCATTCACCTTTGTCTAATCCAGTGAGCTTAACCCTCCCCCACCCCTTATTGTGATCTCTAATATACAGTTGCATATTAGAGAGAACACTTGGCTATTGGTTTTGGGAATTGGCCTATTTCACTTAACATGATAGTCTCCAGTTCCATCCATTTACCGGCAGATAGGCATTCCCACTTTTAGGGTGGATCAGACCTCTCCAGGCAGTTTCTGTCTTGATGGAAGGGGCACATGAAAGCCATGGGCTGCCACAGGGGTACTGTGTTATTGCTGCAGAAGGGGAAGGTGTAACATCCTGGAGAAGAACACCTCCAGAAGATAAGCATTGCAGCTACCTTCACCTCAGCCCCGAGGGGTTTGCATACAGGGGTGGAAGGTACAGCCACATTAGAAGGTCTCTGGCAGAACAGCATCTAACACTGTGCCACACACACAGCAGAAGGGAGTGCTTGGGAGGAAGGATGATGCCTGATGCCGGCTACCTCTGGGGAAGCTAGTCAAGGCTAGACAGCCAGTGGCCTGCGTTGTTCCAAGGAGTCTAACCATGGCTGAAGAATGGCAAGGTTTTCCCTTTGAGCCCTTGAGCCCTCAGAGTCTGTTGAGCTCCCATGGCCGTCAGTGGAATCACTCCCCTGGCATGGTGTTGGCCATTTTCCCAGCCCATGGTGCCAGGTGGAAACCAAGCATGAAGGGAAGTACGCACGGCGTGGTGGCTCCAAAGTGAGAGGTCGCATCTTCTCTGGATGTTAAGGGACTAAGTTGGTTGCTCGTGATTTATGCCTACCATTCCCAATTTAGTGACACTACGATTTAGTGACACTTCTTTGCGTTTCCTTCCTTGTGAATAAAATGATCACTGCAGTGTTTTGCCAAGCAGAAGATCATTTCCAAAAGCTGTCCATCAACTCACGCAGACCTCCCCCTGTTGTTTACCTCCTGAATGATTGAGGAGAGCACCCACCCTTTGTGTAAGTCTGCATGTAGAGCCAAGCTGGTGTCCTTGTCCTGCAGAGTCACATGGTTTTGGCTCTAGTCTGTGGTCACATTCTTTTGTTTTTCGTATGCCAAGTCCTCCTTGCGTCGTTTATCAGGCCATCTCTGAGACTCTGCCATGTGTGTGAAAGGTGCGGAAATAGCGTGAGAAGCATCAGAAATTCCACACTAACCTGCTAACTTTTGCTCATTTTAAAGTCATCTGGACAAAACATCCCTAAACCATTAGACATATTTTGAATCCTTATCTTTGAGATCAGGTTGCTTAATCACAGTAGTCCAGGTTGGGACATGTGCACTATTGTTGACTTGCCAGTGGAAAGTTTTGGTTGAAGCCTGTTTACTGGCTCCCTGTTCTACCCATGTCTCTCTAATGAACTTGGTGGTTCCCCACCCCAGCGCACACACTGTTTGGCAAAAGTGAAAGTGAATGGGAAAAACCACCTCCTTCTCTTCTTCTTTCCCCCACCTCCCTGCCTCCTCTTTGCCATTCCTTCCTCTTCTCACTCTTCTCTACCCCTCTTCCCTCTTCCCCCTCCAAATTATGGACCTTTAATTTTATTTATTTATTTATTTATTTTGTACTGAGGCTTTAACTCAGGGGCACTTGACCACGGAGCCACATCCCCAGCCCTTCTTACCATTTTATTTTTGAGGCAGTCTCTTGCTAAGTTGTTGAGGCTGGCCTCCAACTTGAGATCCTTCCTTTCTCAGCCTCTCAATTTGCTGGGTTCACAGGTGTGTGCCACCACACCTGGCCTGGAGAGATTTTGAGTGATATGTATATGGAGAGGGAGTTCCTTATCTTAGGTTTCTTCTGAGCTAGAAATGTTTTGCCGCCTTCCTTTTCTACTTTTGGAGAAATCGAGGCACAGGTTCTGGCCAGGCCCGGGAATTCATCTGGCCCACCTTCCCCCTGCCTGGCCTTGGTGTGGAGCAGGACCCAGTTGGTCCTGCAGATGAAGCAGGGGCTGTTACATTCTCTGGAGGAAGGAGGCCACTGGGGAAACAGCAAGGACGCAGAAAAATGAAAAAGGTCTTCCGAGCTGTCAAGCCTGAGGCTGCCCCTCCGCCCCTTCCTCTGCAGGACTCAGTAGACCTGCGCCTGTCTCCAGTGAACTTGGTGGCCTTGGCAAGGTCTCTCCCCGCTGCACATGATGGCGCAGCACCTGAGAACCACATACCTGCAGTGGTACAGACTGGGACTAGAGGGTCTCCTGGATGCCTCCCCGCTCCTGCAGGCCACCACCATCACGCCAGGCCAGAGCAAATCTCAGAAAGAGGCTTTCCACTTAGATCCCTGCCTGCCATTCCCTAGCTATGCGACTTTTGGCAAATGACCTCAGCTCTCTGAGCCTCCGTTCTGTCATTCTTGTTGTGATATAGGAATACCTGCCTCAAAGGAGGGCGGTAGGGATTAAATTAAGTGAAATGATGTAAAATGCCCAGCTCTTGTTCCTGGCCCATAGAAAATCAATGAATGTAGTTGGGTGCAATGGCACACTCCTCTCATCCTAGCGGCTCGGGAGGCTGAGGCAGGAGGATCACGAGTTCAAAGCCAGCCTCAGCAAAATGCAAGATGCTGAGCAACTCAGTGAGTCTCTGTGTTTAAATACAAAATAAGGTTGTGATGTTGCTCAGTGGTCGAGTGACCCTGAGTTCAATCCCCGGTACCAAAACCAAAAACAAAAACAAAAACAAAAAACAAAAAAAAAAAAAAAAAGAAGAAGAAGAAGAAGGAAAATCAATGAGTCTGATTTCTCCTTCCTCCTCATCACCAGTCTCTGTTTTGATAATTGCGTAAGTCTTGGCTCTGCCTGTGCAGCATACCAATTTGGTCCTTGGGTATATGGCTGTGCATCATAAAGTATGTTTCAGACTTTATATTCTGTATTCTCTACTAGATTAGGATCTGTGGAGACCAGGCCCCTTTGCAAGCTCACTGCCTCTCTTGCTGGCCTGTAAACTCACTTTTGCATCGAGGTGGGCTTCTGGAGACATTGAACAGTGATTACTTTCAAACACCTAGCGCAGGTTATGAGAAGAGCATAAAGTATTTTCTTGGAGTTGTGAGGGATGTTGCTGGGAGTAATTGGCAACCCTGTTCCCCTTTCCAGCCACAGACTAGCCCAGGGTGTTTGTGGGTAGAGGAGGGAGAAGCCCAGCTCCGTGTCCCTTTCCTCTGAAGATGAGGAGGGAGAAGCCCAGCTCCGTGTCCCTTTCCTCTGAAGATGATGTAGTGATTCCATCTCTTTTCTGCATCTGTCAGCCAGGGCCCTGCTGTGCCCCTGGGTGTCCATGAAGCCTGACTCTTTGGACCTGGTCATTCTTGAAGCCTAAGAGACCCACTAGGCTGCCGCGGGATGGAAAGGTTATAGATTCCAGGCAGTTGACTCCAAGGGCACCAGATACTGTCAGAGGACTGAACATTTTGCAGCTGCTATAGAAAATGCAAATGTGCTTCAGGTGAAGCGAGCCAGGAGCGCTCCTGCTTTGTCTCCTTCCTTGCTCCTTTGAAAATCAGCCTCCCTCTGCTCTCTGTCTGTGACTGGGAAATAGGCACTTGAAAGGTGAGGGACTGGAGCTCCCCTCCCCAAGTCCTAATGGGAAAGTTTTCACCACAGGCCAGCAAAACAGTCAATTGTGTGCTTTCTCTACCAGATACATAATCCCAGCTTAAATCTCTTGGCAGTAACTCATTAGTTTCTTCCCCCTACATTCTTTTCTTCTTTGATGAGAACAAAGCCGGCTCCTCCCCGCTCCCAATCTTAGTTTTCTCTCCCAGGGACTCTTGCCATAGTTCTTTCATCCCCTAGGAAGAAAGTCCCCCAGATGTGGCCCTTCCTACCTGCAAACACAGAAGATCTCCTTTTTTTGGACTTTAAAAATGTGCTCAGAATTTGCACATCTGTGGTGCAACAGACCTGGGTTCTGCTTCAGGGCTCCTGGCCAGGTCCCCCGCCTGGCTACCTGATGACCCCTGGCTTGCACAGCCATGCTCCCAGCTCTTTAATGGAGTCTTCTAGAGAAAGGAAGGTTGGACATATGGTAACGCCAGTGGAATTTTATTCTTATTAAAGCCCTTTGAAGTTCCCTCTTTCTGACACCGCCCCCTCTTGCCCTCATCTCTTAGATGTGGCATGTTCTGTCATCAGGGTTGTTGAAGTCAAAGTTATAAGAAAACCAACTAAATTTCTCTAATACAACTCTTTGATGTCAAGTAAAACAAAAATCTATTCCTACCCGATATTCTAGACTTCTAAGAAATGAACTGTGAAAGTAAGCTCTTTAGCACTAGAGGATTGTTTAAGGCTTTTAAATTTATTTCCTGCTGCCTGCTTTGGATCTGCATTTGGGATGGGAGGCAGCTAAGCATTTCTTGAATACCTACTATGTGCCAGGCTTAATATAACAGATGTCATCTGTGCAGTCCTTCATAATTCATCTAAGAATTGGATGAGAGAGGCCTTATTGCTGTCTCATGTTTGTGAGAACGGAGACTAATGGAGGTAGTCACATGCCTGCATATGGCTGTGCTGCTGGGACCCAAGCCAGCCAGATGTCACTGTTGTCACTCCAGAGCCCAAATGCTTCCCACTCTAAATTGTCATCTCGCGGTCACTGTCTTTTATGGGGGCCTTCTCTAGTATCTAAGAGTTGAAGAGCAAAGTCTCAGGAAGGAGGAAGAACATATCACTGTAAAAAAGGCAAATTAGGTTTTGTAGCATTGTGGGGGTGGGAGGCAAAGATTGGGAACTGGGGATGGAGAACATGGGGCAAAGGCCATTGGAGGAGGCCACGGGAAGCAGGGTGGGGGGAGGTAGGGGCAGAGAGGACCCCGAGATGGAGGAGCTGCTGAGGGAGGTGGAGTGGGGGGATGGGAGCCAAGAAGGACCAGGGTGTGTGTGCGTGCAAGGATCACTTCTGTTTTAGATTATACAAGTAAAGGTGGGGGCTGGAGTTGTGGCTCAGTGGTGACGCGCTTGCCGAGCATGCATGGGGCACTGAGTTCAATCCCCAGCACTGCATTGAAAATAAGCAAATAAAATAAAGGTATTGTGTCCATCTACATCTAAAAAAAAGTTATTAAAAAAAGTAAAGGTGGCGTCAGCAATAATGGCATAATATTTTCTTAAACTGGTGATTTAAATTTTATGATTTGGGGGATTATTCATATGGACAGTTTTAATAAGGAAAAAGTTCAGAGTTCATGGTATTAAAATGCTTCCTTGCCCATGAATTCTACAATTAGAGTTAATTAGGGTTTTGTTTTGTTTTTTTCCTCTTAAATACTCAGTCATCCATGGCAATGAGTATTCATACTTCAATTATATAATTTCTTACATGTAATTTAAAAAAATGGGTTTTTAGGGAGAATTGACCATGAGCTAACCACCTTTGGGCTTGAGTGTGTTTTCTTTTTAAATCATTGTGATTAAGGCAATATATTTTCTTTTTCTTTCTTTTTTTGGTACTAGGGATTGAACTCAAGGGCACTTGACCACTGAGCTACATCCCTAGCCCTATTTTGTATTTTATTTAGAGACAGGGTCTCACTGAATTGCTTACTGCCTTGCCGTTGCTGAGGCTGGCTTTGAACTTGTGATCCTCCTGCCTCAGCCGGTGTGTGCCACTGCGACTGGTGCAATATTAAAAAAAAAAAATTCCAAGCATTAGCCCAAATCTCCAATATTGTACAAACATTGTGAAGTACAAATGAATTAATGGAATTAGCACCCTTTCTTTGACATTGATGTCATAGAATGGTTTAAAGACACAAAGTTAATTTTATTTGTCAAGGAATAAGCAATGACGATTCTTCTGGAACCACTTGCCTGATTTTGGTTGACCCAAATGTATAAAAATTAAGCTCAAAATAACCGTCAAAATAGTGCTTTGAAATCACCTATTTGCTAAGGTAAGCCTTGGATTGCAGGTAAACTCTGCTGGTCATTTTGGTTTGTATTTGCCAAGCTGAATGAACCACTTGGGTGGCAGAATGCAGCACTTGAGAATGTTTTCAGGAATCTAAACAAGTGGAGGGTTGATACTAAATTTGGGAGAGTTGACTGAAACTAATGTGCTGGGCCACTGGGCCATTTTGCAATTGGTCTGGGAGTTTTTTTCTTTTTCCTTGGCTTTCCATCTCCCCAGCTTTAGTGAACTGTAATTGAAAAATAAAAATTTTATCTACTTGAGGTGCACAATCTAACGTTTAGATAATATGGATAACTTTTGAAATGATGACCACAATCCAGGTAATTCACATACCCGTCATCTCATAGTCAACTTTTCGTTTGTAATGAATACTTAAGATTCACTCTCAGCAAATTTCCAAGCCTATAATATATTGATTAGCACATGATATTGATGATGATGGTGATGATGATTGTTTTTAAACAGTGTTGGGATCAAGCCCAGTGCCTCTCACATTCTGGGTTGCACCTCTGAGCTGCTCCCCAGCCCTGTTATTAGCCACAATTACTGTGTTGTACATTAGGTCTCCAGACTTTGTGGACGGGGTTGTCACTGCAAGTTATACATTTGACCAGTGTCTGCCCATTTTCCTTACCCCTTGATCCTTGCTAACCACTCTTCTGGTTTGTTTCTGTGAGTTCAACTTAATCCTGATTCACATGTAATACATGTAGTATATGCGTTTCTGAGCCTGGTTTATTTCACTTAACGTAATGCCCTCCGGGTTCATCCACAGTGTTGCACATGTCAGGATTTCCTTCCTTGGTAAGGCTTTTTTACCCAGGCACCTATGGTGCACATTAAGGTTGTTTCCACGTCTTGGCGACTCTGTTATATTCTCAGTGCTGCAGTGAACTTGGGAGTGCAGGTGTCTCTTCCAGATAGGGATGTTGTTTGCTTTGGCTGTGTACCCATAGGTGGGCTCATGGCAGTTTCATTTTTAATTTTTAAGGAGCCGCCATATAATGGCTGTACTAATTTGTGTTTCCACCAACAATGTGTAAGGGTCTCCTTTTCTTTACATCCTGTCCTACACTTGGTATTTTTATTAGTATTACTTTGGGGTAGGTACTGGGGATTGAACTCAAGGACACTCGGCCCGGCCACTGAGTCACATCCCCAACCCTATTTTGTATTTTATTCAGAGACAGGGTTTCACTGAGTTGCTTAGCCCCTTACTTTTGCTGATGCTGGCTTTGAACTTTGATACTCCTGCCTCAGCCTCCTGAGCTGCTGGGATTAAAGGCATGTACCCGGCTACACTTGGAATTTTTTGACTTTTTGATACTAGCCATCCTAACAAGTATGAGAGGGTGTCTTATTGTGATTTTGATTTGCATTTCCCTGATGATCAGTGATGTACAGCATATTTTCATGTATTTGTCAACCATTTCTGTGTCTTCTTTGGGAAAATATCCATTGAGGTTTGTTACCCATTTTCTATTATTATCATTATTATTGACTATTGTTGTAGTTTTTATGTTTTAGATAGTTACTTCTTACTGGAGATAAGGTTTGCAAATATTTTCTTCTGCTCTGTAGGTTGCCTTTTATTTCATAGATTGTTGTCTTGGTTCTGCAGAAACTTTTTAGTTTGACCTCCTCCTACTTGTTTATTTTTGCTCTTGTGGCCTGTGCTTTTGGTGTCCTATCCAAAAAAAAGAAAAGAAAAGAAAAAAATTAAACAAAACAAAAAAACACTGCCAAGATCAACATCATGGAGCTTTCCCCCTATGCTTTCTTCTAGAAGTTTTAAGTCTTTTTTTTTTTTTTTTTAAAGAGAGAGAGAGAGAGAGAATTCTTAATATTTATTTTTTAGTTTTCGGCGGACACAGCATCTTTGTTTGTATGTGGTGCTGAGGATCGAACCTGGGCCGCACGCATGCCAGGCGAGTGCTCTACCGCTTGAGCCACATCCCCAGCCCGAAGTTTTAAGTCTTATGTTTACGTCTTTAATGCAGTTTACTTGGGCTTTGTTTGGAAAATTGGATTTTTAGCAAAATTTTTAGATCAGCATAAAGGGACAAGGGTTGGGGTATCAGAGTCATGAGGAGCTTTTAAAAAATTCCGTGGAATGTCACTGGTGGGAGAGGCTCTAGTGGGGAAGGGGGTATTTGGGGACTCTGCACTTTTCATTTTGCTTTGAACCTAAAACTGTTTTTTAAAAAATAAATATATTATCTTAAAAGCTCATTTCAACTTCCTGACCTTGGAGAATTGGATGCAGCATTTAAAGTCACTTCTTTTGTGAGCCAGAGTTACTATGCAGGTGTTTTCCATACAGTATTGTGCAACAGAACCGTGCTGAGAATCACTGTCGTCCTTGTAGAATCCTGGACTTGAAAAGACCCACGCAGTTTAATGTTTCCCGAGTGGGTCTTGGAGTGCACGAGGGAGGTCCAGGAGATGTCAGGATTTTACTTTTGAGTCTGCATGGAATTTTCCATGGTCAATAAGTTTTGGGACTGAAGTTCACTAAAACTTCTTGGTAGTAAGCTAATTCAGGTGTTTCCCACTCTGTTAAATAGACATGTTTAAAAAAGGTGGCAATTATCTCCATATCTGAAGAGACACCAATCTGGGGAAAACTGGCTTAAAATAAGGGTGCCTGAACTCGTGGGTTGCCACTCACAAGTGAGTGGTAAAATCAGTTTAGGGGTTGCAACTAAACACTTTTCTTTCTTTCTTTTTAATGAAAAATTGGAGTGTGGGATAGAAAATACCAGAATACACATAAAAGAGGGCAATAGTTGTTTTGTGAAACTTTAGTTTCAATTATGTATGTGTGCTTGTGTGAACCCAGTCATAATGAAATGTCTATTTCTTGCTGGAGATGATAGCCAAAATTTTTTTTTGGAGAACACTGGTCTAATTCACGTCCCCTTGACAAGTAAAGACATTGCATCTCCTGGGGGCTTAGGAATCACGCGGAGAGCTAGTGACAGAATCCCAGTCTGTTTTTCATCCTCCTCCTATGCCGTCCTCCTTGTTCTACTAAGAACATAAGTCACCCTGTTTAGAAAGCAACCCAGATGTCCATCCACAGGTCAGTGGGTGAACAAAATGTGTACAAGGGAATATTATTCAGCCTGAGAAAGGAATGAACTTCTAACAGGTGCCGTGGCATGGATGAGGTCTGAGGATATTCTGAAATCAACCAGTCACAGAAGGACAGGTATCACGTGAGTCTGTTGGTGTGGAGTTCTTAGGACAGGCAGATTCAGACAGAGATGACAGGCTACCATGGCGGCAGGGCAGGTGGGGGTGGGGAGTTCTTGTTTAATGGGTGCAGAGTTTCTGTTGGAATGATGAAATGGTTCTGGCAATAGTGGTGGAGGTTGCCCAGTGGTGGGATTGCACTCAATGCTGCTGAACTGTACTTGGCAGAGCGCTTGTCGAGCATGTACAAGGCCCGGGTTCCATCCCCAGCACTGCAGAAAGGGGCCGTTTCATGCTATGTATTTATTTTTGGACAAACCTTGTTTTCTGTTCTAACATCCATCCAATCCCACTGTCCTACCCTTGGGTGCATCCAAGCCCAGGCACCGAGGATTCTGAGGCCAAGACAGGTTCCTTGCTCTGCGGAATCCCTGCTGTGCTGGGCATGGTGGCACACACCTGTAATCCAGAGGCTGAGGCTGGAGGATCCAAAGTTAAAGACCAGACTGGGCAACTTAGTGAGACTCTGTCTCAAAATAAAAATAAAAAAAGATCTGAGGATTTAGATCAGTGGTAAGGTACTCCTGGTTCAATCCCCAGCTCTGTTAAAAAAATTAAAAAAAGAGGAATCTGTGCGCCTGTGGGGCAGAGTGTGGTCTTGATTCTAGAATCTCTGGCAGGTGATCACCACTAGCATCTCCCAGGTGATGCATTTCACTTCTGTGAGTGAAGCTTAGCAAATGACCTTTTATGTGCTAATACTCTGATTTCCAGCTGCAGCATTTGAGTAAACCAACAATTTGCTTGTGGAAGCCTGAGCAGAAAAATATTTTATGGTTTTTCTCTGTTTCACCCCTTTCATCAGTTACTTGGTCTTTACCCCTAACCTGCAGACAAATAGCCTTTGCTCTCCTCTCCTGCATGCTCTCTGCAAATAGCAACCTAAGTGACATGCTTAAGACATCGCAAGTCAGTTCCAGCAATTCATGCCACCTGTGTTCTCTGCTCTTGCTTTACAGGTTTAGGTCTGAGAATCAGGTAAATCAGAGCAAATTGAAATGAGGGAGCTAAGCTCTTTTGAACTCCGCTAAATTTCTGCATATACAAGTTGCAGCAGCTGAGGTCCCCCATTGGCTTTGTTTGAGGACGCTGGGAGATTTCTCACCACCAAACAGGCCAGGTGCCCTTTTGCTTCTGGCCCCTGCACTGATATTGACAAACTGGTCTGTACTTCCACCTACCCTGTCAGAATAGCTGCAGACTTCAAGTCAGCATTTGCAATAAAGGATACGTGGAGAACATGCCTCTAACTTGACCATGGAAAATATTTAACTGTGTTCACTGGGAGCTAAGGAAGTGCTTCAGAAGTAGTTGATTTTTATGTTACTCTGAAATTTGCTATAAGCAAGGGGGAAGTGGGATAGCTTCTAGAACCTTCCTGAGTTGGGTCAGTACATCAAGACCTTGAAACTTCTGGCACAACCAGGTCAGCATTAGGCCTATTCCAGGGTTTTTTCACCTTAGCACTGTTGGTATTGGGGACCAGATAATTCTTCATGGTGGAGGGCCATCCTGTGCATTGTAAGACAATTCAGAAACATCTCTCGTCTTCACTAACAGATGCCAAGTGGTGCCCCCTCCAAGTTGTGGTGATCATTGTGTCTGCAGACACTGTCGTATGTCCCCTGGGAAACAAAGTCGCCTCTGTTGAGAACCACTGACAAAACCCGTATTCTTTCTATTGTGTTCTGAGTTTTATGTGTCAAGGAGCATGTCTGTTGTTATTCTGGAAAAAACAATGGGAACAGGCTTGGAGTTTGTTTTTGTTTTTTGATTCCTACTTTTTTTTTTTTTTAGTACAAAACTCAAATCTTTTAAAGTGTATAAACTGTTATAGATTGGGAGGAAATTAATTCTTAGCATCGGTGTTAGAACAAATCTATCACCCACGTAATAGACCTGCTCTGTGACAGGTGCTGGGCTGTGTCTCAGGCCACGTGATCTCTGGTGTGGTCTTTCTACTGGAGAATCACCATGGAGCAGGTCTGCTGCCTGTCTTATTTTTTCCTGTTTTGCTGCTTCTGGGTGGTCTTGTGGGTACTGTGTGGTTCTAGCCTGAGCAGGAGCAGGTAAACTGATACAGCAGAAGCCTTGTGTGGTGCCATCCTCTTCCCCTGCCTGTGCCAGCCACATGGCTTCTGGATGTGGGCATGTATTTAACTCCTTGTCTCTTTCTCTTTCACATCTAAATGGAGGGTGACACCCGCCCTGCCATCTTATTGACTAGAGTCATCTTTCGAGTTCACCTCCTGTCTTGGTATGCACTGTCATTTGAGATCACACAAATTTTTTTGTGGTTTAATGACATAGTCCAGAGCCTCAGATGCATTCCCAAGTGCCATCTTTCCAAAAGCAGAAGTGCCTGCCCACCGGCTTCTCATTGGCTGGGCCAGCTGCACTGTTGGTCCACTTATCCAGTACTGCTGGAGCTCCAGTACTGCTATGCTGTGTGCAGGTGACTTGAGGTAGCCGCAGGACCAGACTGGCCTCCCGTCATCAATGTGTGCACTCCAGTTAGAAGGGTGGGCTTAAAAACAAACCTAATGTAATTGAAGGTTTGTTTCCTATCACCTATATAAAAGGCTGTAGTTGAACCTTCCTACCTAGTTTGCAGTTCGTCCCAAGTACAAAGGACTGAAACGTGGTGGTGACAGTTTGGAAGGCATTCATGTGTGTTCTGGAACACTGTGCAGCGAATCTGAAACCAGGGTTTTTTTTATGTTGACACTGCCCCTGACTAGCTGGGTACCAACCCCAGAAAGCCCAAGGTGCCTCCTCTTCATGGACCTCATTTCCTTGACATATAAAATGAGGTGGTTGGGTTAGATCATCTATAAGGTCCCTTCTGACTCTGACAGTCTATAATATTTGAGAGCTGGGGAGCCTGGTGCTTTATCAGTGTTTACGAGGAGGGCTTATTGTAAGTTTTAAAAATGGCTTCCCTGAGCACAGGTGCCTGGGAGGAGACTTGGACAATTGTAGTGAGATTGGAAGCCAGCAGCGCTTTGAGACACCACCTGGGTAGGAGTGGTGGAGTACACTTGTAATCCCAGCAACTCCAGAGGTTGAGGAAGGGGACTGCAAGTTTGAGACCAGCCTCAACAACTTAGTGTGAGACCTTGTCACACACACACATACAAAAAGCCTGGGTATGTGGCTCAGTGGTTAAGCACCCCTGGGTTCAATTGCTGGTTCCAAAAAAAAAAAAAAAAGAGAGAGAGAGGGAGAGAGAGAGTGAAGAGGAGGGAGGGGGGACGGAGAGAGAGAGAGACACCCCATCTTATGGGTAAACCAGTAGTCCAGAAAACTGAACATCTTTCTCTAAAACCCCACAAGAAGGATCTTATCTGTAACAGCCCCATCAACTTCCAAGGGCTTCTTTCCACACCCTGTGGGGGCAGAGGTTCTGTTTACTGTTACCTTTCTGTCCACCTCTGGAATTGTATGAATTCTTTAGGTTGAGTTCTTCCCACCTGCTTCTAAGGCTGTAGGTACGTTTGCTCTCTAGGGTAGACCTTGACTCCAGACTCACTGTCACTTCTTGGTCCTGAAAGCCCCTTCCTCAGCATTCCAGAGCTGTAACCCACAGACAGCAGCAGCCGAACTCAGGGCAAAGGGCACCTGGTCAAGGAGCAGCTCTGCAGTCCTTCAGCATGCTGTGAAATCACAGAGAGAAGTGTTTGGACACCCTTCTCTTCTTTCAAGGTGACTTAGCTTACCTCTGATATTTCAGTTCTTGTTCTGTAGGTAAATTGCACCTTCTTCAAGAATCCATTGATATCTCTCTCTGTGCATCAGAATGACCTTCCTGGACCACCTGGCTATTGCTTGGCGTACACAGTCTCAAGTTATGGTGCTGGGTGAACATGTGCTGTTTCTCTTATAAGACTGTAGTCATCTGCTGTAGCCGGTGATGGCACTTAACGACCTGGAAAGACCCTGTGGCTTTCCTGGTCAGGCTGTGCGTGCCTGAGAACATCTGCATGTGCCTATTAGATACTGGTAAATGTTGGTGGAAGGAGTGCACAGATCGCAATGTCAGGAACTGGGAAGCACTCAATAAATAGTTGTTGAGTTGGACCAAATTGTAAGTGGTTAAATATTTCATGGTTCTCTACTCTTCTACTTCATGCCATTTACTGTGGGTTAGAAAATGAGCTGAAGCTGTGTGTTTGCACTAAAGAGTGATAAGAGGTTGCTGGTTATCTGCAGAGCCATAGAGCTTTTAGCCCTTTTGCAGCAATGGTTCTCTCCCCCCCTTCCCCCCCAAAAGCAGTGTTTGCTATTTCTGGCCATTATGTACACTAATATAAAAATTTAATTAGAGTCTTTCTTTTCAATTAATTATTACAGCCATGTTTGTTTGCTTTCTCAACAGAGTTTACATTATGGGAACAAGAGAGATCAATTTTCTATCACAGAATTCATTACTTTTGACTGAAGTCCAGCACGCCCGAGAGTGTTCACCCCACTCTGGGTGACTTCCCAGGCAGCTGGAGGATTGTGGGTTGTGAAATGGACAAGTGTTCAAATAGCCTCTGAGTCCAAGAGGAGTTTTGATCATTGTCCTTCTCAGAGTAGCACATTCAGCAAAGCTAAAATTCTGTGCAACCTCTGAGACTGCGTTGTCTTCATTCCTCATAATGTGATTTTTTTAAAAAGTATCCCGAGAGTTGAAATTGGGTGTAGGATGACTAAAGATTTCTGCATTAGGAAGGTTATTTTCTTTGATAATAGCACCTGTTTAAAAAAAAAGGTGTGAACGTGAGAACAGGGATATTTTATTTATCTTTAGGGCCCCCCACATTGCCCTTGGTGGCGGTTCAGTAAATATTTGTTGAATGAGAATGCATGCAATACATAGCTAGTTTTGCTTTTTATCATTGGTAAAAGCATTTTCTGGACTCTGTGCTTGTGCCCCTAATAAGTCTCCATGATTAACGTCTGGTTAGGGCAGTTTTCAGGGTTGGGAGATGTAGCACACCTTTGGACCAGAGCCGCAGCAACCATATATTACTAAGCAGGGCAGGGGTTGGGCACAGTCCCTCAGAGTAGTCCACACAGCTTGGAAGCCACACATACTTCGTACAAGCCACCAGCCGCTGTCACTAGCTCTGTGATGTTGGGGCATGTGGCATCACCTCTCGTGTTCTCTGTCATAAGCTAATACTGGGCCCTTTATACCTATACCCAGGGAGAGGATGTGTAATGTGTTGTATATGGAGAGAATTCTGGTATCCCTTGACAATTCCTTTATCTTCTAGAGATGTGTTCCTTTTGTAAAGAGGGTGAGTATGCACCTTCCTCTGTATTGAACTGTTTGCCTCTTAGTCTTGCATAAACTGGAAGGAGGGAGAAAGCACCCAAGCAGCCTGGGTCCCTTAGGGAACATCTATATGGTGCACAGTGAGAAGATAAACCCGAGTTCAGGAGGGACTCCCTGCAGCTGCTGGAGGTGGTGTGCATGTGCACACGTGTTTGGGTGGGAATGTCCTGTATCGGCACTGTCCAGTACATAGCCACTAGTCACACATGGTGATAAGCCCCTGAGATGTGGCCAGTGTGACTAAGGCACTGAAAAATTTTTTTTCCTTATACTAGATACTAAGGATTGGGCTCAGGGGCGTTTTGCCACTGAGCCATATCCTCAGCCCTTTTTATTTTTTAATTAATTAAATTTTAAATTAACCTGTCTCCTTAAGTTGCCCAAGCTGGCCTCAAACTTGTGATCCTCCTGCCTCAGCTTCCTGAATAGCTGGGATTACAGGGGTGCGCTGTTGTACCTGACAACACTGAACTTTTAATTTCCTTGAGTTTTAATGTAATCACATGTGGCCAGTCGTTGCTGCCTAGGACAGCGCTGTCCACCTCTTAGCTGTGGCGCTTGCCACCTGTTTCCTGGGAAGGTGGGAGAGATGCAGCACCCCAGCCATCTTCCCAGACCTCCTAGATCAGATCTGCTCTTCAGTAAGATCCCCAGGTGGATCCTGTGTGCATGGAGTTGTGACCCCTGGCCTGCACTCAGGTTTTGCAGAGACTTCCCCACAGTTTGGGTGCGGGACAGGACGGAAGGTCCTTCAGTCTCCTTTGCCTTCTCAGCCAATCTCACAACTGCTCTGGATCTCTGGATCTCTGGGGACCCATGCTTATAAGTCTCTGTGCATCCCTGAGGTTAGGAGATCAAAGAAAAAAGTCATGCAGCCTTTATCTCAGGATTAAAAGCTCTCTTTTCTCCTTAATCTCTGCACTTCCATATTCTCTCCCCAAAATGGGACTCTGTCTTTATCTTCTCATTCATCCCACTATGGCCAGGGGTTTCCCACCAATTTTGCCTTAAAGTGGTAATTTTGTGGGCGTGTACGCATGTGCATGTACACACACACACACACACACACACTTTGAGTTGTTTTCAATCAAATCAGTGGGTTCTCATTGTGGGTCTCTTAATACTTCCCAGCACTCTGGCTAGTGATAAATATTTCAAAAGCATGCATGTTCTCTTGAAGAGAAACTACAGAAATGTCTTCCCACCTCCCTGAAAGTATGAATAATTTCTATTCCATAATGGTGCTAATTTAATGAATTGAAATCAACAAGAGAAAACTCTGTAGATTCCTTTGATATTCATCAGCAAATCCCTTTGGTTAATATGGATGTTGCCTGCATATTGTGGATGTTAGGGAAAGGAAGGGAGGGTGGCTTTGGGTTCAGTTATTTTGATGGCAATTTCTAATTCTTGAATGGCTCACAGATATCATGAGATGATGGCTGAGATCCAGTAGGTGTCTATATGGTGACTCTAGCGGGTTGCAAATCCTATGAAGCTGCATCTGGGAAGTATCAAGGGCACCATGCCAGCCTTCAAGGCCCCTAAAGTGTCTCTAAAAAAAAGTCTCAGTCCCAGTGCTAGTAAAGGATGGAGCCAGAAATTGAACCTGGGTAGTTTGGTTCAAGCAACTTCACCTTCACCCTTGGCTGCCTTTGCTCTGTCACTGATATCTGCTGTGCTGTGTTAGCTTTCCATCACTGTGACAAAGTGCCTGAGATAAACAACTTAAAAGGAGGAAAGGTTTATTATGTTCATGGTTTCAGAGTTCCTGGGCCTGGGGTCAGGCAGAGCATTGTGACGGAGAGGGAATGGTGGAGTAGAGCCATTTTTTACCTCATGGTACTCAAGAAAAGAGACCGGGGAGCAGGGGAAGGAATCCATCTTCAAGGGCATGTCCCCACGACCTGCTTCCTCCAACCAAGCCCCACCTTTCACAGGTTCCACCCCACCCCCAAGAGCCTGTCAAGCTGTGAACCCGTCAGTGGTTCAGCCCATCCATGAGGTCAGAGCCCCCCGGGTCCACTCCCCTCCCACAAGCCCCTCCTGGACGAAGCCTTCCACACATGAAATTTGGGGGACATTTCAGGTCCAAAGCATGTCAGTCACCGTGGTTGCTGTAGTTCTGCTCCTTCTTCAGGTCCCTGCTCAGATGCCAGCTTCTCAGTGACACTTTTGTCCCTGAGAAAACTGCCTGCCCCACTCTCCTTCTCTTTCTCCTTTGCCCTTCTTTATTTCTATCCATAGCTTTTATTACACGATGTATGTTTACTTCATGTAAGCAGATTCCTTGTGCATGGGGACTTTGTTTTGTCCACTGATAAAACACTGTTCCTTGTGCATGGGACCCTGTCACGGCTGTGTCTAGGGTCAAGAAAGGTGCCCTGCCCATTGTACCACCAGGTAATTAGTTTTGAATGAATGAGTGAGCCGCCCCCACCCTGTCCTCAGAGTGCTCAGTGATCCCTTGAGGCATCTGTCTGCCCCGGCCAGTTTCCGGTTTCTGTGGCTCCAGACTACCCTGCCTCGCTCCTCCTCTCATCCTTATGCAGTGGATGATGCCACCACATCGTTCCCTCATCCTCCTCCTTCCCTCTGCCTCCCTGAGTGCACCCCCCCCCCCACCCCGCTTTGTCTGTCCCGGCTTTTACTCTGGGTGGTCACCCTTTCCCTGGTAGATGTCAAGTTGATTGAGGGCAGGAGCCACATCTCTGCCCTTGTCCCTCACGTCCCCGACTTCAGGCTTCACCCCCAGCACAGAGTAGGTGCTTAGCAGCTACTTACTGATGGGTGAATGGAGCTGTTTAGTGCTGCGGGGAGATCCACGCTGAATGTGTTGGAAATAAGTCCCACTTGTGTAGAATTAAGTGTTTCTTTGGCACCACAAGATCTTACTGTTCAAGCTGTGAGATTTAAAGGCAAAATGCTTCCTGCTAATTATTAACAGTTGCCCTGTAAGAACAGAGCCATTACGGGGCCCTGAACCCTGGCACACTGCCCCCTCCCCGCAGCGAACAATGCCACAGAGTGGGAGGAAAAGCAAAGGCCGCCACGGCCCTGGCTCCCGCTGGACCTCAGATTACCCGAGAGGATTGCAGTATCGGGGCCAGAGAGTAGGGAGGGGTAAAAGGATTTGAAATGAGATTATGGGACCTAAAAGATCCTTGCTTTTGTTCAGGAAATAATTTACTTTTTTTTAAAAAAACAAGGCAGTGAGAAATCCCCAGTTGAGGGACTGGAGTAATGTCCTAGAGCCTTTAGATACTTAAAAATAATTTGATCTCTAGTTGTATTTGTTGGGCTTCTTATTAACAAAAAAAAAAAAAAGGAAGAAGAAAGGAATGGGAAGAAGTAAGATCGCCCCTGAAGGTCTCTAAACAAACAAAACTGAACGTGAGATCTACTAAGAGGACCCAGGTGGTGTCCCTTTAAAGAACATCTTCTGGGTCAGTGTGTCTTCAGATCAAAGCCTAGAGCATGGGCCAGAGTACGGTTCCTTTATTTTGCACCCTGAGGAGAAAGGTCCTTTCCGCTGGACCCCAGCTGCCCCCATGGAAGTCCACCCATGAAACCCTGCGTGATCAGCTGACCAGGCTGCAGTCCTCCGGTGAGCTGCCTGCCCAATGCTGTGGTTTCCCAGCCCTCCCGACACTTCTAAATTTTTTTTTTTTAAGTTGTTGATAGACTTTTATTTTTTTATATGCGGTGCTGAGAATTGAACCCAGTACCTCACACATGCCAGGCAAATGTGCTACCACTGAGCTACAGTCCCAGCCCTCTGACACTTCTCTTAATGAACGCTCCAGGTCTATTTGATGTTTCCCAGAGGTATATTCTGTTTAGCTCCTACCTGGGTGTCTCTTAACCCTAAATCTCAGTCAGCATCCACTTCCCAAACCATCAGCCTCCTGCTTTATATATCTCAAGGTTTTATTGTTAGAAGTGGCTTTTTGCCTATGCTAGAGTGGCACTTGGGTCATCCTAAGTGTGATCAGAAGCCTCACTTTGCTCACTGCTCTGTGGCTGGGGATTCGCCAACTCACTCAGGTATGCAGAGGCACGCCACCCGGATGCCCAGGAAGAATCCCAGGTGTCTTCAATGCTTAGGGGACCAATTTTCTGGTGATCCTGAATAAAACCTTTGAAAGAGTCGTCATAGTTCCGAAGTCTGGGTCAGCACAGAATTTGGGCAGTAGGGTACCCTGGTTACAAAGTTACTGCTAAGCCTTTTGATGGAGCGTCCTTTATTAAAAATTCCTTCTGAATCTCTGGGTCTGTTTTCTTGCCCAGTGAATCCTTGAGGTGCTGGAGGACACTGGATTTTGCCCTGCGGTTTGCCTTGGGATGCACAGGAAGCAATTATTTTGAACATATGCCTGATCTCAGCTCCTGACTTGTCCCTTTCTCTTAAAAATGAAGTAATCTCTGTCTTCCCCCTATCGGCTGCCCCCAAAATGTTTTTCTGTTTGGAGATGGGGGCTAGTTGGATTGCAGTTGATTCAACTTGTAATTGTGTTTGATTCTGCAGCAGACCTCACCTTGACTTCCCTTAATAGTGAAAAGCAGCGTGTCATCTTGGAACTCACGCTCTTCCTGGACAGCAAGGGGTATGGCAGCCACCTCAGAACCTGGTGACCTTGCCTGGTCATTTGTGTTTGCTGTTGATTTTGGGTTTTTCTGTTCAGATACGAGGGAAAGTTGAGTTCAGCTTCATTATCCAGATACCACTCAGGAACCGAGAAATGGGAGCCCTTGGTGTGGGACGTAAGACGTCACCTGTATCCAACTTCACACTTTGTCTGTGCAGAGAGAGTAACGTAGCAGGCCTAAGGTGGCCCTCCTTGAAAAGTTCTGCCTGCAAGGTTGGCCCTTGGCCGACATCTGCAAGTTGGACTTTGGAAGCCTCAGGTAGGCACCTTGGGCACCACGTCTCTGATTTGCTTCCCTGATGGGTGGCACCCCACATGGGCTGTCACCCACCCTGTGTGACTCCAGGAGAGGGCCCTGAAGCTTAACACAGATTTTCCTCTGGTCTCCACCCCATGAGCCCCTTCCCTTTGCTGACTGCTTTGCATCCTTCTGCCGAGTTCAGTTGTGACCATAAGCGTCCCTGTGTACTGAGTCCTGTGAATCTTCCTGGTGGGTCACAGAAGCTGGGGGTGAATTGTCAATCCCGGGCCCATCTGCGCACCTTCCAGGCCCTTCTGCTTCCTGAATTTGCCTGTCTCAGCAGGTCTCTTCCTGCAACCCAATGTCCAAAATCACAGACCTCAGAATCACATCAATTGCACCAAATCCTGTCCTTTTTACCATTCTATATTAGATAGACAGATAGGCACCGATGGTACTATGACAAGATACATCTTGAAACCACATTAGAAGTGTCCCTTGATTTAGGACTTCCTCTAGGCTTTGTCATTGTCCCCTTCTTAGCTTTCCCCAACCTCTCCTGGACAGCAGTGGCCTCCCTGTCTGGCTTTTCTGCCTCTGTTCTCTACCTCAGCTCATCTCCAGGTCACCTTTCTCCAAACCTCAGCTGCGTCCCCAGCAGGACCCTGCACAGCTGCATCTCGTGACCCCAGTAGAGCAGTTAGGACCCAGATTTGTGTCCTTAGCTCCACTCACTGCTGTTGCACACAGACAGGGTTATATTCCCTCTCTGTGCCTCAGGATTCTTATCTGTTCACAATCATAAAAAATAGTACCTTCCTCATAGGGTTGGTGCAAGCACTAAATGGATAAGTGTTTAAAATCCTTACAACAGTGCCTGGCACTTACCATGTGCTTAATAACTAACTGTTAGCTGAAAGTGCATTTTATAATTATCCATCAGCATACCCACTCTGGGGTGTCAGCTGCTGCCTGGCCTAGTACCTGGTTCTGGCTCTTGAATGAATAAATGAACAAGAACAGGAGAACAAGAAGGTTGGTTAACTATGGTCCATATACTCCAGAAACCTACTGGCTGCCCTAATGGGTTAACTACCAGTTTAAGAGATGTGTGGGTCAACCAGTGGCAAACTGTCTAAAGGGTTCAGAGGAGGGAGGGGTCTGGGTGAGGTGGGAGAGAGGAGGCACAGGAGAAGCGAATGGCTTCCTGAAGAAGGCACAGCAGAGAAGTCCCCAAGTTCAGGCCTGGCGCCATCTCAGATCCCACAGAGGGTGTCGGGATTCTGTGCTGCTGAGAGACAATCATGAGAGCAAACTGCCCACCGGGCCCTTCGACTGTCCCTGTGCTGAAACTTGCCTTTCTCCCTGGTGACGCTTTGAGCTACTTAGCTCCAAGTGGGCACTTCCAGGAGAACAATCACTGTATAATGCCTTCTGAACAACTCTCTCTAGGACAGCTTGATTTCCACACAGCTCTCTGAGGAGAGAGGAAAATCTGTGTTAGCTCTAGCGCTGACTCCCAGGACCCTTTCCTCAGACATGTCTGAGGAAGTGTGTGTGTGGCGGGGGGATTACCAAGCCTTGCATCACGTAGTTGATAGGAAAGGTTGGCTTGAGTGAGTGGCGATTGAATGGAAGGCAGCTGTGCCATTTGCCATGTGCAGACAATTTTATTCAAGGACCTTCCTCAGTAACTCCTAGAGGCCGTATGGATAAAGTGCTATTGAGATGGCTCTTATTGCTTTACCTTTTTATATTAGATAGACAGATAGGCACCAACGGTACCACATCAAGATACATCTTGAAACCACATTGCAACCTTGGGGTTTCTGTTTTTTTTTTGGTTCTGTCCAATGGAACGTTGTGTCAGTTAGCATCTGCTGCATAACAAACACCTTTTAAAGAATCATCATTCATTTGCTCACCGTTCTGTGTGTTGGTAACTTGGCCTAGGCTCAGCTTGAATGGCCTATTACCACTCCTTATTGTGTTGGCCACCCAACGCACTTGTGCATTTGGTTCTCTGCTGGGACAGTTAGGGAGAGACATCTGGGGCCTCTCTCCGTGGGATTGACCTCCTTCAAAAACCAATCATTTGGTGGTAGAAGAATTTCCAGTAAAAGGGCTGGGGATATAGCGCAGTCGGTACAGTGCTTGTCTCGCAGGCACAAGGCTCTGGGTTCAATCCCCAGCAACACACACACACACACACACACACACAATTTCCAGTAACTAGATCAAGCAAGCCCCACTATGCAAGCATTCTTCCAGTTTCCGCTGGGTGTCATAGTTGCTAGTGTACCAGGCCACCCAGGAGGGTATGTGTACAGGAAAGCATGAGTGCTGTGGCCCATTGCTTAGTCCTTCACAACAAGGAGTTTACCCAGGGTCTTTCAAGGAACTAAAGCAGGGGTGTCATGGTGGGCTCTCTTCACTGTTCTTTAGACTGAGAGGCAATCAGTGGTTAGAACCCCTGTGCTCACTGTTCCAATGGGCCCCGTTAGTGCTGCTTCCCATCCAGCTCATGGATTGATGGGCACTTAGTCCCTGAGGTGCCACTGGGAGAATGTGGCTGGATCAGCACAAATCGTTGTTGATGCTGGGAAAGGAACTCCAAGTTGTGACCAAATGTAGCCATACAGGGTGACATCTCAGATCCCCTGCAGGGTTCTCAGCCGGCCCCAAGCCTGGGCTGCGCCTTCCCTTCATTCTTGAGCACTTCAGGGACAATGCCAGCAGTGGGAGCCTCTGTCTGTTCTTTGATCCTCTGACAGTGCTCTGGACAACATTCCCAGGATCAGAGCAATGGAGGAGGGTTTGGGGAAGTGGGAGAGACAGAGGCATGGCCAGGGAGGCTGGACACCTAGATTCCTTAGCTGGGTTTGCTGCTGGCTGATTTTGATCTCTTGGGCAAGCAGAGGGGTGAGTAGATGAAGTTGATGATATCTGGTTTCTAATGATATCTAAATGAATCAATCCCCTCCCATATTTCCTCAATTTATTCACCCAATATGTATTTCTTAAGTGCTCACTAAATACTGGGAACACAGGAAGTCTTGGGGACACAATGGCAGCCAGATATCTAAGTTATAACAATCTTAAGTCATATATCCTTTGGGGGTTATGCTGAATGTTGAAGATTATAATTAATTGTGGCTTCTTTATCAAAATATTGCCTTGGGATGCACTAAGAGACAGATTCGGGGGAAGAGCTTTGACATCAGATAGATGTTTGGTTATAGGGTCTAGGATGAGTAGGGAAGGGGTTAGAGAGATGGAAGGATGATCTTGTGGCTGCAGAATGAGGCTGGGCCCTGGGCATCAGAGACATTTTGATCACCTCTAGTTGTTGGGCTGGTAGGTATCAAAGAACTTCTACTAAGTACACTTATGGAAATAATTTAAGGTGCTTATTAGGATTCCTGAAGCATGATTATTGGGGCAGTAATGTTGGCTGCCAGGAGGGGAAAATAATTAAATTTGAGCAAGAATGAAATTTCCTTGGCTGGGGTTGTGGCTCAGCGGTAGAGCGCTCGCCTAGCATGTGCAAGACCCTGGGTTTGATCCTCAGCACCATATAAAAATAAATAAAATAAAGGTACTATGTACACTAAAGAATAAATATTTTTAAAAAAAATTTCCATTCACTTTTTCTGAAGTTAATGACAGTGTCTCATGTCGAGCACATCCACCTGTCATTGTTGGTAGTGGCCCCTCACTGTGGTGGGCATGGCGACTGTCCTGGGTTGGCTAGTGGTATCGCCAAGAGTGGAAGATGGCCCCAGGGCCTGTGTGTCTCTGTGCATGTGTGTGGGTGTGCACACGTGTGTGGGTGTGCCCTAACATAGAAACACAAGCAGAGCTCCACAGTCCCCGTCTGTCTTGTCTTCCCAGTTACAGTCTAAGCCTGGGAACCAGGAACTGAGCTCATCTTGGCTGCTATTGTGTCCCTAAGTCTTTGTGTGTTCCCGGTATTTACTGAGCACTTAAGAAATACTTATTGGGTGAACAAATTGAGAAAATATGGGAGGGGATTCATTGTAAAGCATCTTGGTAATTTTTATGGAATTAACCTGAACATTTTAATTGGTCAAAGAACAATGACTATTCTTTTGGTGGGGCTGAGGTAAGGCATAAAAAGAAGCAGACTAAACAAGTGACCAAATTTAAATTGATACTTTATTAAAAGCAAATACAGACGAGCCACCCCCACCCAAAGCCCCAAATTATGTTGATTACTGGTCTAGTGTGGGAGAGAAGCTTTTTGTCTCATATTTTTTCATGATTAAAGTAGCTTTATTATATTTTCTGATCATTAAGTTAACATACACTCATGCAGAGTGGTCAGGCAAAAGGAGAGCTTGAAGAACTCAACAAAATTACCCTTAATTCCATGTTGTTAGCAGTTTAGGAAAGAAAGTCTCTTTCTCAGAAAAATTTTCTTCCTATTTTTAATTGTGTCCTAAACTCTGCCTTCTTAGCCGTTCTTAAGTGTACAGTTCAGGAGTGGTAAGTATGTTTATGATGTTGTGCAGTGCATCTCCAGAACTTTCTGTTTTGAAAAATGGATACCCTCTCGTCAGCTTCTGGCAGCCACTTTTCTGTCCCTACCTTTGGTTTTTGACTACACAAGGTAGCTCATACCAGTAGAATCATGCAGTACTTGTCCTTTTGTGACTGGCTTATTTTACTTCTGTCCCCATAGTCCGCCCATGTTGTAGTATGTGTCAGAATTTCTTTCCCATATGTCAAGAGCTTTGTAATGTTTTGAACAACTAATAATAAAAAAAAAAAAAAAATGAAAGAAAAAAAAAGAATTTCTTTCCCTTTTAGGGCTGAGGTGCCCTCGTGTGTATACACCACCGTTTGTTTAACTGTGCACCTGTTGAGGGACACTTGGGTTGCTTCCATCCCTCGGGTTCTGGACACAGTGGTACTGTGGCTGTGAGTGTCGGGACATCCGCAGAGGGAATGGATGTGAGCTGGGCCAGGAGCATTGATAAATACTCCTACACCCGTGTGGGCAAGATGGGATTAATTGATGTTTTATTTATTTATTTTCATGTTGAGGATAGTTCATGGTGCTGGGCTTAGACCGGGAGGTGTTTTTAGAGAACTGGGCTTGCCCAGGTTCTAGTGACTTGAGGAATTTTCATTCCCCTTTCTGGTCAGTCTGTGACTATGGACCATCTGGAGTGCCCAGCAGAGCCAAGGCTGTCAGGAACCCTTGGCCAAGCTTGGTTGGGTTCCCGTGCTACCAGAGGTTCTTCATGCATAAGGTGAGGTCAAGCCTGCTATTTCAGTATTGAACCTGAACGTGGCTTTCCAATACCACTGTGGGTGTAGCTGGCTATGTGGGGTGAATTTGGGCACCCAGATGGCAAAAGCCATCCACAGACTCCTCCCAGTATCTGGTTTGGTTTGGTCAGGCTCAAAATGGTAGGCTGTACCCAGTAAATAAAATTTTAAATTCTTTTTCTTTGCTCAAAACACAGACTCGTCTGTGAAATCCCACCCCTCCTTTGTTTTTCATTTTTATAATTCTTAATTCTAATTCTTATATGGGTGCTGAATGCCCAAAAGTTACTTACACCTGGCCCGTATATAGGTTTTGATTCATGGAGACTGCTTTAGGATTTACTTCTTCGTGACCCTGAAAGGCTTGAAAAGTGACCCTTTATTGGTTGGGTAACGTGATGGGAAAGGATAGCCACCTTCCCCACGGTCATGCAGAAACTCTGGTTGTCATGTCTAGAATAATCAGAAGTACAGGCTGCAGTGAGCCAAAGATACTGTGTCTTGGTAAATGGAGAACCCAGAGGACCGGGTAGAAAAGCAAACAGGCCTGGTTGGTCAAGAGTTTAGTGAGCCCTTGTCCCAACAGTCATCTGTGTCAGCACTTTTCTAGCAAAGTTCACGGGCCATCCGGCATGATCCAGTGGGCAGGCTTCTTTACACATAAAATATAATTGATTCCATATTTCTCTCATCCCTGAAAACAGTCTGCATGCGTGTTTTGAATAATCAAAATTGTCTCAGTTTAAAAGATGGTGTAGATTCACGTGGACAATCTGCTGAGCCCCTCAGACTGTTCCATTCATAACAACATAGAGGGGACACAACCTAAGAAAAACACTTTGAATTTGTGTGTGCAGAGGTGGAGGGAGGATTGCGTTAGCCAAAATCAGGAGGATTTCAAGTCATGATTATTAGAGTTAATAGTAATGAAATTAGCATTCCACGGGGACTGGTTTCTGGAAATTCTGGTAGTGCAGTCACTGAATAATAAATACATAGAGCAACCCAGACTTGAGTCAGTGGCTTTATTTGCTTTGTTTTGGTCCTGGTTAAAGTTAATCCAAAATCAATTTCTTGTTAAGAACTAAGATTTTATTCTATTTTAGGCATCTTCAGACTTTTTCCTGTAAAGGGTCAAATAGTAAATATTCAGCCCCAATTGATGTGTAAATAAACAAATGAGTGTGTTATATCCCAATAAAATTTTACTTACAGGTACCAAAATTTGAATTTCTTATAATTTTTGTATGTCATGAAATATCTTTGTTTGATTCCCCCCACGCCAATCATTTAGAAACGTGAAAGCCATTCTGAGCTCCCAGGTGGTAGGTACCATTTGGCTCATGGTTTGCCAACTGCTCTTCTGGTTCCTTCTGTCCGTTATGCTCGGTGTTTCCTTTTGGGGGAAGAGTCCTCTACACTTTGTATAGGAAAAGGGAGCCAGACCCGTGTGTGTGTGTGTGTGTGTGTGTGTGTGTGTGTGTGTGTGTGTGTGTGTAGCTCATTTCCTTCAAGTCCGCTCCTGGAGATGAAGCAGGGTCTTTAAACTTTGGGGCTTTGGTTGTATAGGACTTTGCCAGGAGCCACATACATCTGATGGCAGGCTGGCCGGCCTCAGGAACTCTGAAAGAATTCTGGATTCCTCCTCCACACAGAGAACTCTGAGCAGTCTTGAAGTCGGGGAGAATCCAGAGTGCAGACAAAGAGCACCTTGAAAGCAAAACTGTGTGTCCACCCAGGGCTGCCAGTGTTGTAACAAGTGCTGGTGGAGTCCTCAGATGTTCCTGGCAAACACATAGTCAGCCCTTCCTACCTGGGGCTCTCCAGCCTCGGGTTCAAACAAGCCCACATCTGGAAATATTTTGGAAAAAAAAATTGCATCTGTACTGAACATGTGCAGACTTCTTTTTCTTGTCATTAGTCCTTAAACAATACAGTGCAGCAGCTATTTACACGGCATTTGCCTCGTATTGGGTATTATTAGTAATCTAGAGATAATTTAAAACAATTGGGGGGACACGTGTTCGTGGTGTGCAGATGCTGCCTATGCCATTTTATCTAAGGGACTTCAGCAACCATGGATTTTGGTGTCCTCGAGGAGTCCTGGAACCAACCCCCCAGCTGAGACCTAGGAATGACTGTATATATTTTACAGGAGGACTTCTCAGGTGCTGCTTCTCATTCTTATTCTTAGGTAGTCTGCAAAAGACATGCTTCCACAGAATGCAAACACATGGCTGTGTTTAGTATAATATTTAGGGAAATTAGAAAAGTTGCGGAAACATCCAGGTTTCCTAAATTGTTCTACATAAACTGTGGCCATGAGCTAAAGACAAGTACGTGTTGTATTGAGTTAGATCCGTTCAATAGGAATTGTTCTTGTCGGGATTCTCCACCCCTCTCCAATTCTTAGTCAACATAAAGCTTTAAAATATTTGTCCCATTTTGTAATTAGTCTAGATTTAGCAGTGGCTCTTCCTGATTTGGGAGGAAGCAGGCTTGACTGTTGCCAGGCAACGGCTCATGCTTGACTGTTTCCAGGCAACGGCTCATCCTAGTGTTAGCTGCCAGCAAGCTGTTGGCAGTGACTGTAAATTCTTTTGTCTTGTTAACAAAAAATGAGTGTTAAAGATACAGCAGTATATGAAGTCTGTTCTGTTGTTCAAATATCTATAACCTAAGTGATAAATGCCTACACTAATGTAACCTCCATGGGCTGCTGAAATTTATAATGTACATAGGGGACCTGCTCGCTCCTGTACTTGAGTTACATGTCCTTAGCTGACAGCGCCAAAGCTCATGGGGAGGGACCGTGATGTAATAAAGGTGTGTTTTCTCCAGATCTACTCAAAGAATTCGAGGTTTTGGTTAAATTATGGGTTGTGACGTATAGTGAACCTCCAGTTCCCATGTCCTGGCGTCTCTGAGTGAGTAAATGCAGTGACATCCAGGCAAGGCTTTGTCCCTCCTCCCTCCTCAGCTCAGCCAGGCTCAGCTCAAATTTTCTAGGACAAAACTTCATAGAACAAATTCTTATTTCATAAACAAATATGATGTGACTCATCCTTTGAACACGTAGAATTAAGAAAAGAAAAAAAAAAAGCCCACCATTTATTTGGCTGGTGGGTTGTTTTTTTCCTTTCTTTTCTTTTAAGAAACTGCAGTGTCCCAGGCTTGTCCCTGGATCACTCAGCATTCTCTCTCTGGGTGACCTGTTTCTAAAGGACACTGTCTGTCAGGGGTCATGGAGAACATCAGGCACTTTGGTGTCACTCTATTGACCCCTGGCTCCATGCAGAAGGTCCATGCAACATGGATGCTGAAACCACGTCTCGCAGGAGGTCTGAAAGGAGGAACTGGTTGGAAGCCTGTTTTCCTAAAGCTTGTCCCCCTCCCTCCCCCGCTTGGCCAGGCTCAGCCCAAATTTTCTAGCATGAAACTTCATACAACATAGCCTGTGTTTCCTCTGGTTCCTAAGCCCATACTCTGTGTCTTTTGGGGCCCAGTTTTCAGAAGGTATCCAGAGTGGTCCAACTGCTGATTCCGAATCTCAGGAAGGCATCTTTCTCCACAGCAGCTGCAGCCATGGTCCTTTTCCCCTTAAAGCTGGACATTTTGGATTGCCTTTGCCAAGCCTCCTTTCCCAGCTCAGCAGACAGATGTGTCAACACAGATGTGTCAGAGGCAGCAAACCCTGAGCTGTCCCTTTTCAGGGGTGGGTTTTTGTTTTTTTTAATACTATGAGCCACAGAACTACTTGAGCGTCGTGTAAGCACGCTGGAGCATGTTAACAGCTGCCTCTCTTAAAGTTGAACCAGCTCAGAACTAAAAAGGGATCTGCTTTCAGGTTCTGCTCAAGTTTGCATGTGACAGCATCAAAGCTATTTTTAGTGGAGTGATCACCGGCAAGAAGCTGAAAACGGCTGCATTCAACTCTTAGACAGTGGAAAGAAAAGATTGTTCGTGCACGGCTGCAGCTCTTGAGTCCATTGATATGGGAGACAAAGGGGTGTGTAAATCTGTTCTTCAAAGTTATGCAAGCATTGTGTCCCCTGTTCAGAGCCCCAGCACCTTTGCAGAGACTAATGTTAATTTAGCGCTTGGCTGCTCAGGCTTCAAGTTAAACTAGATGCACTGATAGGAGCGAATTGCGGGACTGTCCTTCTCCCGTGTCCATTCTGAAAGGAAGGCAGTGTGTGGACGCTCAGAAACATCCACCAGACTTTACAAGTGTTGCTTGTATCATCTCCTCAGTTTTCCTTTATTTTCCATAGATTGCAAAAGTCAAGTGACAGTAAGAAATAGGAGCTGGGCTTTATAGGTATCATGGGTCACTTACTGGCTCTGTGACCCTTGCAAGTGACTTCACCGTTCTGAATTAAGTGTTCTTAGCTTCAGAATGAGGCATCCGATACCAGTTGTGTATGCTGCACAGGGCTAATTTTTTTTTCCAGCAAACATCTGTTGACTACCCACTCCATGCTGGCCACTGAGGACTTTAGGCTAATAGGACAGTTGTCCTTGGAAGAGTCACAATCTAGCTGTTGCTGCTTCATCTTTTTCTTCTTTTTTGGTACTGGGGATTGAACTCAAGAGTGCTTACCCACTGAACCACATCCCCAGCCCTATTCTATTTAGAGACAGGGTCTTGTTACATTGCTTAGGTCCTTACTAAATTGCTGAGGCTGGCCTTGAACTTGTGATCCTCCTGCCTCAGCCCCCTGAGCAGCCAGGATTATAGGCATGCACCACCACGCCCGGCATTTAATCTAGCTTCTAAAATTAATAAATTACAATCATGTGATGCACATGTAAACAGGCTCTGCTCTGGGCATGGAGGAGGGAGGGGGAAAAGAAATAAGTGAGCAGTATTTTTAAGAGAACACAAGAGTTTGCAAAGAGGTGAGGGGAGGGCGTGGAATTCCAAGGAGAGACAGTGAGTGAGCAAAGATAAAAGTGAATGGCATTCCATGACCATGAACAACTCACTGCCATCAGAGCAGGAAAACTGGAAAGGAAGGGTGGCAAGTCATATAGCTGGAGCAAGTTAAGCCAGTCGTTTTGAGCTCAGGAACTTGCACGTGCCACAGGCTGCAGGGTGCCAGGGGTGGTTTTGAGCACAAGATTGATGGGATTATGCAAAGATTGAAATTATTGCCTATGAAGATTCATGCATCTGCATAAATCAAGTGGTAGCAGTTTAATGCAAACAAAGGATGCATTGAACACAGAGTTGCTTTTCCAGAAAAGCTAAGGCTGGGACAGCAGCCCTGACACTGGGTGGCATGTGGTTCCTTTGAACCTGGCCCTTAGAGAGGGCGGAGGTGGACAGAGAAGTGCAGGTGGAGGGTACAGAGTAGCTTACTCTAACACCTTTCCTGACCTAAGCACGTGCTGGGCTCTGCAAGTGGGTTTGGAGGACGAGTGACACCCTTTAGGAACTCTCTGGCCAAGTGGCCCTGATGAGGAAGGCGCCCCCTACCCCTCACTTCCTGCAATGAAGTGCACGGTGGGCAGCTGGAGATGATCCTATTGACCTAGCACCAGGAAGCAATCTGTCTAGTTCCTCCTGTGGTTTCAAGAAGCTAAGATTTTCCCAAGTGTAGCTAAAGCTTCAATTATATGGCCATCCTTATATGCCATGGGAATTTAAAGAAGAGGGGGGAAAGGGTACAGTTGGACGGAGGAATGGCTTGTAACTTTCTGTGGCACCGTAGAGTGTAATTGACAACAATTAATTGTATTTTTCAAAATAGCCTTGGGATTTTGAATTTTCCCAACACAAATAAATGATAAATGTGTGGCCTGATAGATGTGTCAGTTACCTTGATGTGATCATTACCCATCCTGTACATGTATCAGAATATCATGTGTACAATTATTATGTGTCATTAAAAATAAAAACAAGACGGTGTGTCCAGCCCTTCTCATATCTTAGTGACAGAGAGGACCCAAGGATTTATAAAACCTGCCATTGAGTTCAAGGCAAATGGTATTTTTCCTCAACAGGTGCTTTCCTCTTAGAGGGATGGATTTTAGATAAAATTTTTACTGTTGTTCCTTGTATCCAAGCTCTCCAACCTCACTGACTGTCTCAAATCCCTGGTGGGTTCCACCTGTCCATCAAAACCCTTTGTGTCATTGTCAAGGGAAGGAGAGAGGGCCCCGGGCATCCTCAGTCTCCGGGTCTCTCTGATCTAGCATCAGCCATACCACCGTTTCCCCTTGGTCTTAACATGGTCAGAGAAGAAGGGTGCGGTGCTGTCCCAACACCATCTTCACTACCTCTCCGAGTGGACACTCCAGACCCAAACGGTAGCATTTACCTACCACTTAATTATTTATTAAATTGTGGTTGAATGCACATGAAATAAAATGTATCATCTTAACCATCTTTAAGTGTGCAGTTATATTAAATGTATTCATGCTGCCACCACTACCTTCCACTTCCAGAACATTTTCATCTTTCACAACTGAAACTGTACCATTAAGCAGCCACCCCTGGGCCCCGCCACCCGAGTTTGACTACCCCGGCACCTCAGATAAGGGGGTCAGAGAATCTCTGTATTTTTGTGACTGGCTCATTGTGTTACAGGCTGGGGCCTTCTTGGAAACTGAGTCACTGCAGAGGACCCCCTTTAAACCCTAATTCTTGTGATCACATCAGAATGATTTCAGACATGTCACTCAGTAACAGATCTGAGTTGGGGATAGGAAAGGGGGACACTCTCAAGGGAGAGAGTAGGTCCTCTCAGAGAGGAAAGAGAAGGCATGTCCCTCCTGCCTTCCTGTTTTATTGGGGGTCCCAGGGAGTCTTCCAGAGGCTCATCCAGGTTCACCTCTTGACTTTTGATGGACAGCAGAATACCATCAGACTTAAGTCCCCACTGCCATGACAACCCTAGGTCGCTTTGGCCCATACTCACCAGTTCTAATTGGAACCCATTACCGATTTTATGGTTAGGGGGCAGTTACCCTTATCTTGCTGAGTTCTGGGATCTGGTCTGTGTAAGGGTCACAAAAGTACCCCCCTGCATGGCGACCTGTGTTCTTCTTACCAGCATCATGGGGTGGCGGGGAGTTGCATTCCTTCTGCAGGTTACAGGTAGTTTGCTGAGGAATGGGTCTTATCCTGTGGACTTAAGCCGTGCAGGACTGCAGGTAAATTGCTTTTTATGACTAGTAATAATGACTAATAATAATAAAGACATGGGGGTCAGTAAGGTGGGCCCAGTTCATAGAATTGTTCCCTTAACCTTATGCTCTGCTGTCCACATCTGTCTGTCCCCAAATGACCTCAGGGCAGGTGTCACAGTGTCACAATCTCCTTTTTAAGGCTCAGGAATGTCCCCTTATATGTATTACTGCATTTTATTTATTCATTCGTCCATCAGTGAGCACTGTGTCTCCTCCACCTCTTGCCTCTCCTGAATAAGCCACTGTGAACATGTGTGCAAATATCTCACATCCCTGCTTCCAGTTGGTTCATTTTGGGTGTATCTTCAGGAGGGTTCCTGAAGGACCTGGTGGCACTAATTATGTTAAAGTTTAAACCTTATTTAAATTCTCACGTGTGGATCTTGCTTTTTGTTCTTTCTTTCACAAATGCTGAGCCTCCTACCAGGTGAACACAAGGGTAGTTCGCCCACACCTGTGCAGTTGGGGACTGTTTCTCCTCTTTCAAGCCCCTTGGAGAAGTTGAGCATATCCCAGTCACTGGGCAGACATCTGGGGAAATCCCAGGCTGCTCCAGAGATGAAGCTAGAACCAAACTGTCCCTAGACTTGTAGCTCTAGGAACAGCTGCTCTGCTTTCCTCAACTCCACCATTTTAATTGTGATTAGTAGGTTCATTTGCATCTAAAAGGAGCAGTTTTCTTATCAGCACCATTGAGTTGGGAACCAGTGTACTCCATTTATATAGAGTGGCCCATTTAAACCGGGGCCCATTAAGCAGTAAAAGTAAATGTGGATGTTTTACAAATGCAAATACATCATGCAAATAATGTACTTTATGCTGAATGATGCCTTGGTTTTCATATGTAAAATTAGAAACTGTGTAGCACAAAGATAATGATAAACACCTTTGCATCTGTTCATAAGATGTATCCTGAGCTGCATGCATCTAAAACTGTAGCCATGGTTTTAAGCAGAGTTTCTTTGGTATACCCTGACACATTCCATATTATCAAAAATATACATGTACTTATCCAGTTATTTATATATTCCTTAGTAATCAAGAAATCACACAAGAGTAGTCCAAATTACCTAACCTATTACTTGCCATCAATGATGAGATTTATAATTTTGTTTCCACTTTTAAAGATTTTTGAGTTTCTATTTGAGATGATAATTGTGAGCCAAGGTGTGCTACCATGTAGGTCTGTTCCTTTGTAAGAGATTTAATTATGTCTACAATATATATATTTTTTTAATCCTTAGCATTTGAAATAATTCTGTTTGGGCAACGTGAGTAGCATTCCTACTATTTTTCAAAATCACTTAGTAGAATTATGACAACCATTTTCTGTGTGCAGTGAACTTGACCCAGTTCTGGGAGGAGAGCCACCCTAAGCCTCTGCTCTTGTGGCCTTTCTGCTCTTAAAGTAACACACACACACACACACCCCTACCTGTAGAAAGTGGATAAAAGGTATAAGGCCATCAGAGTTGAACACTACCTGTTATGACTAATTCCCAAATGAGCTGTTCAGCCGTAATTGCCAGAAGAATGGAGAGGAAGGGGAGTTTGGAGGGCTGGAAGAATTTCTCTGGGATCAGGGATTTGAGTTCAGTCTGGGATATGAAGAAGCAAAGAAGACCCAGGGAGCTGCGGATGTGGCTTAGTCATAGAGCACTTGCCTAGCAGGCTGAGGCCCTGATGCCCACACGCAGAGGCATAGAGCATAAGAATAGGGCTTTGGGGGCATGAAAGAGAACCGGCTCAGTTGGGCACTAGAAACATAGAAACAGTGTCCCCAAGCCCCACCTTAGGTTCCACCTCTTGGAGAAGTCTGCTAACCCAGAGGAGAGCCTTGAGCAGGCTGGACTCAGGGAAAGCTGCAGGGGCATTAGGCTGGCCGACCCAGTCAGGGAGACCTTGGAGGTAGGGGATCCATTGAAATGTTGATAGAACAGCTCCACCTGAGTTGACCTGGGGCCTGGGTGGAGGAATGCAAATGGAGGGAAAGTGGTGGAGCCTGGGAAGGTGCTGGAATGGGTGAGGAACTGGAGGGGTCCCCTGGGACAGTGTTAGCAACTCCAGAGTTTTGACCTTGAGCATTGTAGATGGGATCTCCAAAGGGGGAATCCACTTTTTATTCCTTTTCATCCCTCACAGGGATGCTAAATTCAAGTGTAAACTTTTATTCCCTCAATAAATATTTGGTAGATGCCAGCCAAGTTCCGAGCACAGCCTTAGGTTCTGGGAATTCAGGAAAAAAGAGACAGCGGTGTGTTGGTGTTTCTGGGAGTTAAGTGTCCTGTGTGGGTCACAGTGACAGATGGTTTTGGGTTGAAATGTGCCCCCTTCCCAAATTTATGTGTTGATTTCCTCACCTCCAGCACCTCAGACTATGACCCTATTTGGAAATTAAGTTGTTGCCGATGTAATTAGTTTGGATGAGGCCATACTAAAGGGTGGACCCCTCCAATATGACTGGAATCCTTATAATAAAAAGAAAGTTTGGACACAGACATCCCTGGGGGCAGGGCCTGTGTGTGAACACAAAGGCAAAGATCATGGAACCAAAGATTCTCAGCAAGTTCCCAGGGGCCAGGGAAGAGGCCTGGAACAGGTTTTTCCTCAGAGCCTGAGAAGGAGCCAGCCCTGCCAACACCTTGATCTTGGGCTTCTGGTCCCTAGAACTGTGAAACTCTTAAGTTTATGTTGCTTGTGTCACCCAGCCTGTGGCAGTCCTACGAAACAAATACCAATGTCATCAAATCCAGGGCACTGTGGCTTGTGCTAGAGGGGACTGTCCAGCTGGGAAGGCAGAGGTGGGAAGCTGCTGCCTGGTTTGGACAGACATGAGGGGGGTATGCAGGTGAAAGCCGAGTCAGGACCCAGCTCCAGGTACATTCCCGGGTCAGGAGACCAGATGAGCTAGAGATGGGGAATTGGAAAACCCAGATTTGCCAGGAGTCCATGAACTTGCTTAGGAAAAGAGAGGAGATAGCGAAGGCTAGGGATGCCCTTAGTGATCCCAGGGCCATGTGCGGCAGACGCTAGCAAAGCATATGGGATGCCAGGCTGGAAGGGTGTTTCCAGGCTGCAGTCAGTGGAGAAAGCCTCTTATGTGAGAGTCGGGGTTGGGGGAGGCACGGAGAGGACTTACTGTTGAGGGGAGGTCAGTTTCCCTTGTCGTGGCCCATTTGTGTTCCTATAACAATACCGGAAGCTGGGTGATCTACGAAAAATAGAAATTTATTCCTTGTACATCTGGAGGCCGGGAAGTCCAAGATCAAGGTGCTGGCAGGGGTGTAGTTTGGTGAGGGCCTGGTGCCTGCTTCCAACATGGCGCCTCGAATGTCACATCCCTACATGGCCAAGGGCAAAGGGGCCACAGTCCCTCTGGCAAGCCTTTATAGGGGCCTCTGATCCTGTTCACAAGGCAAATGTAGCTTCTAAAAGGCCTCAACTTCTTTATACTGTCATATTGGCAATATCTGGAATTTGGAGGGGGCAGATTCAGAACTGTAGTGTCCCTGAATGGCTGGGAGGTTGACCTCTGAGAGTAAGAGAATCACAGCCAGTCCAGGAGGTCGTGACCTGAAGGAGCAGAGGCCACACTGTTAGCTGTTGGACTTTATCAATTCAGGGCAGAGTTATGGAGCCAAAAGAAAGACCTGGACACCTGTTGGTGTTCAGTGATGGTTAAGATAAGAAGGTATTTATCCTGGGAAATGGGAGGAGAGTGGAGAGAGCCAAGTTTTCAGAGAAAAGGGGCAGTGGTAGTGTACAAGGAATTGTCCAGCCCCAAATATCAATAATGCTGAGAAACCCCGTGTGGTCAGTGGCGAGGAGTGAAACCCAAACTTCAAGACCTGTGTCAGATGCTCACAACCATGTCAGCCCTGGGGTGGCACATCACAGCCTGCATGGTACAGGGCACACAGGGATATCTGCTGGCAGGAAGTCAGGATGGGCATCCCTCTGATTTTAATATTCGGCCCAAGTCACAAAGCAATTCCATTTCTTCCTGTGTTCAGTGTTTTGCCCTCAAATAATCTCTCCAGTCTGTTGGTTGTGGTTTTTGTACATCCAGAGAGGGCTGTGTGGTCACTTGGTGATGTCAGCCTGGGATGGCAGGCTGGGCCTGGGAGGTCTCACCTGGTCTCTGCCTCCTAGTTGCTCACCAGTCGGGATTTGCACAAGACTCAGGTGGACTTATCTTTATTTCATCTTTCTTTAGAGGAGGTGGACACTGTGACACTGTTCCCTGCCAGCTCTTTGATTTTTGAGGGATCGCTTATTGTGTTTTTGGACTGAGGAAATTCACACTTAGAAGATCTCAAAGCATCTCACACACACTGCCTCTTATAGGAAAGAGGAAGATGGGAAGTTCTGCTGCCACAGCTGTCTCAGGAATGCAGAAGAGGGCCACTTGGGGAGAGTCGAGTGCGAATGAGGAAGCACTGGCACCCTGCAAACTGCCGCAGTGTCGCTGTGTACCTTGAGCGCGTCACTTAACTTCTCTGAACTGCAGTTTTCTTGTCATCAAGACAATCACAGAGATTTTTGCCATTTACAGAGCACCTTTTTTTTTTTAAACACCCAACGTCATTCTCTCACGCCAGCTAGATACTATCATTTGCCCCCGGTTTACAGGCTTGGGAAGTTAAAAGACCTCAGCTGCATTTTGCACAGATTCCCTGAATCCAGTCCCTTTGTGCTGTCTCCACTGTACCTCTGGTTGGACCAGAGATCCTTTTGAATGCCCAGATGTTCCAGATGTTCATGTTTTATTATTGGGAAGAGTGTTCGGGAGAATTCCAGGTGATCTCCAGAGCCCCTAGTGCTGCTTCTCCAATCGTGGTTGATGTTTTGTGACCCTTGAAACCTTGCGTGCATGTGTCTGTTCAGGCTGCCCTGATCTTCTAGTATTTTCTTGATTAATCCACGGAGGTTAAAGCAATGAAGGCCAAGGTGTTCTCTCTTTCAGTCTCTCATTCCCTGCTTCAGTCTGCCCCCTTCTTAGGACTGCCTGGACCGTTTATTCCTGGGTAAGCAGAGTGCTGGTGGATGTCGTGCTTCGCAGGGGATTGTCCCCACTCTCAGTTTCCAGTGCTAGAGAAGTGGTAGAAATCAGTGTTCCGTTGCTTGAAGGACCGTGGGAAAGCGAGAGCTTCCATGAGGACTAAATCGGGAAGAGCTAGTCTTTATGGCATCCTCTTCCTCTCCCCCAGTTGGTTTGGGGTATCTACTTTTAAGTATGGGGACTGTTCTGGGGGCGTCCAGGGGAGGTTCATATGGGAAGTGCATGGATTGGGTCATCCTTCCTGCCCCGTATCTTCAGGCCTCTGTTCACATTTTCCATAGTTCCTGTGTCGGTCCTCTCTTTCTTCCTTCTCCCTCTTCCCTCCCTTCCCTCTCTTTTTCCTACATTTTTATTTATATAAAACACACATGACATAAAATTCACCATCTTAACCATTTTTAAGCGTGCTGTTCAGTGGCGCCAAGGGCATTTGCTTTGCTGGGCCCCCTGATCTCCAGAACTCGTTTCATCTTACAAATCTGCAACTCTGCACCTATTAAAGAACCTGTCCTTCTTCCCCCTTGGGCCAGCCCCGGCAGCCACCTTTGTACTTGGTGAATCCGACTTCTCATCCACGTGAAGTCCGTCAGCGTGTGTCCTCTATTCTGCCTTCTTTCAGGTAGCCACCCCCCCCACTCCCCCCACCCCATCCTGGTTCTAGCCTCCTGTCCTTTAGGTGTAGCAGTTTATGTTTGGCAGCTGTGTTGTTAGGAAAAAGGACTTTTCTCAGTTTGCTTCTCATTAGGCCCACAGACAGTCCAGGCTGGCAGATAGAGGTGGGGTCTTCCAGAACTGCCAGGGGGCTGCGTTCACAGTGATTAAAGCCCACGAGTGTAGGACAGACACCTGACAGATCACGCAGCCCTACAGCCCGTGGCCTCACAGTGTCCCCTTGGGAGCTCCTTGTGCAGCTGAGAGTGCGAGGCCTGGGGATGACTGTTCAGGACGGTATCGCTGGCCCGGCCCTAGTCTCTGTGATTAGCTGGACCAGTGTTCTCAAATGCCAGTTCACAGACCGGCTTTCTGGCAGGCAAGGCCCTCCTAACCTGTTGGTCTGCTTCCTTCCTCGTCCCTGGGTTGGTTTGGTGTGTGCCGTTGAAGGTCGTGGGATTCTGCGAGCACATTATTGAAATGAGACATTTGTGGGGCCGCCTTCCATTGTTTCTGCTAATAGGAGCCCATGAGTCTTTCACGAATGGTTCCTCCGATTGCTTTCTCTAGCCTGGGACTTTGCCTTGGAGAGATTGCTCACAAAATGCCGTCCTCAGCCTTCTTCCAAGGGGAGGCGTGCCTGAGAGCTTGGGGCTGGAAGAGAAAAGCAGAGAGATGAGAAATGAAATTGGGGCATTGACAGTTGTCTCTGTGGTCCCTTGGGCCAGCTCCAGGAGCCCTGGTCTGGTCATGGGCTGGTCAGTGACCAGTCATCTGTTGCCCTGAGACCCTTTACCTCTCAGGACTTCTGCTCATCTGTAGAAGGGGAAGGTGATTCTGCCCTGCCCACCCCACAGAAGGAGAGGGGCTTGTGGAGAAGTGTGGCTCATTGTGCTCAGTAAATGACGATTTTTTTATCTCAGTGTTAGGCAATGTGAGGACTTTGCAAGGTGACTGAGACGCACCCAGAGGGGACCTTAGTGGCTATTTCACATGGCAGTGACCGTTCACAAGTGTCACCTGCTCGCACACCACGGGGTGCGAGGAGCTCCCCATCCTCTCAGTGTGCGCTAACCTCCCCTCCTCTTGGCTTGCCACTGGAAAGGGCGGTATAGACCCTCCCCAAACACTTTGACCACTAGTTTCTTCCCTAGAAGATCTGTGTTAATATACATTTTAAAGTGATTTTGTGTGTGTGCGTGTGTCCTTTCTTTTTTTTCCATACCAGGGATTGAACCCAGAGTCACCCAGCCACTGAGCCACATCCCCAGCCCCCTTTTTAATATTTCATTCTGAGACTAACTGGGTCTTGCTGAGTTGTCGAGGGCCTTGCAGCGGTACCAAGGCTGGCCTTGAACTTGTAATTCTCCTGCCTCAGCCTCCCCAGTGTGTGGAATTACTGGTGTGCACCTCTGTGCCCAATCATATGTATTTTTAATGAACTCTGAGCTCAGAAGGTAATACGCCAAGAAAGAGAAGGAAAAAATATATATCTATCTTAAGTTTGCTGCTGTGCCTGCCTGCCGCTGGGCAACCAGAGCCATCAGCCTTTCCAGGGGCATTTCTTGTCTCTTTAAATGGAACCAGAGGAGGTTGGAGGTAGATGAGTATGATAGTAAGTTCCTAGAGATCATCAAATAGGATTTTTAATTTTTTCTTCCCAATGTCTTTTGTAACATAGAGCACAGTTCTCAATAGGGACTTCATAAATCCTCAAATCTTCTAACAGTTAGAAGATATCATTTTGAGGGACCATACAAAAGGAGAATACGGAATATGAAGAGCTCAAAAGCTTTGCAGTCAGTACGGCAGGAACTGGCTAACCCTGGGCTGGAAGGAGGCCCCTCAGGAATTCACCGTTTACCAGGGGGCTTGGGCCAGAGACTCCACATCTTTCCACTCCTGGAGTACAAATTAGAGGGACAACAGAGCAGAATGGCTATAGAATTGTGATCAGTGACTTAAGTATGTTAAAAGGGCGTTGTAGAAAATCTGTAGGTAGATTTCTATCACACAGAGTATTTTCCTTATCTAAACCACTGGATTTATCCAACCTCAGTTCCCCACATTTGCTCCATCCCTGGTGTCTGCTCGGGTTTTCAGCCAAATCAAGGTCAGGATAAAGAGGAGATTTGGATGGCGGTAAGCTGGATATCCAGGCTCCTGCAGTAATACTCAATTATTGAATTCTCTAGAAGCACCAACTCTTCTATAATGAAGTCCTCAGTTTTTAAATATCTTTATAAATCAGGCAGTTCAGTATTGGCCACAGCCAGCTTGCTGTTTTCTGCTTTGTTGTAAAAATAAGATGGTAAAGCCCTGGGAGCTTGCTAGGGTTGTTAAAAGATCATCTTAAGCATTTTGACGCACGTTATTCTTCATGTGACTTTGAGCCTTAAAGGCTCCCAAATGGAATAAGACAGGAATGAGACAGAAGAGAATTTAGCTTGCTGCCATCATTCTGAACCGTTGGAACCCCCAACCAGGGCTGCAGGTTTCCTGTGACATTCCTGGTCACTTGGAGGCTACACCTGCCAGGCTGAGAATTGGGTGTGTAGGAAAAACCATGGCTAAGACGCATTGTTCTCATTTACTTTGAGTACAGTAGAAATAAAGGAAAATAAAACAAAAAGGTTCATTAGCATTAAGGTTCACAGTCCAGGTACTCTGAAAAGATTGCAGGTTCAATGCTAGACCACTGCAATCAAGCAAATGTGGCACTGAAGTAAGTCCCATGAATTTTTTGATTTCCTGGTGCGTACAAAAGTTATATTTACACCATGCTGCAGTATATTAAGTGTGCAATAGCATTATATCTAAGAAAACAATGTATAAAGTTTAATTTAAAAAATATCGCTAAGAAATGCAAATGATCATCTGAGCTGTTGGAAAAATGGTGCTGATACACTGACTTGACCCAGGTTTGCTAGAAATCTTTAATTGTAAAACAACAACAACAACAACAACAACAACAAAAAACACAAATCCCTGCAATATCTTTAAAGCACAATAAACAAGATATTCCTGTTTGTGCTTTCTAGCACATTTACCAGTCTTGATGTTTAATAATATTTTTAGTCTGTAACTTCCTACTTTTCTGCAATTATCTATTGTGTTCCTATACAACAAGACTCTCTGTATCTCATGTAATGAAATTCTGATAGGCAGAATATCATTGCATTTCTCTTCCTTGTTAAGGGCACGGCCATCCTGTATAGCCAGAGACCCCAGTTGACTAGCGAAGCATTCATTGTATAGCCCTTCAGACGTGTGTGTGTGTGTGTGTGTGTGTGTGTGTGTCTGCGTGTCCGCGTGTCCGCCAGACTTACAAATGTATTCCTCAGGCCAGTTTTTTAGTTTTTTTAAACGCTGAATGTGATTGATAATACATTAACCAATATCATTTGCCATGTACTATTTCAGTGAAAGTAATTTATATTGCCTCTCAGATGCAGTAACATTTTGAACTAAGTGCTTTCTAACATTAATCTAAACCAGTCCTTTTTAGAATAACCTACTTTCCACTCTAAGGATATTTTGCTAAGACTGGCTTGGTTATAAAGTTTTCCACTGGATGCTCTAAAACAGTGAAAATGTTCGTCTATAAATGCAGTAAGTGTCTTTGTGAAATATTGATCTTTCTTATTTTCTTGCCTCTCCGGTGACCAGACTGTGGGTGGTAACATGTCTGCAAAGTGTTTTATAGGGGATGGAGTGCAACCTTTTAAGCCAAGAAATGGAAAACAGGAGGCAAACAAGAGTCTTAAGAGGAAGGAGGGCGTTGATCAAGGTTGGATCTGCACAGAGAGGATTTGGTGGTAGAAATGCCAAGAAGGGCAACTTTGCATTTACTATAGGCAGGTGGTACCAGGAAGTGCCAGAAGAAAACCCACTTGGTTTCAGAAGACATGGGCAGGTGTTCTTTGCCACATAAATTCATGACATTAGGAACAAGTTAGCAAACATTTTGAAGTTCAGAGCTGGGCTGCCTAGCGCTGTGTGTGTGCTGTTTGTTCACCTGCAGGCGATTTCAGTGCCCAGGTGTGACGGGGCCAAGATGGAAAGCAGAATACTCACATGACAATTAAACAAACCTAATGATTTTTAAAGGTACGTTTTCAGAGGATGTCAATACGGCATCCCTGAGGCCATGGTCCGAGGCCACGTGAGGGTGCCTAGGTGGGCGTGCAGGGGTCTTACCTGTGTTTGTCTTCTCTTTCAGCCCATCAGGTCCACCCATCTGGCCGGGCAGTACCTTCTTCAAGAGAAACGGAGCCCTTCTGCAAGGTAAGTGTCTAGGAAACCTCGCTGCCCCTGCAATCCCCTCAGTGCCAACCAGAGAGGGGCTGCCCTCTGGAGAAGCGTGACTGAGTGGTTGGGTCTGTGTGCCCACTTCTCTTTATTTCTTCCTACTCAAGTAGGAGTCATGAGTCAAAACCAGGCTTTTCGGGACTGCTGCTCTGGCCTGTTGTCATTGCTCATGTTCCAGAGCGTCTGGGTTGCTTTGGTGGAATAGGGATGGCATGACAATTGGGATATGAAAATGGTATGCACATGGGGCTGAGGAGAGTGAGCCCTTTTGTATGTTTCCAGCCCCTGGGCTGACAAGGAGTGGTTCCGGTGTTCTGACCCTTGGCCTTGTGGAGGTGCACTCATTCCTTGCTGTCCTCTGATGTCCATGTGGGCCTGGAAGGCTGTTGTTTGTGTTGAGGCTCAGAGTAGAGCCCCGCCCCAACCTGTCTCCACAGCGTCATTTGCTAGGGACGCACTTTCCAATATTTGCCCATTCTCTGCTGCCCTGTACTTGCTCTTGCCCAGTGTTCTTAAGGAATTCAAAGTGCCTTTCATCTCTGTGCTGCCTAGGCTGGCCTCCAATTCCTGACCTTAAGTGATCTTCCTGCCTCAGCCTCCTAAGTAGTTGGTAGTACATACATGTGCCATGGTGTCTGACTACACTTACTTTTTTAAAAAAAATTTTGTTTTAGTTGTAGATGAACAATACCTTTATTTTAATGATGTATTTATATATGGTGCTGAGGATTAAATCCAGTGCCTCACACGTGCCAGGCGAGCTCTCTACCACTTGAGCCACAACCCCAGCCCTACATTTACTTTTGAAATGGGTAAGATTAAAGATGAACAAATGGTTAAAAATAGCAAAAAAAGTGGATTACAAATACTTTGAGATATTACTTTGTTTTGGATATCTGCTCTGCAGAAGAACCAGCCTCTAAGCGTCTTCTAGTTTTCTGTCTCCCTTAGCCTCTGTTGACTGGCAGAAGTCATGGGGGCACAGCTGCCAAAGGCAGATGCACTGGATTGTACCAAGCACTTCAGAACCATGCTGGCTCCCGGTGAGGGTGTTACTGCCTTTTGATTGGTCTAGAGCTGGTTAGTCTCCGTCCTTTAGAAGTACAGGCTGAGGCCAACCACGTGTGTGAAGGGGTAGGATATCAATGTGGTTAAGAGAAGAGGCATTTATCTTCAGGTTTCTGGAGTAGCTCAAACAGTTGTGAGAGATAGCATCACATTTGGTCATTCATGGGCTGTGCCATCGCATTCTGTCTTTCTCAAGGTCTGTAAAATCAAGAACTTAAGGATTTCTTTGCACTTGGCTTGGTACAGGTGCAATTTAGGCAGGTAAGTTTGGTTAACCCTAATTTTAGTAGTTGTCATAGATACTCTAAATATCTAAGAAAATAAAAGGAATTGCCTTCACTCTCAAAAATTAGTACTTAGTTTTTTAAAAAACTATTCTGTTCTTTCTTCAGATTGTATAATTAGAAGCTGATTTTTTTTTTTTTTTTAATGCTGGGGATTGAACCCAGGGACTTGTGCATGCTAGGCAAGCACTCTACCAACTGAGCCATATCCCCAGCCCCTGATGATAGCCGTTCTTTGGGTTTTTCTCAAGTGGATTTAAAAGTTACGCATCTTCCTTTTTTCTCTAGAACCATAGGCAGTATATGAATATCATTAATGGTTGGATTTTTTCAAAAAAAGTGCTTTTATTTTCTTATGGGATTTCAGATCCACATAGGTAAGATTTGCTGTGTGCATGTCAGTTGTTCTTTGTTTCTGTGGGGCAAAAACACTAGAGAAGTACCAATAAAGTCTCTGATGCTGAGTGATTGCTGTGGGAGTTTCTGTCTTGTGGATGTAGATGTCATGATTTCAAAAATTCCTTGATTGCTCTATATGCTGGGAATTAAGCTAGTATACACAGCAAATGCTTCTTGGATCTACATCCAATCAGATACAACCTTTATATGGCTTTTTGTACATTGGAAAACCAAGAGAATCTTGGTGAGAGTTTGGTCATGTAGGTGGAGACGTGTTAACATGAGTTTTTTCTGTTTGTGTCATTCTGTTTAAAGTGTTTTTTTAGAGCCGGGCCAGTGGGGGTGGGGGTGGGGGCGATGCTACTGGGGCTGGACCCTGGAGCTCCACCACTGAGCTATACCTCTGATCCTTTTAAAATTTTATTTTCAGGTATTTTCTGAGTTGCCCAGGCTGGCCTCAAATTTACAATCCTCCTACCCCAGCCTCCTGAGTAGCTGGGATTACAGATGTGGGCCTCTGTTCCTGGCTCTGTCTCACATTCTGGAGATACTTTTATTGTATTATTTTGAATGTTTCTCATCCTAATTAATATTTTCATGTGCCTTTCGTGAGTGGTACAGGGCAGCCAGAAGTAATGCCCAGCAGCAGAATTTTTACAAATAAATGTATGGGTGTATAAAGAAGAGGCCCAGACACAACAATGGAAGGTTTAGGTTAGAATCATGTAGAAGAAAGGATATCTGATTTATGCCCACTTTAATTTTTCTTATTTATGTTTATTTATTTATTGGTCCTAGGGCTTAAGCTCAGGAGCACTTAACCACTGAGCCACATCTCTAGTCCTTTTTAAAAATTTTTTTATTTTGAAACAGAGTCTCACTAAGTTGCTGTGACTGGTCTCAAATTTGCAATCCTTCTGTCTATAAGCCTCCTGAGCCTCAGGGATTATAGATCTGTGCCCCCCTACCCAGCTGTCTATGCCCACTTTCTTATTGTTATGCTCACAAATCTCCCTTTACCCACACAGAAGTAGTGGGATGGGTTTTTTATTTGTTTGTTTGTTTTTGTTGTTGGTGGTTTGTTTGTTTTGTTAAGATATTAGACTAGTAGGGTCCAGGCACAGAGATTAGCGTTGAGGCCCAACAGGACCAGAACATCCATTCCCAAAAGAACGGTGGGAATGAATCTCCTCTGTGCAGTCATCCCAGGGGTTGAGAGGGTACAGATGCAGGCTATGAACACAAGCAGATGTGCCACGTCGTATAGGAGAGGGAGCCTGGTTTTTGCCAGGAGGATGGGATCAGAGGGACTGTCACTCCTTGGGGAGAATTGACACTTGAGCAAGACCTTGAAAATCAGAGATGTGCTTTTGTAGAAGTAGCAGAAATGGCATTGCCAGAGAGGGAAAATCATAGGGCAAGTGGCATCACTATGGTGGGGACTTGGAGGAGGTGCAGAACTTGAGTGCTCCATAGACACCTCGGCTGATATTGTCACGGGCTCCTTGACTTATGATGGGGCCCAGCCAGATGAGTTCTTGGTGAGCCGAAGATGTCATAGGTCGAGAATGGATCTAACACGCATACTGTAGAGAGTTGGTGGTGCCCCTCATGATCCTGGGGATGACTGGGAACTTCAGTTCATTGTCACCATCCAGCATCAGAGGAGAGAACTGGACCTGGTATTGCTAGTTCAGGACAAGATCAAAATTCAAAGGACGGTTCTACTGAATGCATCTGGCTTTTGCACACCGTATGGTTGAAAGACCATCTGTGATGTGGTGCCCCAAGGGGAAGAAATGGAAGTGAAAACCTAAAATGACGTTGAAACCAGAATGACATCATAGTTGCAATGGGGAACCAGCTCGTGTGGTCTAGTGGTTGTTTGGTTTATGAGCTGTCGAGTGGAAACCTAGTACATTTATTTTTTCCAGCACAAAACCAATTGCAAGAATTAACTGGAAGTACTCCAGGTCCTCCTTGGGTGCCGGGTCTTGTGTTTTGGTTCAGAATCCCTGGCAAAAGGGGCTGCTGAATCACTTCTCAGGGTTGAGGATAACGGGGTAAGGTGTGGTTTGGATTACACCAGGCAGGGGTACTTAACATAATTGGTCATTCCAACAATTCACAGTATTTATTTTAAATGCCATTTAGCTTGTGAAAGACAATTTTAGTATTCTAGCAATTTCGGCAGGCTAGAGAGCACTTCAGTTGTTATAGAGCAGAAACCAAGCAGAGCCTCAGAAGGGGACAAACCCATTGTCTAAATGGGACCCTGGGCAGGTCCAGACAGAAGTGTGGCTTAATCAGAACTTTGCAGAAGTGGCCAGCTGATAGGTGCCCCTCACCCTCCCATCTACACATATCTGTGTCTCTGTGTTATGATCTCTGTGTTCGAAATACTATTCTTAAAAAAAAATTAATTAGTTTAACAATTTTCATTTTCTTAATGAAAAGAGTAGAGTTTTATATATATATATAATTTTTTTTTTTTTGCTTTTCCAAACTCCCTGTCTCCCTCTCTACATTCCATTCACCTATCAAACTTAAAATTAGGTTGCTGTATTTAAACAACCCCCTTGTATGAACTGTTTTAATGAGTGCATGAATCATAATTGAAAACATTCCTCGTCCCTGGTCTGACCCTTCATGTTGTCCCCGATGGTTTCATCCCAGAATGACCTGTGGAGTTTCTGCCCTTGGTAGCTCCACTTTCTACGGAAAGTGGCTACAAACAGCTGCTGATCTTATCTGCCACTTCTCTCTGGGGCCCTGTGGGCTTCAGAGCTCCCCAGAGCTGTGGTTACAGAGAGGTTTTTGCCTTTCTAATTCTACCCTAGCTGACCATTTGGGCTCACTAATCCTCTCTTCCTTGGAGCACAGGCATGAGCCCACCCACACGTTCCCTCTGCAAGTTTGTCTTTATTCTGCATTTCTGAGTGCAGGCACTGTGGTAGGCTGGAGGTTTCCAAGGAGCCCAGGGCCCACTCTGTGGTCAGACCATGCATCCCAGCCTTTCTTGTACAAGGCAGTTGGACTCCCTTTCTAGAAGCCCAGGTGACATCACAGTGACAGTACCCTGGGCTTGTTTGTTCATTTGGTGCTAGAGATGGAACCCATGGGTTCTACCATTCCAAGTCCTTTTTATTTTTAATTTTGAGGCAGGATCTTGCTAAAAGGCTGAGGTTGGCCTTGAACTTGTATCCTCCTGCCTCAACCTCCTGAGTTGCTGGGATTACAGGTATGTGCCCTGGCTCCAGAGCTCTGGTTTTAGCAGCTTTCCCAGCCAGTAACTTGACACCCTGCTCCCTCTGGCCTTCCCTCCACCTTCTTTTTCTCTATCACCCCAACACTGGGCCACTAATTATTATCAAATCTGTTTCCCTGGGATGCAGTGGTAGTATTAAAATTAATTCTATCACATGCATAACAGATTTTTATTTCCATTCACTGCTGACAATCTACGGGATAAACTAATGAAATGGAAAGAAACCGTTAAAGGCAATTTCAGTGCATAGAGCAGGATTGTGCCTACTGCAAGTTCAAAAGCAAATAGGGAAACCGGAAACTGGCTCTTCTGCTCTTAAGTGCCTGTTGTTCCTGCGTGTGGACAAGGGCCCCTGTCATTGGTCAAATGTGCACGAGGTCTGTTGGGATTATGAGATGACTTGCTTCAGGGAATGCCAGTTTCCCGCCTTCCCTGTTGGATGATGAGTCAGGGGCACCTGGTTTCTGGTCTCAACCCTGCCACTTCTTGAACTCCATGACATTAGCCAAGGCACCCAGTATCCCTAGGGCTTTGTTTTTCTTTACCTGTAAGTTAAAGAGTGTACTTAGGGATGGTCGAGGGTCCTTATTAAGTACTAGCTCTGATTATTTTCGCACCTTCCAAAAAGTAACCTAAGATGGATTTTGAAGCCTTGTTCTGACTCAATGAAAATATCCCTTTCAGCCAGCTGTGTCCCCTGGGGGTCCAAGGAAAGGACACAGCGGGGTAGCAGGCTGGCTGAAGAGCCCTGTGCTGATATAAGATCATTTTCAAAGGTTTCGTGGATCTTAAGTAGGAAATAAATAATAGATTCAGCCAATCTGGAAATAAATCCTATGTTGGCTTCTTGGGCAATAGCATTTTGCTATTGCTACCATAAAATACCTTAGGTTTTATTATTTATAAAGAAAAGAGGTTTATTTAGCTCACAGTTTTGGAGGTTGATATCCTGGATCGGCAGCCTCATTGATTGGGCCTCTGATGAGAGCCTCCTGACTCTCCATGACAGGAGTGGGTGTGGAGGAGATCACAAAAGGCAGAGAGAGGCGAGGGGCCAGTCTTGCTCCTCTTAAACGTTCTTTCATGGGCACTCATTCTTCAAGACCAGTGCTAATCCCTTCCCAGGGCAGCACCCTGACTGACCTCACCACCTTCCTGTAGGCGCCACCTGTCAAAGGTTCCGCCACCTCTTAACACCACCACACTGGGGGCCTAGCTTCCAACACATGAACCTTTGTGGGACAGAACATAGCTAAACCATCGCAGCCCCTCTGCCAGGGTAGCAATGCCCATCTCCTGTGGCGCTCACAAGGACTCCGGAGTCAAATCAGGAAACCTTATAGAATAGCTTGTCGTAAATTTCAAGCCAGGGTCACTGCTATAACAATTCTCTGTGAATGTGACTCTTCCGAAAACAGGGCTAAATCCTCCAAATGATTTCCTGGTGTTTTCACTTGCCCTGCTATTTACATGGATAGTCTCAGGATGGGGCAAAAGACAGGAGATGGCCAGGTCCTGTTGGATTCCCACCCACATCTGAAGGGCAGTTTGTTTGTGTCTTAGCTCAGACTCCTGATTCCTTACTTACAGGACTGCTTCTTTGAGAGGTTGCTTAGCTCACAAATAAAGCTGTGCCCCTTTCTGCTGAGCACGCATAGGTACTGTACATGTGCAAAGCCGGGGGAAGTACCCCCCAGCCCAGGCTTGGGCAGTTCCCTTTTTGGGCCCCAGTTCTTTGAACTTGGGCTGCAGTTTTTACTGTAAAATGGGGCTGCGAGATGTGATTCCCAGAATCGTTGTGAAGATTAAAGGAGAACCATGAATGTGAATATCAGGGCCCGGGCCTGGCACCTCCCGGGCACCTGGTGAACGCTTGATAATACTGAGTACGTAGCAGGTGTGTTCAAGGGGGAACGTTCCTTCTCCCAAACCTCTGTCCTCTGCACGGTTCCTGCTCTCGCCCTCATTTGGCTTTTCTCTCTGATCGAAGCTGGTTGTCGCTGCAGGATCCCCATGTCTGGCCTTAGCACCTGGCCTCTAGTCTGGGTCACTCTTTGCTTCTCTCCACCAAGGCCCCAGACCTTGTGTTTTGTTGGGGTTCGCCCCGCCTCCGCCACTCAGCTCTTTGGTTGGAGCTGCCGCCCTGGGCTCTTTGGCTTCTTTCATTTGCTCCACAAGCTAACTCTTTTGTCCATTGTGCAAACAAGGGCATCCACCACCTAATGCACAGACCTCCTGTTCCTTGCCCCCAGGCACACCCATTTCAAAAGAAAAAATTAGTAATAACAGAAAAGGAATGGGTTGGGGGATGGGTCAGTCCTCTATATTTCACCCCAAGTCCTAATTGCCTTCTGTCCTCCTTTGGCCCAGGAAGGCCCTCTGGGTTTAAGGAGAGGCCCTTTTTTTCCTTGGTGTTATATGTTCTATTGTTGTGCACCAAGTAAACATTTTTATATAACTACAGTCATAAATTCAGATGGGGCTTCTGCTCACAACCACGGGTGGGATTAAAGGGGTGCCGCTAGGCTCTGCTGATCACTTGCTCTTACATTATTTAGAGGGTATAAGGAAATGGAGTTTAATTCTGCTCTTTCAGATTTGCCCCATTTCCAGTCACCCCGACTTCCCCAGTGACTACAGCGTGGCTTGGAATCTTGGAAACCACTAGTCACGTGTTCTGACCTTAATTTCAGTTATTGTCTCGGCTCCGTCTCTGGTAGCCACTTCAGTGGAAATCCAGTGTGACACCCTGAGAGGTTGGGAGGCCAAGGAGCAGAAATGGCAGTCAGGGGCTGCCAGCCTGAGGACAGGAAATCGAGAGCATTTCCTGAGCACGTCCTCTGGCCAGGCAGCTGCCAGGTGCATCTGGGTGAATCTGATGTTTCCAGGTGGCTGCCCCAGGAGGAGGCGGAAACTGAGGCTGGAGTTTGGAAGAGATGGGGCAGGGCTGGCAACTTGCTCATCCAGAAGTGACCATTGACTTTACAGGCATAGATGCGATGTTCAGGGAAGTGTAGAATGGAAAGAGGGGAAAGGTCCAGAGAACGGAGCTAAATCAAAGACCGGGATTATAGTAGAAAGAGGAAAGGTGGACAGCAATGACAGTGAGGAAGAAGTGGCTTAGGAAGTGGGGACCTCACTAAGCAAAAGCACAGAGTTACAGGAAGAAGAAAGAGGGGTGGGGCCCTCACGGAAGATACCCCTGCAGGTGTTGGCCCAGTGGTGATTCATGGCTTTGTACGAGCATGCCAACCAACATCAGGGTGATTTTAATTATTTTTTCCCCCTTAACATCACCACCCCCCAGATAATATCTACTATTTATATCATCAAATTAATAATCTTTTGTTATAGAAAAGAGATAATAATATAAAGATGAAAATAAAAAATTACTACTAATCTAGCCAACAGGACATAATACCTATTAGGTGTTTTTATAATCGAGGTGAAATTTTCATTTAACAAAATTAACCATTTTACAGTGTGTGACTTAGTCACATGTAGCACAGTCACAGTGTTGAAAAACCATCATTTGTAACTAGTTCCAAGTGGCTCACACCCCAGAAGAGATTTACTACCCATCATGGACTCACTCTTCCTCCTTCTCTCCCACCCCTTGACAATGACTAACCTGCTTCATTTCCTTGGATTTACCTCTTCTGTGCATTTCATAGAAAAGAAATCGTACAATTGACCACTCGGGTCAGGCTGGACATATCCTTCGCATTGGCCTGATGCATTAGGTATTATTACTCCCATTTTGGAGATTGGGAAAAACAAGGTCTGATGTGATTTAACTGCTGATCACAGAGCCATGGTAAAACAAACAGATAACAACAGCAACAAAACCCGGGACTCAGATCAGTCTGGAGTTCAGAGTAACGTAAATATTTCTAAACGGTTTTCCATCTCAGAGGTTTTGATGTTTGTCAATGTTTTGCAGACTGGAGCAGAGGGAGAATTCTGTCATCATGCATAAAAGCAGTTTACAATGGAGGGTCAGAAAGATGGAAATGAATACATATGTTGTTATCTTTCATTTAAGTAATTAAGGTATTTCGTTTTCTCTCCTTGTTCCTACACATGACTGTTTTGTACAGTTCACTTCATAATTGGAGAGAAAACGGGAAATCCTAAAATTAGTCATTGAAAGATTAATAGAATGAAAACAATCCAAGTCTTAATGAATATTTTATTTTTGTCCATGTGAAATTTTTATTAGTAGATACAGACGTAGACAATTTTATGCCAATAGGAAAGTTTCCTTTTAGTTTTAATTCTTTGAGCATTTAAAAATGTTTTTCTAGTGTATTAAATTGCAACAGATTATAAATATAAAGATTAAATAAGGATCATATTGCCCTGCAAAGCATGCTTTTCTCAAAGTGGTTGGTCTTAAAGGACAATTGAAAAAGGAAGTTCTGTGTAACTGTGCTTGGATGGAAGTCAAGAAATATTTCTGTAAAATTGCCAAGAGACGTAAACAATGAAGAAGAATTTTTTAGAATATGTTCTCAGCAAGTTGTTCACATTTCAGTTTCAGAAGTAGACTCAAAAGCATCCACCTGTAAACTGCAAGGGGTCAAGTGTGTGTTCTTGTTTGGTTCCCTTGCCAACCAGGAGGTGTGGCTGAGCATTCTGGCTGAACCTGCTGTGAGGTCCAGGATGGCCTGGGATGTGCGCGTGCATGCACATCCATGGGGGAGTGTGGCCCAGGCGTTCAGGCTTTTATCATTGCCCAGTGTGAGCCTCCAGAGTAAAACTTGGCCTCCATCCTGCTGTGTTCCCCTCCACCCAGCAGTGTTGGCCTTTGTAAGTGAGGGCTCATGGACAGACCATAGCTGACATTCATGTTCCCACCAGGCACACTGAGTCCAATCCCTGCCTTGCTGCCTAATTGCTTTCTGACTTGGAGAAAGTTTTATAAACTGGGCCGGAACTGTGGCTCATTGACAACTAAAAAAATATTTAAAAAGAAAGTCTTATAAATCTCTTTGAGCTACTGTAAAATGCAAAAAGTACCAGTCCTGAAAGACTACTTATTTCAAGGACTGTAATTATCATGAGGATTGATGATGATCTGCAGAGCATCCCAGCATTTAGTAGGTGCTGCCAGTGCCCTTGACCTGGCTGCAGAAGAGGCAGCGAGACTTGGAGAGAAGAGTGTGGACCTTGGAGCTGGCCAAGACCCACCTCTGCCATCCACCAGCTGAGTGACCTCTAGCACCTGATCTGATTGGTTTGAGCCTGCCCTTTCCGGTTCAATAAATGGTAGTGTTCATTTCATGGGAGTTTTTGAGAATGAAAAGATAACATGTACAGTGCTTGATAATTACTGGATTCCAATAAATGGAGTGAATTATTTGATAGCATTTGTGTAGCATCCTGTAATTTCCTAAGGTGCTCAATAACTACCATCCCCAAATGACCACAGAAGAAACAGCAGTAACATTAATTTTTTTTTTCCCTCAGTTGAACCGAAGTCATACCTTTGGAGTATTTAAGACTATTTTCAGGCTCTCTAGAGGTCCTGGTACATGAAGGCAAATATCCATGGGATGCCCACAAGAGAAGTAGGACTTGAATCCTTATCGGGTGGTCTCCGTGACACTATTGAGTGACTGAGACCCTACAGAAATGTGACAGAGAAATAAGGTTCCTTGGGGTTGGAGTGGGATTGCTCATCATCTGTTCATTCACTTAGTCTTTCTGATTATAGCAGAATATGAACCAGCCTGAAACATTTCCCAACATCTCTTTCAGAGACCAGAGGAGGTGGGTGAGGCAGGGGCAGAGTGACAGCCAGCCATACGTGCCAGGGTGAGGAACTTTAGCAGATCTTTGAAGGGGTTGTGTTGAACTTGTCCCCTACCCTGTGTCACCGTGGCGCACATTCTTGGACCTCCTTTTTTCCTGGGCTATGATTTTTAATGCAGAATGCTTGGGATGATCAGATTTTGCTTATTCGATGCAGGTTGTGGGGAGCGCAGGTCAGAAAGCCTGTGACATGTACAAAGGCTGGATCTGGGTTGATCACATACATCTTGTATCCCAGACTTGGAGGCTTCAGTCTTTGTGTTGTGCCTTGATTTGGGAATGAAGCAATTATGAACAAAGGTTTTACTTTACAGGGGGTCGTAGCTGACTTGGGGGTGGCTCAAAGGGACAGTGTGTACCAGTAGCCACAGCAAAACCCCTTTTTCCTCTGTGGGACCTGCTGCCTGACCCACTCCTGCACTTCCAACACTCCAGGTGTCTTGCCCTCCATTGCATCCCGGGTATGGGAGGTTTGGAGAATGGCTGGTGTCATAACATCCACGTGGAATCTGCCAGCATAAAACAAGGGGCGCCAACACAGTGAAGAAGTAGAGGGGAGGGGCTCTTCTGCTTCTGGCTTGACCTTGAACTAGACGGGTTCCACTTTTTACACAAGCCAGCTTGGAGGGTCTTTTCCTTGCATACAACCAAGAGTCCTGGCTAGGAAGGGGTCTCTAAATGAATAGCACCAGTTATTTTATTTTTACCTATTATCTCCCTGGTGGTTTTGGGGTATCTTTGAAATTGCAGCCTCTCTGTTGTTCTAGGAGGCCCACCTGGGGGTTCTGCTGTCACTTGGAAGAACTTAAGGTGGGCTTGGAGAACTTTCCAGAGGTGCTGACTTCCCTTAAGCTACAGAAGTAGGATCAGGGTAATAATAACACCTGCAGCCACAGGGCTCTGCCCTGTGCATAAGTTCATTTCCTTCTTGAGACCCTTGATCTATCAGAGGAAGAAACAGAAGCTCAAACTCAGGTACCGGACCAAGCCAAGCTGTGTGTGTGTGTGTGTGTGTGTGTGTGTATGTGTGTGTAAATGAATGTGTCGTGGTAGGTGTGCATAGGTGTGTGTTTTTATGAGGAATTGCCAAATTCAGGCCTGTAGCGCAGAAGCTATTTTAGGGCTGGGTACAGTGGTATACATCTGTGATTCCAGCTCCTCAGAAGGCTCTCCTGCAAGTTTAAAGCCAACCTGGGCAACTGCGTGAGACCCTGTCCCAAAATAAAAAGAGCTGGGGATGTAGCACAGTGGAAGGGAACCCCTGGGTTCAGTCTCCAAAACCGGAGGGGGGGTGCTACTTTTGCCAGTCCTCATTTTCCTCCAGGTTCCTTGACTCATGGCCAGCATGTGCCATTTTTAGTTAAACGGGTTCACATAGAGAACTGTGTCCATCCTCCCTGTGTCCCCCAACCCCATCCCACCCATGTGGAGTTGAAGTTTTTGAAATGGAACACATTTTCTCCTTTAGTATCTTTTCTTCCCCTCACCACATTTTGGATTCATTGCCAATAACTTCAAGTCTCATTAGAGGTGTTTTAATTTTAAAAATTAAGTTGGGAACTAGCAAGTGAGATTGAAGAGGCAATGCCTTTGGTTCTGAACGGGATTTTCATTAGTCAATTACTCTTCAAATTATACTGATTTAAGATGTGATTATTATTATTTTTCCTAAGTAGTCTGGATAATGAGAGAAATGCACAGGCATCCCAGACTAATGGTAATCTGAGATTCCAGGCCTCCTCTGTCCCATCCCCCACCCCACCTTCAGCAGCATCTCCCCACCGCCCCCACTGCATGGTTTGTCTGAGACACTCTGCCCTCACCTGGTCAGTATGACTGCCCGCACATGTTTCCATTTCCAGTCCCAGCTATGATCACTGCAATTCCAGTGATCTGGCCACTGTGCACTGACCCTGTGACCATGTGATACAATGCTCACCATCCTGCAGCATCTGCCATTTGGTGGATATCTACTGTTATTTTACACCCTTCTTGATAAGCCTAGCCTTCAACCCTAACTCCCACTGTCTAACCCACCCTCCTCTCCCCAGACCAAACCCACTTACTGCTACATTTACTAGAACCTCCCCATCCTCTTTAAGGAATGAAGCCAGCTACTGAGAAGGGAAGTGGTGATGTCTCCCATCTCCACCCTGGTTCGTGTTTCCCCTTTACTTTCAAAGATGTGTGCACCACACACTAATTGTTTTAATCACCTTTTTTGCTGCTGTGACTAAAAGAACAACGTAGAGAAGGAATAGTTTATTTGGGGGCTCACGGGTTCAGAAGTCTCAGTCCATAGACAGCTGGCTCCATTCCTTGGGGCTTCAGGTGAGGCCATACATCATGGCAGAAGAGTGTAGGGGAGGGAAACAGCTCACATGATGATCAGAAGCAGAGAGAGACTTCACTCACCAGATAAATATGTACACCAAAGGCATACTTTCAGTGATCCAATCTCCTTTCAGCCACGCCCTACCTACCTTCAGCTACCACTCAATTAATCCCATCAGAGGATTAATTCACGGATGGGGTTAAGGCTCTCAGGACTTAATCATTTGTCTTTGAAACCTAGCATCATCTCACAGATGAACTTTCAGGGGGATACCGCACATCCATGCCATGCACTAATGTACTCTCTGTGCACATGCTCATGTCCCCTTTGGTAGGGGCCCCATTACTTTGTGAGTGTGGCTAAATGTGCTTTGGACATTGCTGCAAATGTAATGACGCCTCTTTTGCATGGGGACCTGAAGTGACATCAGGACTAAGATATGCACATTTGACCACACAGTTCAGGAGAGTCACCGTAGGGGAGTCAGTGACAGTAGCCATCAGTGCACAGGCTGTACCCTTCCTTCAAATCTTCCATGGTTCCTGATTTTTTTTTTTTTTCCCAGAAGTTGAGCCTTTATGATGTGGCAGGAACCACTACATCTCTTTGTCCCTTCACCACATGACAGCTGGAGTGTCATCTCCTTAAGGCTGGGGGTTTTCTTATGTCTGCCCCTAGCACTTGTAGGGTACCTAGCACACTGCAGGAAATCAACAAAAGTATAATTCACTCTCGTGGATCAAATTGTCGTCTCCTCCCCAAATTTTATATGTTGAAGCTTAATTCCCAATGGGACCGATTTTGGAGATACAATTATAATTAAGGTTAAATGAGGGCATAAGAGTAGAGCTCTAATCCAATGGGACTAGTGTCCTTAGAAGAAGAGGAATACATACTAGGAACGTTAGACATGCAGAGGAAAGACCATGTGAGAACTTAAGAAGGAAACCATCTGCAAGCCAGGGAGAGGGGCCTCAGGAGAAGAGAGACCTCAGAAAAACCAAACTTGCCAGCACCTTGATCTTGGATTTCCAGCCTTCGAAGCTGAGAAAATGAATTCTTATTGTTTAAACCACCCAGTCAATGGTATTTGTTACAGCAGCACAAGCTAACTAATACATTTGCCAACAGCCCAAGCAACTTTAAAATTGGGTTTCTGGGGGTCAGCTTTGGCTGCTAAGGGAAATTTGAGAAGATCCCAAGGTTGACTAGGTTAACGTCCAGTAATGGGCAGCTGCATCCCATCCCTCTCCTCTTCTTCACCCCTGGGGAGGCAAGCTTCATCAAGCCACACTGTTTAAGCAGTTTCTGTCCTGCTAGGGAAAGTGAATGTTGTCATTATCTAAGATTCTGGGCCCCTGGGAAATTATTTTATCTTGACTATCATGTACTCTCTGAGACCTTGGCAATTCTGTACACCTGTAAATAATAGCAATTATCATGAAAAAAAATTAGCTAGAGGAGTCTCAAATAGGAAGATCTGCATTCTGGCCTTAGACCTTCCACTTACTAGCTATGTATACTTGCATATGTAGCCTAACCTTTTTGTGTCTGGTGTGTGTGTGTGTGTGTGTGTGTGTGTGTGTGTGTGTTTTGCTATAATGGATAGGTGGTTCCTTTTCCCCTTTTGGAAACTGACCCTGACTTGCGTCTGGAATGTCTCCTATTCCCCCAGTTCATCCAGCCATGTACTTCTAAGTGATGCACCCACACCCCCTCCAGTTCTCCAGTGTGTTTGCCCCTCCCATTTCCCTGGTCACAGTCCTGGTTCTGGGTGATCATGTGAACAAGGCTGCTCTAGTTACAGTAATCCTCAGACCTTCTTCCTGAGAATACTGGGGAAATGCTAGATTTAAAGCTGATGTTGTAGCCCGAGGGGCTGCTGGCAGCCACCTGTGAGTAGAGGAGAACATCTGTCGGCCCATTTCTACCAGAAACGGAGCTGACTCGGGAACAGAGTAGGACTTGATGAATGCTGTTCGAAAGGCATCACTGGCCTTGGTTTTCCCAGTCACAAGAAATAATAAATTCTTTTGAATTTGATATTTTAAAATCTCTTATGGTGGAAAGATTCCTAACTGATAGAGCTGTTGACACCTACCCTGTACACCATGTGGGATCTTCACACTATGGCTCTTTTGGGGAGAGGGGTGCTGGGGATTGAACCCAGGGCCTTGTGTATGCTAATCCCTGCTTTACCACAGAGCTACAGCCCCAGCCCGATGATAAAATTTTTAAGCAAGATCATGAATGCAAAGGCTGGGACAATGCTGTTTGAACACAAGGAATTCTTATTTGGAAAACCCAGTCACTGGTGCACTGTGGGTTTTGTGTCAGACTCTGAGCAGCCTCAAGAAGATGGACAGATCCTTGGTACAGTGTCACCTTATACTTGGAAAGTGCTGTGATCATTTTTGGTAGGAAGTATGTTAGCAGGGAGAGGAGGGGAGATGGAGAAGTCTTTGAGACTTTTGATTTAATGGTGAAAATACCTGCATGGAGTCCTGCTTGAGAGGGAATGGACTGGTGAGAAGGTCGTGCGAGTTCTCATCTTCACAGTTTGGAATGGTGCTTGGAAAATGGGCAGGACACACCCAGCCAAGTCTCTGATAGAGGAAGCTCACAGGGAGCCCACCCTTGGGTATGATTCTCATCCAGTCACTTTGGTTCTCTGTTGCCACCAACCAGACACCATGTTGAAAGATGCATCAAGGTTCTGTTCCCCTTGGGGTACAAGCTAATGACAGGAGAGGAAGAGGGGCTCAGAGATGTAACCAGCTTTCTTCTGTTTGTTCATCTGGGTGCTGGTTCCCAGGCAGATAGTTTGGAAAAATTCACCAGCTGTAGGTAGATTTTTGTTGGGTATAGTTTTTTTTTTTTTTTCCAGTAAAAAGTTTTGGAAATGAATGGGCCCCAACCGTCTTATTATACCTATTTGATTTCATATTTCTATTATGCACATGGAGTGAACCTCAGACATCTTACATGATTAAAAAATAGGATTGACATAGATTTTGTTAAATCAATGTGGTAATTTAGAACTGGGTGAAACACAGAGTAACAAGAATTTTTCTGACAATTCAAGAGTGTTTTATGAAGGCCCTCCAAACCTGCTTGTTATTGATACTGTTAATATAATTTTTAGATTCCATTTTGAACAGACCAGCTGGCAAAGATTATGAAAATGCCAATCTCTCCCCAGAGTGTTTTTTTTTAAATAATTTCATAATCAGAGAGTTAGGTTCACAAATATAGGTTAAGATGAACTTATGTCTATATGTGAAAATAGGGGGAAAAAATGGAAGTTCTTTAGCATAATCTTTGAGGAGATCTTTGCCAGAGCACATTGGTAAATTGTGCAAGCTTTAAACGTGGGTTCTCAGATTATTTTGATGGGCAACTAGATTGGTGAAGTAATTGCCTTAGAAATTATTATTTGAACACTGAAACTTCGTAGCAAGCATTTTGCCAGTGAAGAAAACATTATACATGGAAACTAGAGGTTTCATAAACAAGCAGACCAGTTTCACTGAGATTTCTGATGTCCGGGGGAATACATAATAACCAAGATCTTTTTCAACTGAAGGCACATATAATTGTAGTTGCACCTTGGAGATTGACTGTTTTAACAAAAAACCCTTCCTGTGCAGAATTTGTCAAAATGATTAAGGTGTTCAGCAAGGCCTGTCAGATCAGTGAACCATTTGCTATCTTCAATTAAACTTAGAGTCTCCATACATCAGCCCTTTGTAAGGATTGTCTAAGTGGTTAATGCTGCCTCTTAAGTTTTCCAATCTCTTAAGCATGTGTTGCAATAAAAAGAATTTAGCATCGTTTTTGTATTAATAAAAGATTGAGCAACCATAATCCAAAAATCCAAAATTTAATCTGAACTTTTTGAGTTCCAGTGTGATGCCAGGAGTAGAAGATCCACTGTTGACCTCACTTGATGGGTGGGAACCAATATGCCGATGCACTATAAATACTGTATAAAATTACCTTTGGATATGTGTACGAGAAACAAAATGAATTTCATGTTTGGATTTGGATCCCATGTCTGAAATATCTCGCCATGTAGATATAAACATCCCCCAAATCTGAAAAATATCCCAAATCAGAAATATGTTTAGTCATAAGCATTTTGGAGGAGGGATGCTCAACCTGTACCCCGACATGGATTTTATCTTGAGTGTGCCTGGGGTAAGTTTCATTGTCTCTAGTTTGTGCTCATTAGGTCGCTGTTAAGGGTCAGTTGAGATCTTATAAACATGTGTTCGCCACTATGGACTGCTGCAGAATCAGAGTGGGAAAACCAGTACCCTTCCTTGAGCTTCGTACATGTGTCAGAGGGTCCCTGTCTTTTAATAAATAAGGTCCCTATCCTTAAATTGCTGTGTGAAAGAAATAACACAAGTAGTTCACTTTCAGGCCCCCATTGCCCATGTGCATGAGGCTGGGTGCAAAGCTGGATGCACCCAGATGTGCCAACCAGGAGTTCTTTGGCTGGTGCCCACACTCCCTAAACTGACAGGCTGAGTTAGTCCTAGGAACTAGAAGAGGGCACATGTGCATGACAGATTTGCCAATCACCACAAACACACGGTGCCTTTCCTGCCAGTTCAGAGCTTTCTGGTACAGCTCGAGTCCTGGTTGTATCGGGAGTAGTCCTGACTCTGTGCTCAGGAGGACAGGTCCTCCTTCAGTTGCAGAAGAGTGGTTCTATGATACATGACAGTCCTTTTGATCACAGGGACCAGGTAGTGTTTAGGTACACCAGCTCAGTGTAAAACTGCCGAGAAGAGGTATGTAAAAACACAGTGCACAGGCTGTTGGGAGTACCCAGACTTTCAAAAACCATGCCAGGTTGAGCATCCTTAACCTGAGAACCCCAAATCTGAAATTTGAACTGCTCAAAATGCAAACTTTTTGAGCACCAGTATGATGCCATAAGTGGAAAATCCCACAATGTGTTACTTTATTTCATACACAGAATTGTTAAAAACATTGTATAAAATACCTTCAGGCTATGTGTATAAGGTGTATATGAAACATAAATAAAGACTTAGGTCTCCTCCCCAGGAGAGCTCACTATGTATGAGCCACATGTTTTTAAACAACCAGAGTAATGTTCCTGTGTCCTAAACAATCCACTCACAGTGTCTATTGGCCAAAGCTGCAGACTTTAGCGTCTATTGTTGCTTATCTGAATTTCCAACAACTGACCTGAGGCATTTCCAAAAGAACCAGAAATTTAGAAGTTCTGCATTTGGCTTTGCTGGATCGGGTCAAAAGTGGATGCAGAATTTGGGGTCAGGATGTGAGGGTTCCAGATTTTGAGTGCATTTTGGCTGTTTTTATTTTACTTTAATTTTGTCATAATCTTAAAACATATGTATTCAGATGCAGTTCATATCGGCTTCCAGATGCTCTGTGAAAACTGAGTTGGAAGGAAGGACTCTGTTCAGGAGCTGACCCCATACCTGAAAAGTTGAGTCTGAGCCAGAGCTTCGTCTCAAATTTGTTGCTCTTTATCCTCTGCTTTAGAGCTGTTGGAGGGTCTTCATCTGGATGCCTGTATGTAATTAACTTATACAACATATCCCACCTGTTCCCAAAAGAATTTGCAATAGCTTGCAAAAATGCTGTATAACTGGAGTTTTTTCACAAAGGAAGTACAGAAATTCCGAAAACAGGAAAATGAAGGCAAGAAACCTAAGGTAGAGTTAGAAGACAACATGAATATATTAAATTAATAAGTTCTGTGTTTTATTTTACATGGTGGATGATGGTCATGAATTTGGCTCTGAGTTTCCTAATAGCCAGGGTAAAGAGAGAAACATGATCACTTATATGGCTTAAATGTTCCGAAAGTTAAAGCATATTTATTTCTCAAGAGAAACCCAGAGGTCCCTGGTACTAAGACCCAAGAGACATCATTTGTCCTTTTGATCTTAGAATGAGAGAAAGATGAATCCTTAAGATTATGCCTTGAGTCAAAGGGAGTTCCCCGTGCTCTTCCTTTAAGCAGAGCAATGAAACAGACTATCGGTTGCCTGGGAATGTTTCCTTCTTGAGTCTGAATGATGGGTCTGGAGTAGGGTCACAGAACTCGTAGTTTTCAGAAGCTCCCGGATGATTCCATTTTACAGACCGACCGGATGATCTCTGCTAAATTTAGGTAATGAAAAACAGGTCAGTAGACTAAACAGGTGACCAGAGGATCAAATACAGAGTTGGTGGCACATGGGGGTAACTGAGGTGAAGCCCCCTGGAGAGAAGGGAGGCAGGCTGGGAACACAGGAGCCCAGCAGGACGCCAGGAGGGGAGAACAGGTTCATTCCTGTGACAGACCCTTCCCATCCTTCCTGACCCCTTGCACAAGTGTAGTTTAGAAGATGAGGCAACGCGGCTTGGGAGGTGCAATGTCAATGAGACATTTGAAGTGAAGCACACTGAACGTGTCTTTAAATCGATTCACTTTTTTAATTATACTTATCTTCATAGAAAAAGAAAACTTTACCTTTTAAAAAAATAAGATTGAGGCCAGTGTTTCTGAGGCTTTAGTGGCTGCTGTTGATGAACTTGCCCGCTGTGGTCTGGGCATTGAGCTTGGCGAGTGTCTGCACGCCCTCACTGAGCCTCACCTGGACCTGTGGGGCACAGGTAGCAGCGTCATCTGCCTCCTCCAGGGAGGATGTGGAGAACACGGGACCCATCCAGCTCTGCCCATTCCTGGGAACTCGGGCCTCCTTTTGCGGTTAAACTTTCTTATTTCCTTTCCTCCTCTTTTTCTGTCTCCTAAAACCTTCCAGGGAGTTGAAATAATAGAGACCATGAAGTCAGAACTGTTCTCTGTTCTAGTTGTAGCCAGGGGACTGGGATCTGAGACGTCCCCTGGCTCAGCCTCCCCCTGAGCCCTGTAGTCACCCCCCTCACCCCTAGCCATTGAAATGCTACTGCTCCAGAATCCTGCCATCTCCCAGGCAGTGGCTCCCAGGGATTTTGAGATGTGATCCTAGCTTCATTAGTCATGGCTCTAGGCTGTGTGTGTGTGTGTGTGTGCGTGCGTGCGTGTGTGTGCATGTTCAAAGAATTTTTAGTTTCAGTGAAGCAGATGGGTGAACATTCTGTGTGATTCTTTATGATGTCCCCTTTCCTCTTCCAAAGTAGACAAACAACTGGGAAGGCTCCACTCCACTGTGCTGTTAGGATCCGATCCCTGGGGTTGGTGAAATGCACACACTACTCTTTTCTTATGGGCGTGTCCTGAAGAAATGTTGCCCCTAGAGAGGGCACCCAGGCACCAGCCCCCCCACTTTGCAAGGCGCCGAGGTTCAAATCCACCAAGACCCAGGGTCAGGGAGCAGCTCACACCACTCGACAGGAAACCTGCTGAAGTATTGCAAACTTTTCATGGTGAAAATTCACCTAGAGGGGAAACCCGGAGGGGATTTTTGAGAGATTTTCCAATCTAGCCTCTTCCAGCAGGATGGGATTATGCACAAATTGCTACTTACAGGTGGTAATTAGTTCTGTTCTTAAAAGATTCCTCTAGAGGACAATTTTACTACTTTCTTCAATAGTATTTTTCAGCCTAAATTTCTGAAAGGAATTTTTTTTACTCTTTAATTCAAACTTCTCTTCTTCTGGTTTAAATAATTTCCTTTATGTCTGTCTTCTCTGAAGGGGGGAATGACAGAACAGCTGAATGGCCATTGTCTGCCTCTTCTGTAATAGCTTGATGGTCTCACCTCGCCGTCGGCAGGCCTGGGCTCTGGGATGCAGGGGAATGGGTCTGTGTCTATGTGTCCTTAGGAATCAGTAGAGTTGGTGGTGATGATTGATAGGGGCCGCTTCTCCTGCTGCACCCACACGGTGGGGGGCTACCGAGGGGTCCATTTTCCAACTGCACGATCAAGTGTTTCCCAGCTCAAAAATAACTGGTTTATGCAGAAAACACATCTTTGGCTTTCAAGTTGGTGAGTCTGGATTTTCCTACCGAGCTCACCTGTCACTCACGCAGAAAATATTCTGTTCTTCAAGAACATCCAGGATTTAAAGGAGTTGAAACTACGCGGCTTTGTGTAGGTTCTGGTTGTTTGCAAAGTAAACTCGCGAGTTCCCACCTGCTCAGGCTCCTGTTGGCAGAATATCAAACCATGGTCTCATAGCCAGATTTTCCCTGAATAATGAATGAGCCAGCGCCAGGCAGAGTTGGAAATAGAAATCAATAAAGCTAAATCCCATCAGGAAGGGGCGGCCTTGCAGGAGCGGGATGAGGAGACTGGGGCCGGTGCTGATGGAGGCCACACACAGTACCACACATTCCAAAACTCTCATGAGTTAGGGAATGTGATAAAGAAAACCTATCACTTGGGAAGAGTCAGGGATCAGCGCTCGGGACTGTTCCTTGCAGTCGCAGTGGGGAAGATGAGTGAATATCCTACACTCCACCCCTTACAGGCAGGTGAGTGATAGCTCGGGGCACGAATCTCCTGGTAGTCGGGTGCCCAGCATCCAGCATGTTCACAAATCACTTTTGCAGCCGTGTGCTCCAAGTAGCTCTACACACAGCCTGTTTGTCCTGGCCTCGCCCAAAGAGACAAGGCCGTGAGGTCCTCGAAGACTCCCTGATTCCTGCCCCTGCTTCCCTCAGTGCCGGGCTGACAACGTCTGTTCAGGTCTGACTCGCCCCTTTGATCACTGGTGACACCACCCTTCTGATTGATTGATTTTCATTTGCAGGAGATTGAAGACCATTGTACACAGAGCCCTTTTTATGCCAATCGTTGCATGAACAACAGCTCGATTTCCCCTTTGAAGATGACAGCAGGCTTCCTCAGAAAGGCAGGGTGGTGAGGGAGGGGTGGGCTGCGTGGCCCCCCAGTTCTACCCAGCTCTACCCTGCTCCTGGGCAGGCCACCAGAGGGAGTCCCCTTATTCAGGACTTATAGATGTGCCCCTGGGTGAGAGAGGCCCTCCTGCCATCCAAATTCTTCATGAACCTCTGAAGACTCATAGGAGTGTCTTGTTCCTTAAGTGCTGAGGGACATGTAAACTAAAAAGAAACCACTTGAGACTGTTCTAGAATTATGGGGAGTTTACCTGGCAGAGTAGCACTCCTGCTTTTATTCCCGCAGAGCTTTCTTCCTGAAGGCAATGATGAAGTGGGTGCCTGGCGTCTCCTCAAAGGTTAAGTTTTGCTGACCTTTGAGCCTGGACACCAGGCTCTGCTAATGATTTAGTTGGAATTCATTTAGAATGTTCTTCAGCATGCTTTGAAAAGAGAGCTGGACTTGGAGCAGGGACTTTGGGTTTGGTCTTTGCATCACTCTTGGATGACGCAGCAACGTGTGCAGTTTGGGGCTAGCTCTGGGCCTCAGCAGGAGGGGCGTGTTGGACGGGATCATTTCTTGGGACTTTAACCACCCTCTGGCTTTCTTTGTTCAAGGGAGTAGACTTTTGTCATAGGGGCTTTTTTTTTTTTTTTCCTTTTTCTTTTTGGTGGTGCCGGGCATTGAACCCAGGACCTCACGCATGTAGGCAAGCGCTCTACCACAGAGCTGCATCCCCAGCCCCTCCTAGGATGTTTTACACTTAAGTTTTTCTCCATTCCCAGAGTCTAGTACTGTGTCTGGCATGAGTCAATCAGTGTTTGTTGAGTGAATGAATGATTGAGTGATTGCACACCAGCAGTAACTCGTTTTCGTAGGCAGCCTGCGCGTGGTATGAACATGGAGCGCCTGGTTTCCTCGTGTTTGACTCGAGTCTGCACAGTTGGAGATCTGGGCAGCCATTGACACCCTGCACTTGTAGAAATGAAACCTGAAAGTGGCGACAGGGGCTCGTGGCTAGTGATGAAAGAAGTGTTAGAGCGTGCATTTCTCAGAAGCAATGTTTAACAAGGCCCTGCGTCCTGAGCTTTCTGTGCCTTCAACAGAAGGGTCCACAGGGCCCAGTTGCAGGCTGCCTGTGTGCCTGGAAGAGCATCACAGAGCCGCCCCTGGCCTCTGGGAACTTAGCCTCTAAGAGTGAGTATTGCTACAGATGAGCCCTGTGTGGGAAATCCGAGTAGGGGGATAGAAAAATCTCTAAATCGATACCCAAGTGTCATTAAAGCACTGAGCTCTCCTACGGATCCCTGGTAAGTGCCTCTAAGTGCGTGGTTAGGGGGGAGCGGATCTACAGAGGGCTGTGCTTGAGCCACACGAGTGAGGGTGTGGTCCGCAAACCTGGCCTTAGGACCCTGGGTCTGTGAGCGTGACAAGGAGAAGGAACCCATTTGGCGCCACCTGGAAAGGCCCCGTGAGGAGCTGTGTGTTCAGAAGCAGAGTGTGTGAGTGGTCCTAACCCGTAGGGCAGCAGGCACAGACTGGTGGCCCCAAGGAACAGGGCCAGATCCCACACACTATGCACCGATGGGTTTTGCATGGGGTGATTTTGAAATTTTGAATTCACTGCCGTGTCTTCAAAATCAGGACGTTTCACAGACGTATCTGGATTTCTAGCTCTTCTTGACAGTCAGGAGATGGGGCAGCCCAGGCCACGTCTTCTCTTGAGTGCAGCTTGCTGGATGTGAGTGGCCACGCTCCAGGTGTTTAGGTGCACAGCTCTCCACACCTGCTGGGGTGTCTGCACCCTTCTGTTGTCGGGCATATGAGTTTGAGTGCCTGGAGAAGGAGCAAGCTGGCCAGGTCCCGTTGGAGACATGTTCCCAATCTGGATCATTCGGGCAGTTTTGCAGAAGGCCATGATGTTGGGGATGGTGGTGACCATGGAGATGACATAGTTCAAACTGCCCATGGTGGGTGTGCAGACCTGGCTCTGAGCGCTCCACTTGCCTCAGCTCGGGTTTCCCCTGGAGTCCTGGGAGGGAGGTGCCGCTGGGGCCCTGTTTGACCACTGGGCAAGGAAGGACTCAGGTCCCGTGGCTAGCGTGTGACAGAGCCGGGGTTTCCTCCCATGCTTCTGACCCGCCATAGAAGCAGCAGCCACAGGTCTCTCACAGGGCTGAATGCTTAGGGGCCCAGGCCATCGGGACAGGAGCTGCGTACAGATGAGAAAAGAAGGGCTTGGGGAGGATCAGGACCAGGGACCAGGGACCCAGCCGGAACCCACAGGAGGGCAGCAGGATTTCCCAAGAAGAAAATTATGGGTCAAAACCACAATGGCTACTGAGAGGTGGGGAGAGGGAGGAGGAGGCGGGCGATTTATTAGAAGGCCCTCGCAGCCGCGTCTGCACATTCTGTTTCTGAAACATGGTCAAGTGTGGTTCCGTCATGCTCATTCGGCATGTTTCCTTGATGCTCAGACCCAAAGGAATCCACTCCTGCTGGCCAGTCTCTTTAAGAAATGGCCCTGGGAGTGAAACAGGATCTGATTCTTTCTTTTTCCTTTGCCGGCACTTACAACTGATGTTTCTTCACCCCAGTCTGTTTCTTGGGAAGGAATCCTTTGACCTCGCAGGTGGACGGCATCAGGCAAACAGGAGGGGCCCAGCCTAATGAAGTGATGAAAACTTGAGCCCGGTCTCCACCTTGAAGCAGAGCAAAGCTGTGCCGGCCCTGGGCAGCTCTCCCCAAAGGTTCCAGAACCTTCGCGTCCGAGAGCAAAAGCCAGATCCCTGCTGGATGTTCCTTTCAACAGTGTCCTTAAACCCTTCCACAAATGGGGTGAGAGTGTGTCTTCAAACAGACACTCCTACCAGTTTGGATTGCCCCAGGCCCGGCTGCCCCCCATTATGCCCTTGATGAGCACTGATAACGTGGGCAGGAGCGGAGCCATTTACAGCTAAAGTGTGGCCGCTGCAGGCTGAGGGACACACAGGGGCACATCCTCCTTCCTGGCTCAGTCCACCTCGATCAGTACGGAGAAAGGACAGACGCTCCGTGCCCTGGACGAGCCCATCCAAGCTCTCTGGCCTCGCCTCCTGCCTCTAGAAGTTCCTGCTCACCTCAGTGAATCTATTGGTTCCCACGGTCCTGAATCAACTCACCCTGCTGAACAGTTGGACAGTCCTTGGTCATTTGTGTTTTTTATACCCTCAGTCAAAACCCCATGCAGACATCATATCCTGTTTCATACCCTCAGTGCCTTCCATTGTAGTAATATTTGTACTTTTAACTCTTTTCTTCTTCTTCACACACCTCTGGGGTAACTGGTGGCCCAGTTTGAGAAGGTTGAATAATAAAAGTAATCCTAGGTTCTATGGTTTAGCCTGTAGTTTACCAGGTTTTTGTTTGTTTGTTTGTTGTTGTTGTTTTGTTGTTGTTGCTCTGCAGTATTTGGGATTGAATGCAAGGCGTTCTATCACTGAGCTACATCGCCAGTCCTTTTTAATTTTTTTTTATTTTGAAACAGAGTCTTGTTAGTTGCTCAGGCTGTCTTCAAACTTGAGATCCTCCTGCCTTAGCCTCCTGAGGCACTGGGATTACATGATGCCACCGTGACTGGTGGCTGAATAAGTTTTTAGCCGAGTAATTTTTTGTCAAGTTACCTAATCTTTGCTTCATCACCTGTTAAATAAGAGTTACAACTTCATAAGGTTGTGGGACTAAAGATGATCATTTAAATGCCTAAGTATGCAAATCTCACATAGTAGACACTCAGTAAGTGGCATTCAAGACACAATTCTTCCAAAGAACTTGCCCTGAGTATTCCAGCCAAACTTTACTGCCTGGAATTTTGGCTAGTGGATCAAAAAGTTACTTCATGCCTTTGAATTAACTTTGAGTTTCTTATATAATTTTCCTTTTTGTTTTCATGCTGTGTCATCTACCCCATTATTTATGGTATTTTCTTTGTTATTTAAACGTAGAAATAATTTTTTGGATCCAAAGCATGCATTACATTATAATGCAAAGAAAATAACTTAAAGATGAAGAAATATTGAACAAAGGAGATGCCAGTTGAGTGGAATCTTCATCTGGAAGGAAAGCAGGACATTTTAAGTACTTGATTAGCTCTGAACACTCTTTATATTTGGAGGCCCCACCCTATGTCATAATAAATGAACTGAAATACACTAATATCCTGTATCATCATCATCTTACCTATTAAGATGCATAAGAGTTGGACTGAGTTCCTCTTAACTGGTCGTTATGTCTATAGACATTTAAGTGAGTACATGTGCAAGGTGTTTTGGAGTGAGTTTTATTTTTTAGTCTCTTATGTTTTCACAGACTATGGAAAGCCCAACTACTAGAAGTAAGAGACCCGATGGATCAAAAGAATTGGGAAAGGATTCCTGGCAGAAGGGTTGGTTTGATGAGTCATGTCAAATAGCCTAGGATATACTCTGGGTCCAGTGCTTCAACAGGTGTGATGTGGCCAGAGGAGGCCCCTGGGAAATGGAGAATAAAAGAAGAATGGAGGCCAGATAGGGAGGATAAAAGAGGAATGGAGGCTGTGGGCAGGGGCATTTTGTTGGAAAAAACAGAAAACACGAATCCAGCCCTCTCAAGTACTGATCTTTTTGTTGTCCAGCATTTCGTAGTTAAGATGGTTCTTTTCTGCCAGTGAGTTGGGACACTCAAGAGTTGGGGAATGGGAGAGGCCCTGTCTTGCTGAGTGTGCTGTTCCCTGTGGCTCTGGCAGGATCGCTCGATTTCCCTGAATTCACTTCCCATCTGTAAAATGGGAAAGTTCATCTGGGAGACGTCAAAGGCTGTCTTCGTTTTATCTGACAGAAGTTTTCATCAGTTGTCTTAAAATCATTCCATTGCTAACACAAAAGAGGCCCTTTTCTTCTTTTTTTTAAATTTATGTTTGTATTCCACTTTTGAAAACAAAGACCTTAGTCACATTCATTTGAATTTGCCCAGGGATCAACACACTTTTTCTGTAAAGGGCCAGACAGCAAATATCTAGGCTTTGCAGGCCACACAGCGTCTACACTGTCAGTATAGTAGCAGAGCAGCCCCAGGTAGTGTGCAGACTAAGGACTGGCTGCAACCAAAGGAGTTTTATTCATGAGCGTTGACATTTGAGTTTCATATAATGTTCTTGTGTCATGAGACATTTTCTCTTATGTTTTGTTTATTTGTTTGTTTAGTAATTAAAAAAAATATTCAGGTCATTGCTAATTCTTAGACCACCTAAAAACAGGCAGGTCAGGCCTGTGGGCTGTAGCTATCGCCTCCTGAATCAGTCCATCCCATTTCTGCAGCTGTAGGATTCTATCCAAATTCCTGCTGTAATCCCGCACACCACCATGTCTCTTATGGTGTTATCCCATCACTGGATTTGTGTCTCTGAATGAACAGAGACAGAAGACTTTTCCTGTACAGCCAGAGTCCCCAGCGTATGATAGGCACTTGCTGAATGCTTTCCAAATGAATGGTGTAGTCATTATCCCACTCACAGGATGACTGTGTCTACATGAAAAATTTGGAAATTATCATTTCATTCCTAGAATGCAACATCTGTTTGGATAGGTCCGTGCTGGAAGGTATGCCGTCGCATCACAGTGTCTGAATTGTCTAGTCGCCCTCCCAGCATTTCAGAGGCTTGTACATAAATTCTCCATCCCCGACAGGCACGGCCTCTGGAGTCAGAGCTGAGCTCTGTTGTCTGTGGGCGCCAGTCAGTGACAACTCCGCCACAAAAACGGGGAAGGGGCTTTGGAAAGCAGGGAGAAGAGACAGGTGAGACAGCGGCAGAGAAATTGACTGCTATGGCTGATCTATAAAGACACCGCAGGGCTCCACAGGAATTTCTAGAATGTTCCTCTCCACCATTGGCAAGCTCCAGAGAATACCATGCATCCGTGGAGTCTAGACTCTCAAGAGACTTCATTTCAATGAGCCCCTGCCACACTTATGTGATCCCTTGTTTGTAATTTTTAAGGCAAGAGCTTGCTTTATAATTTCAACTGAAGAATGATGTTTGGTATTCAAGTAGGCTGGTGTTTGTACTGGCTCTCGCCTTCCCAGGAGAGAGGCGCAAGGTCCTCAGGGAAGAGCGCTGTGCACAGAGTCGTGTGCGTGGAGGACCGAATGCCAAGATGCACAAAAAGAAATTACAACCCTTTGCTTGTGTATTATTTTCTCAATTTGAAGCCCTTGAATTCCAGAGCTCTCGAATCGAGAGGTTGAATTTCTGGCATTTTAACATATTCCACTTGAAGAAGCTGTTGAAACCATTTGAATGGCTTTTTTTTTTTTTTTAATTCATCCTTTTCTTGGATCGTTTGCTCTTGAGATTTACTTAATTGAAGTTTTTTGCTTTTTTCATTTTACTTCACATCAAAATCATGTCTGAAGTCAGGGAAGTTCTCGTTGTCCTCCTGTGGGTGGCATAGATTTCACATGTGAGTCTGGTCCCCAACAGGTGAAGGCGGGCGGGCCTCCACGTGGGTCATGGGTGCCTGCACTTATATTTTCTTTCAGAACTCTTTAAACTCTGACTTTCCTCCCTAGGCACCTTATCTGTAAATACAACAGGTCCTGCAATTTCAGGGTCTCAGGCCCGTATCAGCTCAAAGTCCAGTTTGACATCAGGGGAGGGAGGAAAAGGAAGGGGGAGAGTTGGCCGTGAAGTCAGAGGTGTTTGCTGGGCACCGATCACAAACCATTTGCCTTTGTTGATGGTGCCGAGATGCAAGAGTGTGGAACTAAGGCCAGAAGCCACCTCGTCACTTGTTCATAGAATGCGTATTTATTTCACAACGTCGCTGGATCAGGCCCTGAAGAAACAGCAGTGAATGTAAGTTATAATGAGGTCTTTGTCCTGGAGACATCCTGTATTTTAGTGGGAAGACAGACCAAACAAGAGAGAGAGAAATATTTCATGTGGTTTCAGATCTGGCTGAGTGCCATGAAGAAGAAAGTTAAGGGTAGACTGGGGCTCCTCTAGGTAAAGGCCAGAGCAGGCCTTTCTGAAGGATTGACGTAGAGATCAAAATGATGGGAGAGTGTCAGTTGTGGTAATTGAAAGGAAGAGATTCATGGGCATAGGGCAAGTGCAAAGGTCCTGCAGTAGGAGCAAACATGGCTTGTTGAAAGAATCGCAAAGGAATGAGCAAGACAGAGGGCAGTAGGAGAGAAGACAGGGGTGGCTCGCAGAGGTCGGAAGAAGACAGAAAAGTCATGAAAAAGAGACTGGATTTTATTCTAATTGTAATGGAAAACGATTGGGAGGTGTTGAGGAGTGGCAGGATTTAATCTGTGCACTTCTTACAAAGATTATTCTGGAAGGTAGAAAACAGTAGCAGGGATGTAAGAGTGGACTCCAGTCATAAGGTTCCTGTCACAATCCAGGTGAAGGGTGACGACAGCTTGGCCAGAGCTGTGATGGTAGAGGTAGGTGACGAGGACTTTTTGGGTGACAGTTTTATTGAGCCACAGTCCATGTACCCACGAAGCATAGAGTTGACCCGCCCAAGTGTACAAATCAGTGTTCCTCAGTGTGGTCACAGAGTCCTGCAGCCACCGCCACGGTCAGCTTCAGAATATTTTCATTGTGGTGAAGGAAGGGGGAGGAGAACCCTGTACCCTTGGCCACCATTCCTGTCTCCACCAAATGACTTAATGAATGAAGTCTTGCACCCGTGGGCTGCTGTCCTGTGGTCTCGGCTTCCGCACACCCAGGGAGCACTGGTGGGCACCAACCAGCAAGTGGCTCGGGGTGTGTCATGGGGGGGCGCCTGTCCTGCCGGGTGTCCTCAGGGGTTTTTCTATTTGGGGGTTCACCTGGCCACTTCAGAGCACACACAGAAAAAGCTCCACTTTTTTTGGAGAAAGGAAAAGTGGGAGCTTTGACAAACTCTGGTTCAGCATCTCTGTTTTCTGGAAGTTCCTCCCTTCGCCAGATGATGGTCCTGGTGAGTGGAAGGGGCTTCTCCTTTACGTGATTTCACAAATGGTTTGCACCTCTGAGGCTGAGGAGCTATAAATGCAAAAACAAAAAACAAAACAAAACAAAAACTGCAGGAAATATTCGGTATAAGGAAAGGGAACCGAAAAAAAATAAACTCTTTGTTCTTTCTCTTTTCCCCTCTGAAAAGGCCAAGAAATTTGAAAATGAGAGATCTACAATGAGATGTTGTTTCTCAGTTTTCCAACAAAGAAAACGCTGCTTGCTCTGGGGTGTGTTCTTGCCCACAGACGCTTCTCTGATATTCCAGTTTAGGGGTGAGAGGGGTCCACACACCAAGCATCACCAAGAAGAAGCACCATCACGTCCACCAGACTCACGTTCTCTCTGTGTTCCTGTGTGGCGTGGCATTCATTGCTGCATTAAAAAAAAAAAAAAAAGAAAAATTAAAAGCTGTGCCTTCAAGCTCACTTTGCAACAGGAAGTATTGACTTGCTCATTTGAACAATTCAGTCAGCAGGACCCACTGTGTGTCCCCGCACTTCTCCATCCGGCTACATGGGTCTCTTAGTTTTCATCTTCCCCTCCTGCTCCTAGAATATGAGGTCTGGGGGCCGGGACTTTGCATTGCTGCATCCATAGCATTTAGGACATTCTGGGCGGATGGCAGCCCTGGCTTGGACGGAAGTGCATGTGCTAGGTACTCCCTGCAGACAGGTCACCTCGGGCTCTGATGCTCACCCGCCACACTGTGGCCTCTCTCTGGAGGCTGCTCTGATGCCTTTGTGTGCATACAAGAGGGATGGCTGGACTTTGGCTTGCCCTCACCTTCAGTTTCTTGTTTCCCTTCCCTATCATCTTAATAAGAAAGCCAAGTGTGGGGACCTTTATTCTTGTCCTTGTAAGAGGATGAGGTAAGCGGTCTGTCTTTATAGTCTGCTTGGTAGTAAATTTCTTACACACACCTCATCCTGAAGGGCAACTTTTTTTTTTTTTCATTATATAGTTCAGCTTACATATTAGCACATGCCCAGAGCCTATAGGAAATTAGATAACAGACCTTTTTTAAAAAGCCCAATAGCTTTGCTTTTTTATACCCTTCGAACTTTGCAAGGTTTTCATGACAGTTGCTAGGTGGCTCTGAGCAGATTTGGCCACAGGCAGATTCCTCTGTCTCTTTGCTTACTGGAGGTACAATAGAAGTGCTTGCAGATGACACTTGTAGGTATGGGTTAGACAGGGACAAATACTCCAAGGTTTATTTTGGGAAACTTGCCTGGGGTTGCATTTGTATTATGAGGTCAAATCTAAAGGCGGGAGAGGACATGGCCAGTATAATGTATTTTTGGTCTAAGAAAACACTTAGCCTCTTACAGAAACTTGACTTTTTGGTTTTGCTTAGTTTCTCAGTGCATGATTTTGCCTCACTTCTGTATCAGAATTCTAGATACTTGATTGATTTCTGGACAGCTGCTATCAGGATGAAATGCATGTCTTGACTAGTTGACCGTGCGTTGGGTTTGGGATTTTGTCTATTGTAACTCTTTGCTCTGAGCATTCCTTTTAGCATCAACGCAAAGAGATTCTCTTGTGGAGCCAGGCTGAATATAGCTTTCATTGTTTTTGTTCTCCTGCAAGATGGAGCTTAGGGGAGCCCTTATGTGAACTGAAGCATCCTAGAGAGAGAGCCTGCGTGCTGCATTGGCAGAGGTGATGCAGACATGGCTATGTTTAGATTCTCCCTTCAGAGGTGCTGGGCGCCCATTCATAGCAGTCACTCACCTCCATAGGTTGAGGAAAATGGCAAAAAATAGGATTGTAATTTTTTGAAGCACTGTTATTGTGGTTGACATTGATCATTTGCTACTTCAATGGTACTCCATGATGTCAGATTTGCAGTATTTACCCGCAGAAGGAGCAAAATAAACCCTCTCAGGAAACAAGAGGGCAGCATTATTACGTGTTCACAGAGTGGTCATGTGGCTTCATTGACTGCAGCTGTAGCCATCGAGCATGTATTCTGACAAAACAGCACGGCGAGGCCAATGCGTAGAGGTCACGGACTGTGGAAACTCTATCTAGGCTAAAAAATACCACTAGCCTTCCAGCCCTCCATAAAAGAGGCTATTTATAATACAATGCCGGTGTTTGTGCTGCTTGCATCGGTGCATCCTGAAGGAAGAATTAGCTCTGTAAGAAAGAACATTAAAAATAAAACTCATGTGGTAAAAATCTGACTTAGGCAAGGGAGATTGCTGCCCGCTGTGAGTGACAGCTCATTTCCTAAGGTCGCAAAGTTACTTCCTTTTGGTCATGAGCTATTTTGACCCAGCATCTGGACTTTTTTTTTTAATTAAATGTTCTAGATATGAACAAATATACATACTTAATAACAGTCATCTGGCGGGCCCTTCAGGGAGTGAGCCCACCCCCTAGGAGGGAGGGTCTTCTCTGCCCCTCCCTGAGCTAGCCTCCCTGCGGGGGATGGGGGGTGGGGGCTCCCCTGCCACCAGGTAGGTCCTGGCTTCCTGCTCAGCTGTTCCCGTTCTTTCTATCTCCCATCAGGGGTGGAAGAATCTCTTGCATAAAGAAAGTATAAATTATACCTCAATAAAGCTGTTAATAAAAAAAAAAGTACCCTGATTAATGGACTGTGTCACCATTGTATGAAAACTCTAAGTGGTTTTTTAAAAATAGCTCTTGTGCTAGAGTGTTTGGGTTTGGGGTGTGTCTTGTTGGATTGTTTTTATACTTTTTATGCATAGCATTGATAGGAAAATGTAGAACTCTCTTATCATAATCCATGCAGTATTTAGATTGGATACACTTCCTCCTCCCAGCGTTGATTTCCTGCCTTTGGCTTTTGCCTTCTCCCGGTACTTAAGCATCAATTCTCAGGCATTTTCCCAGTGTAATTGTTGATTAAGTGCTGCATATCCCGCGATGATTATGAGAAGATTACTGTATTCAGCTTTTAATCTTGTGAGTGTCAAATATTTTACTTTAATGGTATCTTCATTATTATTATTATTCATCGTTCTTTCTGTTTGAGTAATGCAATCAGGTAAAATAAAGGTAATATTAGCCACAGATTTGGCACTTTTATAATAATTCTTTGTCTTGAAATGGCAGGTGCCCTCTGCAGGCTGTTCTCAAATCCTGTGCAGATGGGATTAGGAATACCTGAGGCTTCTTCTGGTTGCAAGTTACTGAAAGCAAGTAGCTTAAGAAGAGACATACAGGCAGACAGAGAGACTTGCTGGAGGCAGTACTAGGCTCTCCCCAAGGCCATGCACGTAGCTGGAAGCCATCAGGGCAGGGAGCAGGCTCCCAAAGGTTAGGATTGGAGTCAAGGTTTAGGGTTAGGGCCTCACTTTACCTTCAGTCTGCCTCTCCTTGTGTGTCCTTTTGGTTTTCTGGAATGCTTACAGTGGTCTGCAGTCTTGGCTGACTATCCCCTGTGGATTGGAGAAGCCCAGGTGCATTGTCTTCAGGAATAGCTCCTAAGTCCCAGGAGCAGTGGAGATTTTGATTGGAGTAACTGAAGTCATGTGATCACTCTGGACTGGGCACTTTGTCTAGGCAAGTAGCATGCTGCAGTAAAAACAGGGTGACCAGAACACACTCCCCACAGGGGAAGGAAGGGGCTCTCCAAGAGAAAGAGGCTCATGGTGAATGGGGCAGGCATTCAAGGAGGGCTCACTGTGTACCCACCCTTATGAGAAGGGGGAGACTCCACCTCTCATCCCGCCTTTGGTGACCACTTCTCCCTCTTCTCTGGGATTCTGAATGTCGGGTTGCAGAGCATAGACTCTGAGGACACCATTGTCGGATCCTGAAGACAATTCAAAAAAACTGCAGTTAACTGTCTTTTATTTATCTGGGTGGAAGGACTCACGGTGTGAGTAACTCCAGTTCCTGCTTCCTCAGAACTGGAGAATCTGGTTCTTTCCTTGGGCACTGATGTCTCCACTTGACCAATGAGGAACCAAGGAAGGTAAACTCATTATCTGATGTCAACAGCCAGAGAGCAGAAAGCCAGGGTGCTTGATCTAGCAGACTCCCAAATGCAGAACCCGGATCTGTCTGCTCCTTCGCCTGCCATGATAGGTCTGGGTTGCATGTCCTGGAGCTCACAGTGGCCGCCTGGTGGGAGAGTTAAGAGAGCAGAGGGCCTTGGTGGGGAAGAGGCTGGGTAGAAGTTGACCTGAAATGGGAACTTGGTGGGATTAATCCACAGGGTAATTTTTGTACACATGTGTGAGAACTAGGGTTGGCATGAATGTCCTATACAGCACTCTGAAGTCCATCTGAACATTTGGATTGGGTATTGAGCCATAAGCCATCAAGAAACAGTGCAGTACCCATTGGGTAGTGGGTATCGTAGGGATGGAGTTCTGCTGGTCCAGCCTCTGTGTCATCCTCTCCTGTCACTCTGAGGACTCCAGTGTCAGCTGTCTGGATGGTGGTACTGATCGGAACATTGAGACCTATCAGAGCCACTCACTGCTGCCTAACCAAGTCACCGCCAGGGAAATCAGGGCGGTTTTTCCAAGAGTGACTGTCGTGGGTGGAAAGTGTTAAGTGAGGTGTAGGAGGAAGACAGTCAAACAGCCTGTACAGATGCTGCCCAAGTGGCAGGAGCTCTGGTCTAGGACTCAGGGGTCCTGCCCCTGGCCATCCGTGGACTTCAGGCTTCCATTCAGGTTACCTGTTTTGTTTAGTGTGTTGCATTTAAAAAAAAAAAAAAAGGTTTAACGTCCAGAAAGACATATAGGAGAAAGTAAGTCATTCTCCTACCAAAGAATCTCAGCTTCCTCAATTCTTTGCCCAGAGTCTCATTGTGACCAGTTCTCATGTATCCTGTGGTAGCTTATACCATACCCAGCTCTGGGTATATGCACATTGCTCTAAAGGGCAAATATCTTACGCATTATCACATCCTTTTTTTAATCCTGAAGATTGTTATCAGTGCATGTAGATGTACGCATCCTTTTAATTGGTTCCAGAGCATTCTACTCGGGATATACCCAGTTGTTGGAAAGAACCCTTTTAGTATTGGTGTGGACGCTCTTGTGCACAGAAGTCTTTGCACGGACGTCTTCACCAGTCTGGGTGGTGGAAAAGTGGTATTTTGTTCATTTCATTATTCGAGTGAGTTTGACTTCTCTTTCTGTGTATTTCCTGTTCATGCTGATTGCTCATTCTCCATTGATGACCCTTTCTCTTACTGCATCTCTTTTCCCAGAGAGATCGTGATCCAAGTGCCAGTCTGTTCTGCTTTCCCATCTGAGGAGAACGATCCGACAGATGTGTGTCTGTATCTGTTTTGTGCCCAGAGGTTGGGGCACCCATGGAAAGGCCCATGGCCGTTGCGCTGGCTGTGGGCACTTACTCTTCTCCTCCCCTGTGTCGTTGAGGTGGGGCTTGACCAGCTTTTGCTGCATGAATAAAAGGGAGAACATAGCCTCATGGGACAGGATTGTCTTTGGGATCGTCGAGTCCTCTGGATATACACCTGTGTTTGAATCCTCTTGGCTTTGAACTTCTGAGCCATGTGACCCTCTCTGGACCTCAGTGTCTTCATGTCTAGAATGGGAATAATAAAAGGGTCTCAAGGTTGTTGCGTGCAGTCGGAGGAAAACATATTTAAGACAGGTTTTCAATAATTGAGAACTTCTCTGAGATTAGTTTCATTGCCATTATCACTGTGATCCTCATCCTAAATAAATCACAGGACAGGAGGGGCATGGCTACGACCACACAGTTGATTCACAAGGCAGCCATACATGGTCTGAGGACCATCTGTATCTTTGCAGTAAAAGTATTTGCACCTCGTTGATTTTGTGAGTCTATCATTTTCTTTCAGGCCTGTGCCTGTTGCTAGACATACATAGTACATAAATCCCATCCAGTTTTCTGGCCTTGAAAAAGCAGGGTGACTTGAAAGTACTGTACTTGAATTCTAAGTGGACAACGTATAAAAACTACCCCCCATTCCCTCCCCCGCCCCCAGGAAGTCTGAGGGACAGGATATAGATCTTTCTCTCCAAGTCCCTTAAACCCAGTTTACAAAATTAACAAAGGAAGATGGATGGACTGAACTGAGATTCCCAAAGAAAGAGATGGGAAGCTCCTAATTGATTCTCACAACACTGCTGGTTATTTACAACTAGGGAAATCGCCTGCTTGGAGATACCAATTCAGCTCTGTGGTTCCGCTGGCGAGATAGGAAACATTTTCTGTCCTTGCTGGAAAAGCTCTTAGGGAGGAGGAGAGCGGCGCGTTACGTCTGACGGCTTAGCACCATTTCATTCATAGATTTCTGCCTTTTCCCCCCAGTGGATCGTTCACCGTGTCTTTTTTAGTGTATAATTGTTCATGTTAAATTTTCACGTTTGCTATAGCTGGGTGTATGTTAATTACCGGCAGTCTGCAATTATGTTGTCTATTTGTCATTTCCGAGGCGACAAGGGTGGTAAGCTAGAATTCTCCCAATAGCAAGAATCTTAATTTATAATCTCCTCCCAAAACCATTTAGAAATTGATACATTTCACTCACACCATTGGTGTTGCCTAGTAAATGCTTTGCTATTATTACCACTATCATGTTTTAAGCCCAGAAATGCCACTGTACTTTGAGAGAGATGCAGCGTTTTGGTGTGTTCACGGGATTCTCAACCATTTACTGAGCATCCAGTGGGTCCTAAGTGCTTAGGATATGTTTTGAATGAAAAAGACAAAAATTAAATACCCTGCAGTTCTTTATGTGATTGAAGGGACGACCAGGTGACCCCTAAAGCCACTCTCTGGCTACTGGCAACCAGAGTGTGTCCTGTAGGCTGCTGAACACCTGTTGATTACCAGGACTGTAATAAGGAGGAATATGGTAGGAAGTTAGAAGCCGCTGACATTTTAAATTATTACTTCCCATTCAAGTCCTCTTTTATGATATAGGCAGCTGAGACATACCTGGAGTATAAGTTGATGATCATCAAATTGGGATCTGTGTGCACAATAAATTAGAGGGACAGAAAAAGGATCCAGTCAAGGAACAAAGACTGGGATCAGAAGGGGAGGTTCCTGCACCCGAGGCTATGACTGCATGGGAATCATTTCCAGGATTGGCCTCAGTTCCAGTGCAGTGGGCATGGAAGGAGTAGGTTCAGGGTAAAGCTGAAGACTGAAGGTTCCAGCTCTAAAGGTAGGAGGCACTGAAGAGCAGCTTCTTTGAGGTGGTGGGATTTGAGAAAGGTAGGCCATTGGAAATACACTGACTCAAGACACCAGGAACACCACTGAGCTCCCCCCACACTCATTCAGCAACTGTAATTTAGTGCTCGCCTCGTGCTAGAGGCCCTGCCTGGTGGAGCTTACAGCCGTGGGTGAAACCAGGTGACAGATGGACAGCTGTGATGTGACGTATCATGACTCAGTGTTGACAGCCTTGGACACTCTAAAGAATTCTAAAGGGAGCTAAGGATAGCATGACTAGGTATCACTCTACTAACCCTTTATAGTGCTCTACTAGTCCTTCCCATATGAGAAGACAGTGCTGGTGGGACAGGTGATCAGGATTTTTGGTTTTTGATGAAGGCTTTTGTTTTTTGAGATGATTGTAGATTGACATGCAGCTAGAAGGAGCCATACCCACAGATCCTGCCAAGGGTAACATCTTGCAGAACTGTAGTACATATCACAGCATATTGACATTGAAAAAAGTCAAAATACAGGAATATCTGTCGACTTGGATACTGAGCTGCTCTTTAGCCACACCCACCTCACCTTCCGCCCACTCCCTCCCAGCCAACACTCAGCTGTTCTTGTTTCTGTGGATTTTATCTTGAGTGTGCCTGGGCTGTTCTTGTTTCTGTGGTTATGTATGTGGAATCATAGTGTGTACAACCTTTTGGAGTGACTTTTTTCCCTCCACATAGTTCTGTGGAGGTTCATCCAGGTTTTTGTATGTATCAGTGGTCCATTCCCGTCTTTTATGGGTGATAGGACATGGCATGAATAAACCACAGTTTGTTCTTTTATCCCTTGAAGGACATCTGGATGGTTCCCAGTTTTGAGCTCTTACAAATAAGCTGCTATAAAAATTCACATACAGATTTTTATGTGAATGAAAGTTTTTACTTTTCTGAGATAAATGCCCAGGAAATGCCATCATTGGTTCATATGTTAGTTGCATGTTTAGTTTTTAAGGAACTGCCAAACCCTTCCCAGAGTAGCTGTGTTATTTCAGATTCCTACCAGGAATTTATAAGTGATTCAATTTTTCCACATCCTTGCCACCACATGATGTTGTCATTATTATTTTTTTAATTGTAGGTATATGATGATATCGTGGTGCTAATTTGAATTTCCTAAATATATAATGATGCTAAATTTTATGGGGTTGTCATCTGTATAAACTTTTCAGCAAAAACTCTATTCATGTCTTGCCCCATTTTCTAGTTTGATTATTGGGATTTTTTCCTTGAGGTTTCGATAGTTCTTTATATATTCTAAATACTACTCCTTTGTCAGGTTTGTACATATTTTCTCCAAGTCTGTGACCTTGTCTTTTTATTGTCCTAGTAGGATCTTTGCAAAGCAAAGATTTTTTTTTTTAATTTTGATGGTCTAATTGACCAGTTGTTCTCTTATGATTGTGCTTTTAGTATTAAAAACTTTGACTAGTTCTCAAAAATTTTCTCCCCTAAAAGTTTTATGTCTGTGTGTGAATGTGTCATTTGTAATTTGGGTCAATTTTTTTTTTTAATAAGATGTGAAAATAAAGGCAAAGATAAGTTTTTGACTGGATATCCACTTGTTCCAGCAGCATTTCTTTAAAAACCTATCATTCTTCCATTGAATTGCTTTTGTATCTTTGTCAAAAATCAGCTGGGTATTCATTTGGGTCACATTCTGGTTTCTCTTACTCTTCTCTCCTCCAATATGGTATAGCCTTGATCACTATAGTATAGTAAGTCTTGATATTGGATAGACTGTTCTTCCCACTTTATTATTTTCAAAATTAATATAGCTATTCTAGTTCTTTGCCTTACACTTTAGGGTGATCTCAACTTGGTGGGGTTCTGGTAGGAATTACAATAAACTTGTGTGTCAGTTCAGGGGACAAATGACATCTTTACCAATTTGAGTCTTTGAATCCATGTATATGGTATACCTCCTAATTTATTTAACTCTTATTTAGTTGTTTCATTAGCATTTCATAGTTTTCACCCTACAAGTCCTATACATATTTCATTAGACTTGCACTAAGTGTTTTGTTTTTCTTGAGCAATTAGAAAAGGATATTTAATTTTTGTTTGTTTGTTTATTGCTAGTATATAGGAATATAGTTAAGTTTTTATACTTATTTTGTGCCCTGAGACCTTTCTAAGTGAAGTTGTTATTTTTAAGACTTTTTTTTGTAGCTTCCTTGGGGTTGTCTATGTAGACCCCCAAATAGAGACAAGTTTTATTTCCTCCTTTTGATCCACATAGTTTTATTTCATTTTCTTACCTTATTACACTGCCTAGAACTTACAGCATCATGTTGAATAAGATTGGTGAGAGCATACTCTTTGCCTTCCCAATCACTGGGAGAAAGCATTCAGTCTTTCCTCACTAATTATATTAGCTGGAGGGTTTCTTTTTGTTGTTGTTGATAGTCTTTTATAGATGGATAAGTTTCCTTGTATTGCCAGGCATTTTTATCATGATTGGTAGATTTTGTCAAATGCCTTTTCTTTATCAGTTGATAGTGATCATGATCTTGTTGATTTGGCAGATTGATTACATTGATTGTTATTTGAACATTGAACTGGTCTTACTTCCTTGGAATAAACCTCATTTGTTCATGATATATAATTCTATTTATATATTTCTGTTATATTTGCCAATATTTTGTTAAGGAATTTTATGTCTGTATTCATAAGGATTAATATCTGCCTTCCTCTGTCCACCTTTCAGAGTCTTCTTGTGTTTACTTTATATGTAATGTCCAGGGTTTTAGTTCTACTTAGTGGGAAGAATAAGGAAAAGTGCATGAACTCCATTTCCTCAAAAGCAGAACTTCCTTTGGATATTAACTTTAGGTACATTTTTAAGGAACTGTAGAATTTGATTCTGAGATAGAGCACAATTTGACTGACTTGATTTTTGAAAGAAGCAAAGAGATTATGACCAAAGAGATAAAACCATATCAGCTGTTTGGCATCACTTCCTGGACTTCCTAGTAGAAGAAAAATCTGTTAGGCTCCCCAGAGTGTCAGGGATGCTAAACAGGTTCTTATCCCAGCCAATTAACACACACCAGTAAAGACCTTTTGATGAACTCATCTGCTGCTGGGCCAGTAGCATTTGTTGAAGTCATATTGCCTGCAAACTGTCAACAGAACCAGATATTTATGGAATGGTGCCACAGATACTGCGGCCTACCATCAGTGGCCTAGCACAATTACTTGCCAAAAGATTGGGGGTCAGAGTGGTGTCAGAACTTAGGCCAAGGGCAAATTTGTCTTCCGTTGTTTGTAGACAAGAAGGTATTGTTAGCAGATGGGTTCTCAGAAGACCACGAGAATCTCTTGGCTGAAAAGCTGGTAATCATTGGTGGGACATGTGGTTGCAGTTGCCGTAGGTTAGTTCTAGGAGTCAGATACAGTGCCTGGCAGTCAGCAGGTGGAATTCATCAGAAAGCAGAACTGCTTAGAACTCAGGCCTGTCCACTGAATCCATGGGGATGGATGGACAGGAACCTTACCATGGCCCCTTGAATGAGGGAGGTGCTGGCCACTGCTCTCCAAGGCTCCTTCCATCCCCCATCTCCAGTCTCCCTTTTGATCATGACCAGACATTGGATAAGAACAGTTTCTAGGATGGGCCACTAAGGATTGGGGCTCTTCCGCAACTGAAGTCCTGGAGGTTAGTGACTGTGCCCAAGAAAGGAACACACTGTAGAACAAAGCTTACACAGCGTGGACCATGGACCATGCAAGCACCAGCTCTGCCATGGACCATGGACCATGCAAACCATGTCTTAGCCGTATGGCCCCAGGCAAAAGACCTGTTACCCCACCTGGATTGCCATTGCCCCATCAGAGAGAGGAGGGGATTACCCGGCATTCGTTTTCTATTGCTGCTATAACATACTACCAGGAACTTAAACCAATACAAATTCATTCTCTTTTAGTTCTGGCGGCTAAAATCAAGGGTTGGCAAGCCTGCATTCCTTCTGAGGCTCCTGGAGAGAATCTGCTTTCTTTGCCTCCTCCAGAGGCAGCCAGCATTCCTTGCTCATGGCCCCTGCCTCCACATTTATAGGCAGCAATGACAGATTGAGTTCTTATGTGGAATCATTCTAGTCCCCCTGTTTGATTTATAAGGACCTTTGTGATCCCATCGAGCCCACAGATAATCCATGATAGTGTCTTCCTCTGAGTCCTATCTGCAGATGTAATTCCCCCATGCCATATAGCCTAGCATGTTGTGGGTTTTAGAGACGACATTGTGGTCATCCTTAGGAGGGGACGTTATTCTAGCTTCCATGACTTCTAAGACCTCCTCCAGTTGAAAACATTCTGCAGTTCCAAGGACCTGCCAGGCACCAGGTTGGAAGCTTTCAGGGTCACAGTAGCTGATGTTTTCCAAGAGCTACAGGTGCCTTTTGGTGTGGGCATAAGCCCCTCACATGGGCACACCTCTCTTTTCTACTTTAAATGGTGAGCTTAGCTTCTGGGCCTATGATTTCAAAGAAATGGGGCACAAGGACAGAGATCACAAGGATTCATTGAGCGGATTGATAGGCCACAAGGTTCTAACAACCCCTGGTTTCAAAGGTCCCTCTCCATGGTGAAGTTTTCAACACCAGAGATATTTCTTTTTACTCTTATCTTCCTGCCAGTTTACTTTAGCAGATACAAACACCTACCATGGGCACAGGGTTGAGTAAGAAATAGCCATTCTCTCAGGGAGTGGCTGCCAGAAAAGGCCACAGGTGACTGTAGTTCAAAGCATAAAGTAGATAAAATGCCATCAAAGATCAAAGGCAGATAACTTCTTTTCTGGCTGGGAAATGGGGAGACTGTTAAGGTGGGGGGTGAAATTTGAACTGCAGCTTATAGAGTGAGTAGCTGTTCAATAGCTAGGGGAGGGGTATTACTACCAGCTATAGGGACTGGAGAACTGGATGGGCCATCACAGAAAAAAAGAGGTGTTTAGGGTGAGCTCAGCACAGGTGCATACAGGGCTCAGCTAAGGAGAAGTGCACCGGCTCCCACCTGCCCCACCCTGGAAAAGTAAACACCTTCTCCTCCCAACTTCAATAACCCTCCACTTAAGTTTTTTCTCTGCTAATCTAACGTGGGCTCTGGTTGTTTCCTTGTGTGTTTGCACACTTGAGTTTAGTCTTCATGATGTGATTGTCTGTGTGATGGGTTGAATTTGTCTACCCCAAAACATTTTGGGTTAGTCCTAACCCACCCCTAATACCTGCAGAGGTGACCTTATTTGAAAATAGGCTCTTTGAAGATGTAATCAAGCTAAGGTAGGGTTGTTCAGGTGGGCCCTAATCTAATAGGATTGATGTTCTAAATAGAACAGGGGACACACAAGAAAGAGGCCGTGCCATGGGGAGGCAGAGATTGGGGTAACACGGTGCAAGCCAAGGAATAATAGCTAAAGATTGACAACCCCCACTGAGGAGGCAAAGAAGGATTCTCCTCTACAGGCTCCAGAGGGAGCAGGGTCCTACCTTGGCTTTGGACTTTCAGCTTCCAAAACTATGGGACAGTAAATTTTGTTGTTTTAAGCCTCCTGGTTTGTGGTACTTCGCTGTGGCAGCACTAGGAACTTGCATACCTAGAATGCACCATGCCCCAGACTGCAGGAATTTGACTTGGATTCTGCCCATAAGGCCTCAGTCTCCAGGGAAGTCCAGTGTGCCTGTTGAAGTCACAACAGTGGCTATTAGGTGGTCTTTGTGGGGGAATCTGATCATGGCGGGGGAGCACCTTGGGTTTCTGACCTGTGGGCTAAGAATAGAGTGCCCTGGTGAGGGAAGTCAATGAACAGGCACAGTGTCCTCCTGCTCCCTGCAGGGACTCCCTGGCACAGCCCACTGTGACATATTCCCACTAGAAAATAGAACCCAGGGTTTCATGTCAACGGACTTGACGAGTTGAGCTTCTTGGCAGTTGGGCAGTGCCTTGTTTAGCATCATGTGACTGGTCCAGGGTTGCTCTGGCAGGAGCAGCAGGACTTGAACCCAGATCACAAACCTCACGTCTAGACTAATGAGATTTCCTAGGAGTCCAAATTCTGTGGTTCTGACTTCTGAAAGTTTTCTCTGGGGCACAGAATTTTAACTTAAGCCATCAGAATTATTCTGTGTTTTCTGGAGGGCGCGGGAAGGTAGAGAGATTATGAAAACAGAAAAAGCAAAAAGGAGAACCTGGAGACCCTCAGGAAAAGGATTTGAAAGAATGATTATGTTTCTATAACTTTCCAGAAAAATCCTCTGGATGTTTAGTTTTGCTATATGTGTCATTGAAAAGCAAATTTTTTTCTCCCTTAGTAGATGGGAAATTCCAGCTCCTAGTGTCATTCATCAACTCTGAACACCCAGGTGTTAGAGTGGAGAGTTTGTGACATTGGCAGCTATCGTATGACTCATACGATACTGCTGTACCCCATTCTTGCTTCTCCTGCCCTTGTGCTGGGTGAAGTAGAGCAGCTAATGTCATTTGCATTAGATTTCAGCTTTCGGCTCGCGGGAAGTCACGAGTGTAGAATGCGGGGAGGTTCCCTGTGGCAGCAGCAATGCATATGGGGCATCTCGGTAGCTTCAAATCAATATCTCTCCTACAGGTCCCAAAGAATGTCGTCTGCGAGGCTCGTAGTTTGCACGAGCATCCTTTGTGTCTGGTCCCCTGGCATGTAATTTCTATTGGCAAGACATAAAGGAGATATGGGGAGGGACCATTTTGCTTGGAAGCACACTCTGAAAGGAAGAAAGAGGAGGTTATTTGTTGTTGTTGTTGTTACTATTATTGTTTTTTTGGATTCCTCCAACAAAGAAACACTGGGTAACTTTCAAATGGTTCTCAGTGCAAACGCTTCCTGTCTTTAGTGATCATTTTTGAAATGGCAAAGGTGGCTTTAGCAGCTGTATGAAATTATCATGGCCATGCTGGACCCTGGAGACCAGCTTCTCAGAGCAATTGACACTCTTGTTTTCTTTCATGCGCTATATCTTGTAATCGCAAGTGCACTTCCCCTTTAACAGACTCTTGCTTTGGAATGGGGGTGCTTCACCAGTGCTGTGGAAAAACACGGCTAGAAGAGCAGAAGACTTTTGTGGATGGTGGGTAAGTAGGATCAGTTAGACCAATATTGAAAGATGGTTTGCACAACTCCTGGCGGCTCGTGTTACTTCTGCAAAGATGTATTCTCTCGGCCTCTTTGGCACAGAGACAGGTCAAGTTGCATCAGGACTTTTGTTATATAATCCTTCCTGGTTATATAATTAAGGATCCTGGTTTTTCCTGCCCTGGTTTACATCCGTTGTAATGGGGATAGAAGATAGCAAAGAGTTCAGAGTCTGCTATAATCGCCGAGGTGGTGGCTTTTTTTTATTTAATAAGGCAGGTGGGGTCTTTGGTTATCACTAATACTATATGCAGGAAGAACTACAGATCTGTGAACAGTTGGCATTAAAGGAATATGAAAGAGTTTCAGACAACTATATCATCCTACCAAAGAGCAGTATGAAAAGAACTGACCTTCAGATTCTGGCTTACAGAAACCTTCTGGTTTCTGCCCATGCTGCTAGCTGGTCAGAAACCTGGAGTCATAGATACAGAAACTGCAATGAAGTAGTGAATTTTATGGCCGCCACTCCTTTGACTGTTTCCAGGCTTGGTCTGGATACAACTAGGAAAACATTACACCCTCGGGGCAGGTGACAGGACTCTAGTCCATGCTTTCCCGCAAGACTTGAGTTTACCTGACTGTACAGTGGTGGCTGCTGGCACCTGCTCCCGTCTTGTACCCTCCAGCTCTTGCAAATAACAGCTCAGTAGCCACAATCTGCTGCCCTGCCCAGCCCCCCCAGCCAATCAATATGAGCTGACCTACAGATCAATTGCCCCTGTGTTCCCTCCATCTGCCTGGTCTGGGGATGGAGGGATGGAGACATAGGCACATCTTCCCTGTGTTCCAGCTCAGAGGCACCCCCAGGAGGCGGGTCTGAACCAGAGTACCAGATGGCAAGGGGGCAGCCTTGCAATGACTTCTCCTCCTTCAGCCTCCAGATGTGAAGGCTCAGTGCCTGGCTCTGGCAGGCATCTAGAGTCCCTGGCTAGGACCTTCTGAATAGCTGCTGATGTCCATGTCCTGCTCCAGCAAAACTCTGAATCAGTGAAACTGAGTGGTGACCCTTTTCACTCTGAACTCCCTCACTTTGCCATCAGCCAGGTCAGATCAGATGAGATCAGATCTCTACTCTGCCCTGTCCCAGCATCGTGGCTTCTTGGCTTCGGATAGCTCCCTGTCTCCTTAGGCCTTGGCTCGCAGAATCCCACGTGGCCAGTGCACCCAAGAAACCACTAAGGTCCCTTTTGATAAAACCATAATGGTTGCTGCAAATGCAGATGCCCCTCGTTTTACTTTGGGGTGCATCCTGATAAGCTTATTGAAAGTTGAAAGTACCACAGGTCAAAAAAGCACTTGATCCACTCGCCTACTGGCCACCCTAGCTTAGCAGCACCACACACCACACACCGTCAAGGATCAGTGGTGTCCTTTTGTAATCACAGGACTGGCTAGGAACTGTAGCTTATGGCCCCTGCAACAGCATCATGAAAGATCAGTGTCTCCATCACTAGCCTGGGAAGAGATCAAGATTCAAAATTTGAAACAGTTTCCACTGAATGCATGCACCTTCTTATCTTCCTAAAATTGAGAAATCTCAAGTTGAACCATCATAATTGGGATCTGTTTGTGCTTCCTGTAATAAAGCAAGATGTAGCACCAAATGAGTTTGTGGGAAATTCTGATTTTCTTCTTTTCATTCTTCTTAAGTTTTTCCTCAAATTTTCTATCATGAGTATAGAGTATTTTAATTGAAAAGAAAAAACAAAGCTCTTTAAAGGAGCATTTGGGGACCTAGAAGAAAAGAAAAACTCATCTTTTTGTTCAGTAGAACAAAAACAACATCGAAATCAATGCAAAAAAAAAATTAGGCAGGCTTGCTCTTCCTCATCAGGTAATAAATGGCCTTTCACAGGTGAGGCAGCGTGTGCGTGGGTCATTATCATTATCAGCCTCCGGCCCTGATGGTGTTGCCGAGCCGCTGGGCATGTGCTCCTCTAGGGGACACCAGGAGACTTTATTACAAGGTTGTCACGAGTCTCAAATGAGAAAATAGATGTGGAAGTTCTTCATCAATGGAAGCCATTATTTTCAGCAGAAAGTAGAGAACTTCCATCAACATGGGAAGACAAGGCAGAACATCCACAAGCTAATATAGAGAACGACCATGTTCCACTACATATTTATTATTAGAGCCTGGCACGGTTCTTGGTGCTTGGCACCATCAGTGATGAACAGACCCAAGTCCCTGTCCTTGTAGGAACCTGACAGGGAGATAGATGAGAAACAATAAATAAAATAAATAAAACAAACAAGTAGTTGTGAAGATCGTAGTGACAATAGCCAGCTCTGTGCTTGGTATGGGCCGTTGTCCTCCACGTAGATACTTAGCCCCATTCCCTGTGTGTGGACATGCCAGCAACCACGGGGGAAAGTGGTCCTCACAGAAGGGAGTGACTTGCCAAGGTCGCACAGCTAGTCTGTGGGTGATGGGGATGGAATTCAGTGGCAGGACACCAGCCCTTAAGGGTCAGTAGGTAGGGAACCTGGGAGGTGGTGAGACTGGGAAACGAAGCAGAGTGCAGGAAAGGGACCATCCATTCTGCAGACGTTTTCTCTGGTTGCACCTCGTTTAGTCCGTGGGACACAGAATGAAGGGGGCATCATCCCTCCACGGAAGGGTTTACAGTCCCCTTGAGCGCACAGAGAGCGACATAGACATTAGCAAAGCACGGGATGCCACAGTGGGAGACACCCTGCTCCTTGGTTTCCTAGGAGAGAAGATACCAGATCAGAAAAGCGTTGGTGTGCATCACACTTTGATTTCAGCTAGAGAATTCTTGAAACTGAGCGCCTTCCCTTTTTCCAAAGGCCACTGGTCAGCCATGGTGTACCCTCTCTCACACCAGAGCATCCAGGGACAAGAGCCTGTTCGAACTTTAAGGCTTTTACTTCTTGGGTTAGACTTGGGACCATGTGGCCAGGGGCTTCTGCAGGCCAGAGCTGACTGGGCTGGTCATTTTCAAGTGACATCCTCCATTCCATTTGTGCCTGGACTGTAACTCTCCTTCACTTCTTAAATTGTCACTCCTCCCTCCCTTCCTCTCTCAGTGGCCTCATGAGTGTCCCACAGAAGGATAGCCTTTGTCTCTTGTTGACCACACCTAGCCCTCATCTCAAGCATGGCAGGGGATGGGCCAGGGAGAATGTTTGCTTATGAATAAAAGCCTTTGGAAGTTTCTTTCCTGCTTGTGAGGGCTCATTGGCCTTTGGTTCCTGCCCAAAGAGTAGCACATGTGTCCCCACCACCTATGTGACTTGTGTACTAAGCACCTCGCTGTAGTGGGTACCCGGCCATGATGGAGCACAAATGTCTTTTGACATACTTTGTGTTCTTCCATGTCTGTGATCCCACAATCACCCAGATAGAAGGGTGTTTTATCCCCAGAGCTACTTTAACTCCACAGCCAGAACCCAAGTGTTAATAAATACTCTTATATGCCAGGGTTGGTTTGTGTGTTTTGAGGTCAGGTATGTCACCCTGCCTCTTTTGACGAACAGAATCCTTGTCTAATTCTAAATTGTCTTGGGCATTGCCTGGCATTCAGGTGGCAAGGATTGTCATGGTGGGTGTTCACCCCTCCCTGTTGCAGCACTAGAGCCACCACTGTACCTTCCGCTGTGGCACTCGAGGGCCAGGATGTGGCTGCCCTCACTGCCATCTGTCTGTCCTCTCTTCCCTCCACCCTTCCAGGCAGTGCTGGCTGATGGTTTAGTTTTCTCGTTAGAAGGCCTGGCACTGTGTGAGGCTCTTTCTTGACTTATTTCTTCTGGTCCTCAGAACGTGTGATTTTGTGATGGAGAAAACCCATCTCCAGAAAAACGAGTAACTTCTCCCAGGAAGACAGCAAGGAAGTAAGAGAACAGGATTGAATCCCATATATATATATATTGTTTGTTTGTTTCTAATACATCACCCCCAAAGGACATTTGGATTATGAAGTAAATTCCTTTTAGGTGAAATCTGGACAAATTGTTTTTGAGTGTGTAAAACACACCCAGGTTCCTGCCAACCCTACTGTTTTGGTTCCCATAATTAAGCTAGAGGAGGCAGGTTTGAAGATAATCCCCCTAATAAAAAAAGAAATCACCTTGTCTTAAAATCTGTTTTTTTTTTTTTTAATCATTCTAAGCAAGCTGAAGGGGATTTATTACAGTGGGTATCTTGTAGATTAAGAATGAAGTAGAAATTACTTAAATTCACATTTCAAACTGCTGAAACAGGCAAGTAAGGCCATCCTTATAAAGAAAGGTGTATAGCCAGGTATCCTGAAACATCCTCGGGCTCATGCATGAGTTCTAGAGGGTCTGACATCCCTGAAATTACATTCAAATGGTGTGTCTCACTGAGCTTTGCTAATGAGAGCTTCCCATTCTTCATCAGATCGCCAAAGGACATCATCACTAGTTGGTTTTCTGTGTTGCGTGACAAATTACTTCAAACAGCAGCTTAAAACCACACACTTGTATTATGTCGGCCTCTGAGGGTCAGGAATCCAGGAGGGATTCTCTGCCCAGGGTCACCCCAGGCTGCCCAAGACATGTCCACTGGGCTGTGTGCTTTTCTGGAACCAGGTCCTCTTTCAAGGTCATGTGGAACCTCTTTCAATCATATTCCAAGAATTCCGATCCCTGCAGCTATGGAGATGGAGATCCCTCTTTTCTTGGCAGCTGTCAGCTGAGCTCCAGGTTCTCCTAGTCCCTGCCTCCTGGCTCCCTCACCTGCCTGCTGATTGTTTCAAAGCCATACGAGCATCTCTGGTTCCAGTGTGCCAAGCAGAGCCTTATGGTGCAGGTCCAGGAGCGACCATCCTGACCATCCACTGCCTGTGCTTCTCATTACTAGAATCCAGACACACCTGCACTCAAGCAGGGAAATAATACAGGTTCCGACTCACTGGGGCTCACCTTCGTATCTGTCTGTCACTGAATCCCTAAAATTTCAGGAGAACCACTACTCTGGCCCCTGTCAACCCTTAATACTTAATAAACCACATGAGGACATCCTACACACATTTCATCATGGACTGACTAGTAACATCCCTAATGGGATTGGAGGGGAAAATTGATCAGTCTGATTTCCTCCAGATGGGATAGGAGCCATGGAGGAAGTCCAAGGGATGAAGTATTGAATGAGAGAGGAGAGCTCATTCCAGGCTGCTGGGGAGAGGACCACGGCAGATCGCATTGGTTTATGTCAAGATCGCGGCCACATCCTGTCTATTTGTTGGGGCATGGAAAGTCATGGTCTGGCCAGATGGTCAGCCAGACCCCGGAACAACTCAGAACTCCTTGTTCTTGGGTGCCGAGGAGTGCCCACGTGTTGACTAAGCTCATTCTTGTTTTTCTTAGAGTCTGGTTCAGGGTTTATAAAAAGAAGTTTAAAATTGATTGTGAGTTGGCCTGTGGTCGAGTTTAATGGGCTATTCCCGAAGCTGCCTTTCTTCTGGTTCACTGTACTTAGTGGGTTAGTTTGATGGGACCACCATAATAAAGCACCACAAACTGAGTGGCTTAAACAACAGATTTGTGGAAATCACAGGGTGAAATGCAGGTGTGGGCAGGGCTGTGTTCCCTCTGAAGATTCGAGGGAAAGGGAGATCTAGGTTCTAGTAGGTCTTGTGCTTGAACCGAAGTCCCCACTGGTGTCTTCCTTGTGCTTCTGTCTGTGCTCAGATTTCCCTTGTTAATAAGCACGTGATGGATGAGGGCTCACCCTACTCCAGTATGGCCAGGTTATACCTGCAATGACCTTTTCCAAACAAGGTCAGGTTCTGAAGTTCTGAGGTTCTGTGGTTCTCCTTAGGACTTCAGCATACGAGTGGGGCCCCTGTCAACCCTTAATACTTTAAATAAAGAATAATTTTTAAATGTCCTATAGTCATACTCTTCTAGCAAATAAATAAAAAGTCTCCCTGGTGGATTGATGGTCAAAAATAGCTGGGCTTCCTTTCTCCTCCTGTCGTTTGGGGAATTTATTATTTTCTCACTAGAGGCACCCTTGCCTTTTCGAGTTAATTTTAGAAAGAAAGTTGCTCTTGTTTTATATGTAGAATTGGTTAGTCATAAACCTATTTCTGGTGCAGAATATTTGTCCAGAGGCCAATTACCTGGCAGCTTCACCTATGAGGTGGGTGCAGAAGGAAGCATTCAGGTCAAAAAGGAAATGCAAAGAATCCTGAGAACCAACTCAGAGAGCCCGATGGACTTTCTCTGATATTATATTCCTCTTTCCACATAATTCTAACAGGCATTAAAAACCTGAGCTCCCAGTTAACAGGATAGCAGAGGCATGGAAGTGTACATATGGCAAACTGAGGACAGCAGGTGATGACAGGTGGGTGGGGGACACTCACAAACTTTTAAGAAACAAATGAGACCGGTTCAGTATTATTCCCTTATGTTGCCCTTCACTCGTGTCCTTCAATTCTTGTAGCGGTTTCTGCCTTCCTTGGTTGACACCTGGTTTTTAGGTAGTTTGTTATTCATGCACACCGTTTAATCCCCCCATGAGATGATTGTGAGAGCCTGGGACATACTGTGTTGTGTCTAGCGCAACACCTGCCACATAGGTGCCTCAGTGAATTGAGAGTTAACACTGAGTAACTCAAAACAATGCGTTACACGAGCAGGGTGGGTGTCAAAGCATTTTGAGCAGAAAAAAATTTTTTTTGATATTTATCCTTTCAAATGAACTTCTACTGGAGTTAAAATTTTAAAACCTCACCTTTCCCGGAGCTGTGCACAAATGTCATTATTTTATTTATAAGCCTAGCAGTTTTTAACCATCACTTTTTCAAAGGCCCTTTTATTAATGTTTGGTTTGATTTGCAAACTTAGTTAATTAAACTCCTTTAAACATTTTAAACTGCATTTGTAAAGGAAATCGAACTTATTAAATTTATAAGTACTCAATTGCCTGACTCAACAAACAAACCTCTCAGAGCACTTAAACAATTCTCACGAATCTAATTAAGCTTATAAGTATGCTACACCTTATGGCCTTTTAAATTTTCTTACACTGCATATGACTTTGGTGAGATTTCAACTTCAACTCAAAATCTAAGTCCATTATTTAATCCACATAGTAAATTTAATATTTCAAGAGTCAGGTCTGTTATTCTAATAGGCCAGTTCTCTTAATTGCAACTAATATGTAAAATACTAGATCTTCATTGAAATCATTTTAACAACTTATGGGCTATGGAGATAGCTCAGTTGGTAGAGTGCTTGCCTCACAGGCACAAGGCCCTGGGTTCAATCCCCAGCAGCACCACACATGCACCAAAAAAAAAAAAAAAAAAAAAAAAACTCACAGATTTGATTTTCTTTTCTATGTTTTATTCTAAGTTTTCCTGAGATTAAAAGATGCTTGCCTAAATTGTCCGAGAAGGAAGGAAAGACCTCTCTTTCATGAGGATCCCTCTCCCTTCTGCCTTCCACTAGGGATCCTTGGAAATGACTCTCCATCACCTAACACTGTCCCACCACTTGATTGACCAGTGGGAAAATTGCCCTAAGTCCCTTTCAGGATGGAAGTGACCTGGCAGGTACTTCTAACAGCTTCTAGAGGGGAAAACTTGAGCAGTTGGAGCATCTGGAGGCTGCCTAGGAGCAGAGTTCAATCCTCATAATTTCTTAAACTTCTGTTACCCCAAGGAAGTTCACAGAGACGAACAAACAAATCCCACCCAAACTGTTGGACAGCCATCAGCAACCCATGTCCCAACCTGTCACCTCATGGTTGCCTTCCCAATAGGGCAAGGGCCGCAGAAGGCTGTGGAAGTCTGACTTGGTCTTCATTCTCTGTCCTCACAGAGAGATCCGGGGCAGAGGGGCTCAAAGGTGAATTCAGAGTGTGACTCTCAATTAGAACCATGATCATTTGAATGCCTGCAAATATCAGCCCGGGAAGCAAATCCAATTCTCTGGTTCAGTTTTTAAAATCTGAGTCCTGTTTTTTGTTTTATTTTACAGGAACACTAGGCCTTCCATAATTCCAATACTCTCTGAGGAACTTTTGCCCCAATGAGTTACAAAAATATATGATTACTTACATTTTCTATTAAAAAAAAAAAAAGGAGGGAAGGAGAAGAGAAAAACCAAAGAAAATGATACTTAATACAAAATGAATAGTTGAGTCCTTAGGGCATTGCCTTCTCTTGGGAAATTTTTGGGGCAGGCAGAGCTGCCTTCTTAGCTGACTGAGACGTCTTGGTGACCAGTGGGTGTTGACCTGAACTCATTCAAGTACCAGTGCCAACAGTTGCTTAGAGGAGCCCCTTTTTATAGTCATTGTCTAAATGAGGCCACAAATGAAAGGAGCAGATCCCCCATGGCCCATTCAAGGTAAACCTACTGGATTCTTCAGGATACTCTACGGAAGTCTGCACCCCTGTGACTGGATTCCACATTGTTTAAATCTCAGTATATTAGATGTCTTTCCACTGGAGTCCAGAGACCTTGCAACTGCTTGGGACCATGTACGGTTTTCCTACGGTTCCCTTCTTAGGGAACCAGGCAGTGCTGATGGGTATGAAAAGGAACCAGTGTATGCCCAGTGTCAGCTGACCCTCTGGCCAGAGGTCCTAAACCCCACAGCTGGTGGGACAACTCCCAGATGACATCAGCAATGGAGAGCACTGAGTACTCCTACAGTGCCTAGTGATGGGTTTCCATGGAGACAATGAAGTCCTCAAGAAAAGATTGTGTAGACAGCAGGGAAGTGAGTGTATGATATCGTTTTAAAATTTATTAAAATATTTAAGAATGGAAAAAAAAAAAAACACCCAGGCAGTGAGTGCTTCATGTGTCGGAAAATTCTCTAAAAGGGAGTACTTCATTCTCCAACAGTGTCGCCCAGAGTTTTTACCGAATGAGGCAATCGTTTGCAAAGGTCTGACAAAGGCCTTTGATCCAATGAGGAAGTTGGTAAAAGCAAGTTCTTTGTCACAGTGTTGAAGAAAAGCCAGGATAATGCAGTTTGGTTATCTTTTATTTGTTATAAAATGTTAAGGGATTTGCAAAGCTTTCTGGCTTTTGCTACATATATCACAAATCTGACTGTAACCAAAGGTTATATATAATATGGTGTGGGGAATAATGCATGTGGGGTGATAACAGACTTTAAAAGCGAGAGAGAGGAGAAGGTGGCTTTTAAGTACAGTATGGCATTTCCTTTTCTGTCATGGTGATACATGATATAGTGCTCTGTGGTGTGCAAAATGTTATTGGTTGTCATAGCGATAGAACACCATCCCAGAGAAAGGAAGAAATGCTAGCATAAGACGGCTGCTGGAATAGAACTATAGTTATAACAAAATAATCATTGTTACCACTATATTTACTGTCAAATAATAAAATCCATGCTACATTTTTTTTTTCTTAGTAGTAATTCCGAGCAGCCCTGAAACCATGCTAGGGCTTGTATTACACACCCCAGCTTCTGCCTTAGTGCACAAATTCTGTACCTCTTGCTCCTGCTGCCTGTGGGTGTAAACATAGGTTATGTTTTTAATGCATCCCTGAGCTCTGCAGCCACGGGCCTGACTCCATGAGCTTCAACCATGTTTTTCCGCAGAGCCCTGTAATGAATTTCCAGGGTTCTCCTTGCTGTCAAGAGTGCCTCCCCTCAGTTATTTTTCAGTCCTTATTCTGTTGAGTTAGACCTCGGGTGAACAGCCCTCCTCACAGAACTGCCCAGCCTGAACCTCATCTTTGTGTTGCTGGTCTTGGGTGGTTCTCAGGGCAGTCATTGTCCAGCTGAGTCTTCAAAGTGTCTATCCTATGCACTTGGATATAGTTGATGGAGATTCACCTAATGTGACCTCTGGGGTCGAGTTGCCTGGCCAGGTCAGCTGCAGAGGTTTTCCTATGGGCAAGACCAGGAGTATCATATGGTCCAGCTCCATTGTCTTGCCAGTTGTGGCTGCATCCCTCCTCCTGATCTTCCAGCTATGGATACACATTCCTGACCCAGCAAGGTGTGGGGTAGGCAGTGTCATGTGCATACGCAGCCCAGAAAAATCCATTACTACCTGAAAATGCAGCTCATGTTGCAGGTTTGTAAAATGTCAGGACTTCAGGTGTGTCATTTTGATCTGACAGTGATGATATTGCCTACAGAGTGCAAGAGTGCCAGGGACTGCCCTCGGTGTGCTGAGTGTATCAGCCCATTTAATCCTCACCTAGCCCCCATTTGGCAGATAAAGAGACTGGAGCACAGAGAGGTTAAATATCTTAACTAGGGTCACACTGCTGGTGAGTGCTCAAGCTAGAATGTGAACCCTTGTCACCTTGCTCTGAATCCTGAACCCTCAACTGCTCTGCCACTTTCCATGGTCTGAATTGGAACCCAGCAAGGCCTCAGGTGAATCGAGAGCAGTTGCTTCCTCCTGGGAGAACTGCTGGGGATTGAAGGTGCAAAAGAAAGAAGAAAATGTAATGGGAAGAAAGGAGGAGGATGGCACTTTGAAACTCAGTGAGGAAGCATTGCTGACAGAAAGCAACTGAAAAACAGAGTCCGCATGTCAGTTGATACAGATGTGGAACTAGACACCTTTATAATAAAAGAAGAGCAAACTGTCAACCAATTGTTAGTACCGTGAGTGGCAAGGACCCTGCCTCTTATTCTCTCTTCAGCTTCCGGCACATCCAGCCCACCAATAGCTCAGCCCTGCACCCCAGCAATCCCAGTTCTCAGAGCTTTGGGGGTGTCAGTTTGCTTGATGTTCACAGGAACCCTGTAGAGGAAGGAGACACTATTAGCACATTTTTCAGATGAGGCACAGAGTGGTTAAGCCAACTTGGCCCAGCTCATGGCAAGAGTAGCCATCATCTGTTCACCAGATAACCAGATATCTGATGAGAGTCCACCACGTGTGGTGTGTCCCCACCCCACCACAGGGCATGGTGATGAGCAAGAACACAGCCCTTCCTTCCCTCCTGGGGACAACATTCATGTGAACATGGGCACAGGCCACGTAAGTTGTGAGCTCCAGGCATCTCCAGTGGTGCTTGTCAAGTATTAAAGAAGAGCCGGAATTTCACAACCAAAGAGGGGACTTTACAAAGATAGGAGGTTGGGAGTAACTGGATGTATTAGATAAAAGCAGAAAACAACAAATGAGCTCAGTTCATGGGGTGGGGGGGGAGTCTGAGAAGCTGGGGAAAGTCTTACCAGGAGATGAATTGGGAGCAGTTTGGGTCAAAACAGAGATTTTTAATGTTGTCTCCTAATGACACAAAACATAGAGTGGAAATAGAGTCACAGGGGAAGACCATTTAGTCCAGATGAGGAAAGCAAGACCCAGAAGCCTTTGAGCCAGACATGTGCAAGGACGCTTACCCACAATATTCTTTGTAAACACCAAAAATTGGAAACAACTTTGTCCATTTCCAGGAAAATGTTGAAATAAACTGATGATTCCATCCTGTGCAGCAGCGAGACGGCGTGAGCCACATTCCTCTGTTTCTAGGTGAATAGAGGCCAAGACTTACTGTTGAGTGTGGGTGGCGGCGGGCGGGGGATTGCAAATTAATGTGTGTCTCTGTGTACGTAAAACACACAGGAACTCAACTGCTCTTAGATCCTTTTGAAAGATACACATGCTTGTCTGTATATAAAAAGAGAACCTACCAAGCTCATGAGTATGATTCCCTTCAGGGAAGGGATAGGGGAGTAGGATTGGGTGACCTTTTTGTCATGGTCTAATTTTTAAAATAAGCAACTGTATTCTTTTATTAACCTTGCAATTAAAAATTAAGTTTTTTAAAAAAGAGCTCTATTGACTTGTCCAATTGGATCCATCAAGTTAGCTGAAACGGCAAGCATAGGGCCAGGCAAGTCTCCCTGGCTCCCAGTCCCCAGCCAGAAGTCCAGATACGGCAAGCACCAGGCGGGGGAGAGGAGTAGGAGGGATTGAGGGCTTTGGAACTAGCCCTGTGTTGCCCAGGACTCCCAGCAACCTTAACAATGTCAATGAGTTAAACGCGGTTTTGTTAAATGAGTGTGTTTTGCAAAAAAGACTCCAGTTTCTAATGGCATTAGTATTCCAAGCAGCTGAATCCCAGGCTGGAGAAAGGTACAAATGATGATTGCTCATTAGCAAATAGAATACAGATGTTAGGTTTATTTTGCCTGAGTGCATCAGCACCTTGGGGAGCCACCAGCGTGGTGAGCCAGGGCCGACAGCGACGCTGCAGGCTCAGCACAGAGGAGGGCTCCCCCAGAGAGGAGGGGAGCTGGCCACTTCCAGGCTTTTAGGAGCTGCATTTTTTTCCCCTTTGGAATTTTATTGGGACTGACTGATGGGCCTGGGAAGCTAACATTTCTAAAGGAACTACCAAATTTATTTTAAATATTTGTTATATTTTATCTTTTGCTACTTTTCTTTTAAAACCACCATTCTGTGACCTAGATTGCATGGTCCTCTTTAGAGAGGAAACTGAAGAGGTGAAGTGGCTTTTCCAAAGTCACATGCTACTGAATGGCAGGGGTTAGAACCCAGATGAGCCTGGCCGCGAGGCTTGGGTGCTCTTCTAAGGCGGACAGAGAGAACATCAGAACATCTAGAGATCTCACTCTCCTGTCCTTTTCCTTTTTTGAGCAGCAGTCAGGGCTTACCCACCCCATGTGCTCAGGATGCTCACAAAAGATAGATAGGTAAGGAGTGTTTATTTGTCAACAAAATCAACACAGCACCTTCTGGGGGATGGGTAGATAGATACAAGGAACCTGTAATAAGAGGCTCACTCAGCCCTCTTTGACCCCACGTGGCCTCTGGCTTGGTTGTGGGGCCACACAGATTGAATCAGATGGTCATGGAAGGTTCTGATGAGAGTCCCTTGGATTGGGGAAGTTGGGATTTCCATTAAGGGGCACATACAGTTAGTTTTCTTTGCAAGAAAGAGTGAGGGAGGGGGTCCAAAGTGGTGGGGACATGAATAGAGACAGGTATGTGGAGAGCCAGGGCTTGCCTGGTGAGTGGAAGCTGGCGGGGGCAGCTGTGCTCCAGTGTGGGGGTGGGCCACCTGGCTTTGGATGCCAGGGGAGGCTGGGAAGGAAAGGGGCTGTGAGCTCGGCGGGTGAGGAGGATGGGTGGGTGGGCAGGGAGAGAGTGCAGAACGGGAGACCTCTTGGAAGGCGGTTCCAGAGGTTCTGGCACCAGTCTGAGCCCCCAGGTTAGGGCTGTGGGGTGGTCTGTGTGCATTCTAAATGCATTTGTAATCTGTTCACCTGCCCAGAGGGTTCCCCATTTGACCTCTCCCTTACAGAGTTTTCCGCCTTGGGTGAAGTCTGGGTTTTCGTGTTTTGTTTGAGGGTTTTATCCAGCAGGGGTGTTGGGAAGTTTATACTCTATCAGGGCAATAATGCTTTTTAGCTCAGATGCGATTCTTCCATGCCCTACCCCTCTCCCCACTGCCCACTCCTACCTTCAAGCCCCCCCTGTGTGCCCATTCACAGTCAAGTCCTCAGTGAGTACCTATCAACCACCTTTCATATCCAGGGAGTGTGTCAGCCCTGGTGCCTCTGGTGAGTTGAGCCAGACTTGATACTGGTGGCCTGACCTCTATCCTCCAGGACAAAAATGTCCCACTTGTGACTTTTGCCTCTGAGCAATTCGTGGCAAGTGAAGAAACTATCAAGGGAGGACAGCAGTTATTTTCTTTTCTAAGAAGTTGCTGGCCTTGCTTCAAGGTGAGACCAGGAGTGTTAGACACAGGAGTCGCTTCATTCTCCCTCTGGCACCTGCCCAGTGGTTAATGCTCAGACAGCAAGACTTCCTGCTTTTCAGCTGTCTGCCTGCCACCACCAGACGCACGTACTGAATGTCGCTCATGGTGGGTGTAGAGGGACGGGGTGACAGGCCTTGTGAAAGGGGACCAGGCTTCCAGAAACCACTGAGTCTGACTTCTCGTTGTCTCGTTGACTGCAGCTTTTTCTGACACGTCCTCCTCCAAGAACTTTACCCACCTTATTTAAATGGGTAGCATTCAGTCATGGTCAGATACATTCTGCCTTGGGGGCATAAAATTAATTTAGAAATGACATTTTAAATAGTGGAAGCCTTTTATACAATGATGTGAAAATTGTTCTGCTTTTGAAAATCAAAATCAAACATGAAACAGTATGTGTCTCTGTAAAGAAGTCAGATAGCTTGCTGGGATATTGCTTTGGCTTTTTGCCAAAAAAAAAAAAAAAAACCCAACTCTGAAGAAATGAAGCAAAAAGGTATTTGAGGAAGGAGGAGGGTAGTACGATTGTTTTATCGAGACTGGCAGCCAGATTTGCAAAGCAGCACTTAAAAAAAAAAAAAAAACTCTAACCCAGACAAGAAAAATCTGGTGGCTTCCCTAAATAGAATTTCTAAACTGCACCTAATGAAAAGCCTGAATAACCAGTTCGGATTTTGAAAGATAGAAGACCCTACCCATTGCTGACTGCGGTTTAATTACATAATGAACCAGCCAGTCCTGTTTTTGTCTGGTTTAGACACTTTGCAAAATTATTTCCCATAGAATACACTACCCTCTCGTCACGTACCTTCTCCCTTGTGTTATGGTTGTTGTTAATCCTCTGCAATCAGTTTTTTAAATTCTGCTTTAAAAAAAAAAAAAGAGATGGCTTGCTTTCCCTTCATTGGTGACAATGTTACCCTCGGCAGCAGTGCCTGCCCTGTGATCAGAAAATGGAATTGTTTGACTCTCAAGGAGCTGGTTATAGGCTGGGATATTTCCTTTTAAGAAAATACTCCACTTAGATAGAAGGCGTTCACTTTTCTTCGTCCCCACTGGACTGAAGGAAAGACACAAGCCGACAGTGCAGAAAACATGGTTAGTTCCCATCCAAGTCAAACCGAGGCAAATCCATTGAAAGGGAGCTTGGTGGGGCGGGTCAGTATGATATGCCAGCCCCGGAAAGGGACCTTCCCACTGCTCCATCTTTTCACAGCTGTAATTGAGTGAGGACTGTCACCAACTTGACTTACAAAAGCTGCTGTTGGCTCCCTCTTTGTGCCAGAAAGCAAACAAAATAGTCAGGTTCCCAATTTGGAGGAGCCTGTGTGCAGCCCAGGCCCACTTTTGCTGCGGGGTTGTCCGGGTAGTAGAGCAAATACACACGAAGAGATTAATCAAACAAGAGGGCCCAGAGGGGTGGCCCTTCTGTGCAACCAGGAACGTGGGTCCCTCTGTAGAGAAAGCTGGGGCTGGGTCTCCAGAAGGAACCTCATCCACTCTCTACCTGAATGGGGCTGAGAAAGATGAATGATAGAATCACTGATGAGAGAATCTGTTTTAGAGATTGAATCCACCCCTTTATTTTACTGATAAGCAAACTGCCTTATTTAATAGATAAGGAAACAGAGGCCATTTGTGCTAGGCAAACTGCTGAGACTGGCTGGTAGATAATCATCAAAGTTCAGAGAGGGTGTACGCTGATGGATTTGTTAATCTTCAGGAATTTTCTAACTTCTTCAGGAATGTTTCACTACTTTTTAATTTGCATGTTGCCCCAAGAGACTTGACTTTTTTCTAAATGTTGAAGGATTCATGAGAAAGCTCATTGTTAAAGACCCAGGTGACAACTTGGGGCAGCAATGTGCATGCTAGTATCTCCTTTGTTAAAGCAAATAGAAAATTTAGAAAAAGCAGTAGCCTAATAAATCATTAGGTGCACCCTTGAGCAACTGTGCCACAATATTTGGTATTACATGCTTATATCTAGAAACTTGTCAGTTTCGCTGTGGGTGACAGTCTTATTGTCTCCCCAAGGACACAGGGAAAGGAGGGGACTGACATTTTTTTCCTCTGTTTTTATCTTTAGACCAGTGCCTTGTCCAAAACAAATTTTGAATGTTATTTATCTATATATTTCACCCATCTCAAAAAAAAAAAAGGAATGACTTGTAATCACAAAAGTATAAGAAATAATATCAAAAGTCCTCAGTGCAGATTTAAATGCAGCTGCAAGGGAAGAACAGGAGAGAGGGCCATGATGTCGGGTCTAAGAAAAAGACAGTGATTAGTTCACAATCCAGCCCTGAGTTTCCCAGCAGTGAAGGCAAAGAGAGAAATGGAGCCGGGCAGCAAGCTCTCGTTTCCAGGATAAACACACACACAGGTGAGGTGTCTGTTTCTTTAACAGAATTTAGTGGCTGTTGCAAAGATCTGCTATCCTTACAAGGCCCTTGGTGAAAAGCCAGGATTTGGTTCTGGCCTGAGGTTGTCTCAAGGCCATGCTCTGGAAGGAGGGGGAAAGATAGGCTGCAGGTGTGTAGTCACATCCTGCTGATCTGCTCTGACATTGTCCTGTGCCAAACGGGGAAGCCTTAGTTGGTAGCTGGGCACATGCCCAGGCGGCCTCTTCATGAAAAAACAAAACAAAAAGATGCTGAACTTTAATTTCTCTGTTCAGAAACAGAGAAGTACAGAAAATATCTATCTGCTCCTCACCTGCATCAAACCTGGTCCTGATTTCACTAGGTGAACTCCCCAGCTTTGCTGTGGTAAACAGCTCTCTGGGTCCTCTTGTTAATGTGTCCCCAATTATGTGGTCGGGGATCCAAAGCGCAGGAAATAGCATACGGAAAGGGAGGCCAGACAGGGAATTAAGAGCTTACAGAATCACTGGGAGGGCCCACAGAGAGGAACCCAGGCTCCTTCAGAGAATGAGATTCAGAGGCCTACAAAACCAGCCACCGGGAGACCACCATTGGTTAGATCTGCGAGGTCCAGAACACACTTCCTAGCAGTGACCCAGAGACCATCACCACCCGGGTGGCTGCTCTCAGCACCCAGAATACTGGAGAATAAATCCTGAAATCTTGCTGCAGGGAGTCTGGCCTGTCCACAGCATTGTGTGCCACCAGAAGAGCCACAGGGGACTTCACCTCTCCACACCTGACAATCTAGTTGATAGACCAAATTCATACCCAGCTACAAGGGAGTCTGGAAGATAAGGCTTTAGCTTCCTACCTTCTCCAGCTAGGAAAAGAATGGAAGAGAGGTTGAGCAAGCCACAGCGTCCACCATGCACAGTCCTTTGGATGGTTGAGTACTAATAGGACAGCACTGGCTAAAGAGTGCATCTGAGTCAGCTCCAGCTGCCCATAGCAAAGTACCGCAGGCTGGGTGGCTGAAAGAACAGAAGTGTACCTTCTCACAGTTCTGGAGGCTGGAAGTCCAGAGTCATGGTCCAGTAGGGTTTGGTTTCTGGAGAAGACTCCTTTCCTGGCATGAAAATGGCTACCTCTGGCTGTTTTTTCAATGTGTCCTTCCCTCTGTGCTGCCAAAGAGAGACATGGAGACCTCTCTTGGGGCCACTAATCCCATCATGAGAGTCCCCTTCCTGGAATGTAATCACTTCCCCAAGGGCCTATCCCCAGGTGCCACTGTGGTGGGGGTTAGGACTCCGACACATACGCACACATTCAGCCTGTAACACATGCATCTCTCTAGCATTGCAGAGATTTCAAAATCACCTCTCCCACCACCAAAGGGAGGGCATATAGTCATTGGATGCACTTGGGAGCGAGACCCAGCCTCTGATGCAAGAGTGTAAAGCCAGTGATACCCTTTCCTTTGTACCCACCCCTAAGAGCTGGTTAAAAGCTAAAACCCTTTTCCAGAAACATGCACAAGATTCCAGCATTTGCCCTTTGGATTCCATTTAAATCTCTCCTCCTTGACCATCTCCTGCTTCATCTGTGTGGTGTGAGGGAGTGACTGTTTCCTTTTTCCTCAAAGGCTTTTGTTGGGGCAGTCATCAAGAAGCCGAGGTACTGCTGATGCTGATCAGGGCCCAAGGCACTAATGAGATTCACTGTTTGGAGTTGAGAACTGTCCACATACTCAGGGAGAGAAATGGTTTCTGCAGTTGCATACACTGAAGCTCTGATTAAGATCTTTCCTATTACCTTTAGTTAATAAACATGACCAAGATGACTTTCCCACTTTGGAACATGAAGATTGTGATAAAAAAAAGAATTTCTTTGGGAAGCTTAATCTCCCAAATTGCTTTAGGTCTGGGTTCTCATCCCTCCAGAAGTGAAAACCGCAGAGAGCAGAACATGTAGAGTGACCTCAGCTGGCTTGGGTGGGGCACCGTGTATTGCAGACAAAAAGTAATGAAATGGGGGGGGGGGAAAGAGTCAGATGAATTAACATTTTTCATGTGAAATAGAATCGATAAAATTAAATCCACTTTGGAATTCATTAGCTATTCTGTTTTGATTTTTTTTTTTTTTTTGCAAAGTGCTTAGATGGAGAAAACAGGCAGCTAGATGGTGGGGAGAGATGTAAAAATTAATTGTGTTCCAGAGTCCAAACTGTAGTTTCCTCTGAGAATAGAATAAAGAAGCAAAACAGAGTGAGCTGAACTTGGTACTCAGCAGATGCTGGGCTTTATGATGTGGTTGGAATGTGGCACTTCTTTAAACTGGCTCTGGTCTGTTGAACTGCCAGAGGAAGAGGACGACCCAGCAGAGCTTCTGTCTTTAACCTTTTCTGTCACCAAGTGCTGGGGTTGCCCAGATGCTGACAGATAACTAAACGAACCGTGTGGTTCAGAACCAAAATTTAATTAAAATAGGAAATGATGGTATTTAATTTGCAGCTTGTTTGTGGAAAGTAATGCAGCCAAGGACACTTAAGAATAAATACAGTGGATGCTGATTTACTGAGCAATGAACCAGAGCCCTAGGCAATAGAGCCATTTATTCGTTCGTTCATTCATTCATTCATTCATTCATTCATTCATTCACTCATTCATTTTAATAGGATGTTTGAATGACCGCAGTCTGTTAGGTCAAGCCAGTTCTAGGACTGTGACTAAGAGGCACATATTTTGCAAAATACTTGTGAAGTGTAGCATTGGGTTTCCTCAAAGTAACTATATGAAATTTTCCACGGAGTAACATAAACTTTAGACTTTTTCCACTGAGAAGTTCCTCCTTATCCACTACTGTGTTAGAACAACTTTATCAAAGCTGTCCCATTGGTGTGTGGGGCAGGGACTTTGCATTGAGATGCAAATGCACTGGTCTCAATTAAGTACCTTTGTTGTGATGAATTTACACTTGTTCCTTTGCTTTCTTTTGCTGAACCAAAAGAAAATAGTAGTAAAGTAGTATTTCTTAGTAGTGACACATCTATAAAAGCAGGAAGGCAATTATTCTACTTAAACTCTAGTTTTGGACATCTCTGAATAGAGGCTAAGTTTTTCTTTTCTGAATAAAGAAGCTTTTACCAATATAGAGAGCCATCATTCACTTCCAGGCTGCTCTATTCAAGAAAAGTCTACTGGTAAAAACTCTATTTCCCAGGACCATTTATTTGAAGCCCATGCCTCCAAGAGGGAATCACCTCGGGGCTGTGTGAATGTTGTGACGTGATATTGTCTGTTAGCCATTTGCAACAGCTTATATCAAACTTTGGAATGTTCTCTAACTCTTTTCAGCCAGGAAGAGATTAGCGAGTGCTGCCATATCTCTCTGCAATTTTTCAAGCATTGGCTGAGGATTTAAAATACTGTTGGAAAGCAGTTGGCTCTTTGTCAGGACAATTTATGGGCTATTGGTGAAAGTTAAGAGGCAGATGCTCCTAAAAAGTGAAATTCAGGCACAGATGAGCTGCCTGGGCTTCGTGTTGGAAGTAAGGGACCAGGATTAGCACTGGCCACCAAAGAAGGCAATGGTCACAATTTGGTCATAAAATGTTTTGGATTTTCTGTCATCTCATTTGCTTTTATCCTATGTATTTCTGGACTATCCAGTGAGCTTGAAGTGTTTTAGGGTAACAGAAAGCTTACTCTTCCAAACATCCAGGGACGGCAACAGGTACCCAATTTCACCCTAGAGGGGTTGTCATTGTATGGTTAGGAGAGGCATTTGAGAGGACTTGTTTCATCTTGTTTAATAGGATGAACTGATAACCATCCTGTCTTACAGGATAGAACCTCTTTGATGCATAAGAGACAGGTAAAGAGGGCAAGCGGATGGGGTAGAGATGGGGTCAGGCTTGGTTCCTGTCTCCTGTTTAACCCCCTGCCAGCCCGCCGGCTCAGGGAGAGGTCTTTTACTCCTCCAGGCCTGCCTATCCCTTTCCTTGACAGAGGATCTCTCTCAGCTCACAAAATTCTGGTACTTCATGGGCAGAGCTGCCTGCAGTCTGCCAACAAGAAAGTCCAGGTAGGTTTGACTTCCCTGCCCAAGGATTCATTCTAGATCATGATTTGGGCTAATTTGGAAATATTACTAGATGGAGCTGATTCTAAGATGTAATAAATGGATAATAAATCAGCGTTTTTAAGTGAAGTAGAGTCCCCATACAACTTAACAAAATGCTCCAGTGGAAAGCTGATCAGAAATTGATCTTTTCAGCTTGGTCATTTCATGGATAATTAGACAGTAGAGGCACAGAATTGCTGGCATATTAATTTGAACGGTTGCATTTCCCATTTCCCCGTGGTCTAAAGAGTGTGAAAGCTCTGACCAGTCTGGGTCTTTAAAGAAATAAAATATTTCTCCTTGAAAAGTGATGCTTAGGAAACCCCAAACTGATAGAAAGTTCCCCAGGGAGTAAGTGTGGATGTTTGGCCTTGAAGTTCCGTGGGACCGTGGGCTGCCCATCATGTAAGGCTGTGGAGTGAAGCCTGGGGCCTCCTTTTTTGTACTTCTCAGCGGTAGGCCAGGCCACCACAAGAGGTCAATTTGGACACTATGGTCACATTTTAAAAAGAGAACTGTAATTATGACCTCTAATTATATACAGTTAGGCCCACCGAGTTAAAGATAATGGCACCTCCTGCTTGGGAGTATAAGTTAATTGCCTGCAGGGGTCAGAAGAGTGTGAACATCTGTCCCCTCCCCCAGCCCTCTCCTGGCCTGCGCCAATTGGCCTTCCTGCTGTTGAAGCCTCTGGGTTGACACTGGTTAACACATGAGAGTGGAAGGTCAGACTTAACTGTTCAAGAGGGAAATAAAACTTTAGTGAGTCTAGACCTCATCTGTCTGCCCCAGTGGCCTTGTCACAACCCATGTCACCTGGAGCTCATGTCACAGGCCCTGTTTTTATTGACAAAGGCCACATTCTACCTCTCATACACTTGCTCTCATGTTTTCTGCCACTATTTTCTTCAAACTATGAAAACTTTTTTATTATAGAATATCTCAAGTGTACTGCAAAAAGAGAAACCAGAGTCCCCAAATTACCTTCCTGCCACCACCACCACACCTTGGCACGTTGATTTCATGTGTATTTTCCCTCAGTCCTGCCACCTCTACCACCCCCCAGTGATGGGGATTATTGTATAATTCCTGCACATGTTGCTGTCTGTTATTTCAAAAATGTAGAGATTCTTTTTAACACAGCCACAATGTCAATAGCACATCTGAGAAATTTGATAATTACCTGATACTTCATCAATGTTTACATTTTTCCAATTGTTTATAATTCTTTTAAATCCTTTTTTTTTTTTAATGAAAAACCAGGCAGCGTTCCATACCTTATAATTACTGATCCATCCCTCCTGGTCCCCTCTTTAGGGTCTCCTTCTGTATTTGTCTCTACTTTGTCCTTTTTTTCTTGACTGCTGATAACGCTATTGTGTTGTTGTAGTTGTAGGTGGACTTCATACCTTTACTTTATTTGCTCATTTTTATGTGGTGCTGAGTATTGAACCCAGTGCCTCACATGTGCTAGGCAAGTGCTCTGCCACGGAGCCACAGCCCCAGTCCCTGGCACTATTATTTTTTAAGAGATTCGGTTGTTTGGTCTATAGAGTTCCCTATCATCTGGATTCTGCTGATTTATCTTGCATCGTCATTCAGCATGTTCCTCGGTCCCCTGAATTTTTTAATAAATCAATAATTAGACTTAGAGAAGGGTGGTTTAACTTTGGCACATGATGTTTGGGGCCAGGTAATTCTTTGTTGGGGAGCGGGGGGTGGGGGGGGGTCTGTCCTGTGTCTTGTAGAACATGTCCTATCAGCACTCTTGGCCTCTACCCACTAGATGCCAGTTGCGTGCAAGTATGGACACACACACTGGAGCACACTCACCAGGCACATCAAACATCAGTGACTACAGACATTGCCAGGTGTTCCCAGGAGTACATAGTCCTGCCTGAGAAACATTGCTGAGGAAGCTTGAGGAGATTCAGATTGAACACTAGAGATTTTTGGGTAAGATTACTTTTAAGCGGGGTGTCCTACCGCCATCAGGTGGGTGAAACGTTGTATCTAACTATTTCTTCTTGTCATTAGCATTTGTGATCACTGTTAGATAAATTCATTCATTGGGGCTGCAAAGTGGAGGTGCAGTTTCATCATTCCTCCTTGAGGTGACCTCGAATACATTGTAGAGAGAAACTTCCCGTCTATCACTTAGCCGCCAGGTGTACCAAGGAAAGGCCGAGCAGCTGTTTCCCTCTTCCCTTTAGCAGTTTCCAAAAGAATGAGTCAGTTCCCCAGCACTTCCCAAAGACGACCAATGAGTTTTAGCATTCTTTTAAATATCACTGCAGGGGCTGGGGATGTGGCTCAAGCAGTAGCACGCTCGCCTGGCATGCGTGCGGCCCGGGTTCGATCCTCAGCACCACATACAAAGATGTTGTGTCCGCCAAAAACTAAAAAATAAATATTAAAAAATTCTCTCTCTCTCTCTCTCTCTCTCTCTCTCTCTAAAAATAAATAAATATCACTGCAAACTTTTGGGTTAAGTATGTTTGATGAGTTTGAATGCAATGCAGTTGTTCTCCTGGTGGGAGCTTCGTTCACCCCATCTTTGGCCAGTGGGAAGGGCTTCAAGTAGATTTGAACCCTTAGGACATGCCTCAGTAGACTCTGATGGCATTCTCGTCATCAGGTATGACGAAGTCCTCTGGGCTTATCTTATACGGTTTCTGCGCCATATGGGAGTGCTTATTTCTTTAGTGGGAAATGACATTCAGAGATGACAGTCTGTTGCCATCAGTAATTTTAATCACATGGTCTTTTGATTTTGTTACCAATCTCAGGCTCTACCAAATGAATTCTTAGTACCTTGATAACACAGAACTTCTTTAGATGAACCTGTTGCTCAGAAGCACACTACATTTTTATATGCTAAGCCCCTCTGGTAGGCGGTGTTTCTTTGACCCTATGAAGTGAGTGTTACAGGATGGACCCAGGATATGGACATGTCCTGCTTCAGTTAACCTCAAGGAGGCCTTTGTGGTTGAAGAATGGGGTGGGTTCTGGAAGTGGCAGAGCCTAGAAGCTGGTCAGAGTTGCACAGGCCTGAGTGGAATACCCTTCAAAATCCATTCCTTGAGGATCAGAAGACCCTTCCTTGTAAGCTGTCCATCAGGTCCAGGAAGGTGGCCATGCCCTGTATGCCAGTTCAGCGGACTTCTTCCTCCTCTTCTTCATTCTGTGCAGATACCTGAAACTCTGGCTCACTCTGCCCGAGGTGTGGGGCAGCCACCTGGGGCTCTCAGTGCTTCTCCTTCTCTTGACTCTAGCATGCTTCCCAAACCAAGAACTCAGTGGCCCAAGGAACACCTTCTTTCCCCCCAGAATGCAAATAAAAAGCATGTTAGCAAATTCTGCAGTGATGTTGTTCCAGAGGGTGAATTATTACCAGCTTCCCACAGGTCTGTGGGGAGGGCTCAGAGACCATCAAGTAAGGTCAACCCCTTTGTGAGACTCTGCATGCACAAGGAGAAGACGCCCTAGGGCAGGTGACAGTAACAAGAGCTGCAGACATCTGGGGAGGGGGACACTGCTGTGGGTGAGGTTTTCAGGAAGGCTTCCTGCGCAGTGACACTGGGCAGCCCCATGTTCCTTGCCTCAGTGCGTGCAGGCATGGCCAGCCGTCCCTCTGCCCCTGGTCCCTCTGATCTCTCCCCTGATCATAATGGCACCAACTGTCAGGTTCCACAAGGGATTTGGGAGCCTTATTTCGAGGAGGCAGTCTATAGGGTTCTCTGAGGAGTTTTGCTCAGGGGGTGCACCGGGCTCCAGGTGTCATTTTCTTAGAACAGTCCATTTTTCTCCTTAGTACCATCAGTGGACATGCCAAGCACAGCAAGAGTATGCTCCGTCTTTACCCCTCTCTTCCACGTCCTGTCCTTCCCACCTCACCCTCTACCCACCCCCACAGAGTCACACTCTGGAGCAGTAGTCATCTGGGGGGCATTAGGCTGGCAGCAGTAGGCTCCCTCCTGCCCACTTGGCCTAGCAGGGTGGGCCAGATGCCTGTCGCCGAGCATCCCAGGGATAAGAGCTCACTGGAGCATGCTCCCTAGGTTTCCTCAGAACACGATGAGCTGGGAAGATCAGTGTGCTTAAAAACAGGCTGAGCTGTCTATCTGAGCTGTCTCGCTCACCCCAAAACCTTACCCTAAAAGTGCAGTAGCCACGCTGTCCTCTGGCACTGCTGAAGCCTGGAGGTTCCTGGGCAGACATTGGGCTCAGCACAAGCTTGTCAAAAAACATGCCAAAACCCTTTCTAGAAGAATCTTCAAAGGGCGGGAGAAGATGCAGGTACCATACGCCTTGGTAGCCCTTGGCTGCAGTGGATTTTTTCCTTCTCCACTTTCTAATTTTCTTTGTCTGGTTTTGTTTGTACAGTATTTGCTGCAGCTTTTTTTTTTTTTTTTTTTCCTCCTCCTGTTGAGTGAGGAAATGTGGGTTCCTGGTGAGAGAGCGAGCCCAGCTGCTCTGGTGAAGTAACCTGGCCCCCAGGCCTGCAGAGCTCCCCTCCAGGTGTCTTGGCCCTTCCGCAGCCCCCGCCCACACCGTCACCCTTGGCTGATGTTACCTTTCCTTCTGGCTGGGTCTGTTTGTCCTGTTGTCTAGTGTTTGTCCAACCCTCTTGGCTTTTCCAAAAACAGTGTGCCCCAGACGTAAACTGAAAGACCTTTCCTTGGCTCAGCGTTTACAATTCTGAGCCAAATACATGGCATCGGCAGGAGGAGGTCAGGTTTGGCCTGAACCCACCTTCTTCCAGGCGCCCAGCTTCCAGGCCTGGATGGACTTCATTCCGTGGAGAACTCCCTCGCGCTGGTGCTGCTGTTCTGGATGTTTCCCCACTGTCCTAGATGATCCAGGTTGCTACAGCCAAATTCCACATACCAGGTAGCTTATAAGCAGCAGAAAATTATTTCTCACAGTTCTGGACGTTGAAAAAGTCAAGTCTCCAGCAGATTCCATGTTTCATGGGGGCCCAAGTCTGGTTCATAGATGGCACCTCCTGCTGCATCCTGCTGTGGTGGAAGAGGCAAGCCAGCTCTCTGGAGCTTCTTTTATAAAGGTGATAATCCCATCCCAAGGACTTCACCCTTCCTGAGAGGACCGGGTCACCTCTCCAAGGCCCACCTCCTAACACTATCACGTTGGTGTTTGGGTATCAACACATGAATTCACAGGACATATATATTCAGTCCATAGAAACCACATATGCTGTGTGGCTGAAAAAAAGAAATTCCTCTCTTTATTCTTCTTCTCCTCCTCCCCTTCCTTTTCCCTCTTCTCCTCTTCCTCCCCCCGCCACCCCACCCAATCAAACACATCCAAAGAAAGAGGGATCCATCAAAGTAGACCCTTATAGGCAAAATTCTTATTTTAAGGATGTAGCTTCTCTCAAACCCTTCTAGAGCCGGGTGCAGTGGTGTCTGACTGTAATCCCAGTGGCTCAGGAGGCTGAGGCAGGAGGATCGAGAGTTTAAAGCCAGCCTCAACAACTTAGCAAAGGCCCTAAGCAACTCAGTGAGACTCTGTGTCTAAATAAAATACAATATAGGGCTGGGGATGTGGCTCAGGGGTTGAGTGCCCCTGAGTTCAATCCCTGATACACGCCCGCCCCCCCCTAAAAATAACCTTCTGGAAACTTCTCTGGAGGCTGTTTTCAGAACCCATTTCCCATTTGCCCACCAAAAGATCAGCTTGTTGCTTTATGGTTAAGCTAAATCTTAAACCCAAACTGTTCATTCCCAACTTCCTTGCCCATTGGCTTCCTGGGATCTTCTGCTTCCAAGATACAAAAAAAAAAAAAGCCCTGCAGGATTGGAAGTATGATGGGCTCCTTCTCATTTCTCTTCCAACAACACAATGTTGTGATTACATCTTGTCGGATAAAAAATGGAATCCTTTTATTTCCATGTCCTTTATTTATAGTCTTAATCTTGAATCTGTATATTTCCATACTTAACTGTATCTAAAATGAACTACTCATGAACAGTTTAATGATAACTTTTGTTTGCAAGAATGGACGGGTGGTACCACCATCTCTTTGTATCTAGGAGTATGTGCTATCCAATGAGAACTGAACTAGTGACAATTAGTATGATCTCCTCACCTATGGTGTAGCCCCTAAGAGAAGCAGGTCCTTCCAGGAGCCAGGATTAGACCAGTGGAGTAAAAGTCTAAGTGCTTAAATTGATCCCTGCACCAAGCTCAGTGACCTGTAGTCCTGTTGCTAGAATCAGCAGCCCCAAGTTCATTCTGGAATAACAGTGGAGGAGACATCAAGGGTGTCCAGCACTGCTCCTTAGGAGAATGTACCACCGTCATCCCAAGGGTCTGTGGGGTCTTCACTGTGGTAGACACAGACTGAAGTGGGATAAGGACCCTGAGTTTCTGATGGGACATACGCTTTCCTCTACTTGGGTCCCTCTTTGTAACTGAAGCTCAGGTCTCTAAGGGAGAAAGTAAGAGATGGGTTTTCAGAGGACTTGTTTACCAGAGAAGCCTGGTTGTACTGGGGGCGGTTGTAGTGTCTGGGTGCCTGTTTGTATGTGGGCACCCGGGCATGGGCATCAGGAAGGAGAGCTAGTTGGATCTGTCCCCTTCTGATCCTTTAGTAAGATGACCCAAACAGGATTTAAGCAACCAGATTCCAAAGTGAATTCTTGGGTGATCTTGTGACTTTTCCTCTGAGAGGAGGCATGTCTCGGGGCACCGACGCCAGGGTTCTGAGCTGTGATCCCTTCACTCACACACCTGCCAGTGTCACTCCAAGACGGATTCTTGGCTCCTGGAAAAGGGGCTTGGCACATGTGCCCAGATGAAGACAGCTAATGAAGTGCAAGTGGAATTATTCAATTGTCAGCGCTTACCGGCGCTGCTACACCCAGCAGGGGCCAGGCCACCATGGGAACCCCTGTCACCAAAGGAGAGTTGGTGCCAGGTTGCCAGCAACCCCGGCCCTTTACAGAGGAAGATGGAGCCTCTGGGTAGGGACTGAGCAGGGGATGATCTTCCCATAGGAGGGGAGAAGTGATGGTGGGTGGGGAGACCTGGGCTCTGGAGAAGGCAGGCCAACCCCGTGGCATCCAGGCATTGCTGGGCCCCCAGCATTCCCTGACAGTTATTCATCAGCCATCTGAAGGTCTGATTGTCCCTCTGGGGACACTGTCTCCAGTGCCTTTCTGGTTCTTACTCTGGCTTCTGGGCTTGGCCCTTGCTTCCTCCTAGACACAAGAGCGGCCAGGTTCTGAGGATCTCGGGGCTCATCTTGTTCGTGCTCCTGGGGAAGCTATTGTGCACCCAGGGCTGGTTCCTGTCCCTTCCTGGGTGATAAGCTCTGGCTGTATCACTAGTTGAAGAAAGAAGAAGGTTTTCAAAGAATCCCAGAGCCTGGAGGGCTGTAGTGTGTCTCCTCTGTTTCTCTTTCTGCACCATCCTCCAGCGTCCTCTCTGTTCAGGGCTATCAGAAATCAGAGAGTGCAGTGAACAGAGATTTACAACTGGATGAGCTGCAGAGGGGAAGGGACTTCTGAGGTCTATGATTCTGTCTCCTACAAGAAGTTAAAAAATTATTAAAAAAAAAAAAAAAGAAACCAAAGATAAGTACAACACAGCACATCAAATGAGCCAATCAGGACTAACCAAAGAATCTTGCCTCTAAAATAAAAGTCTTGTCCCATGATACATGGGACAAAGACATAACTTGTTCTGGGTCACCTGTTGCCTGTGCCCTGGTCTTCAAGTTCTAAAATTTTAGTTTTAGCCCATATGGTTCCTCTCAGTTGACTCTCAGGTAGCTTCTAGAAAGACTTCCATCAACTAGTCAAAGGTGACAAAGGGGTAGGCAGTCACCATTAGGAAAATTAGACTACCCGGTTTAAGGGGTGTTGGGGTGACTCTTCAGCAAAGGGCTGGAGGCCAAAAACAGCAGGAAAAAGAATGAGCACGTAACATGGACCTCTCCTCAGAAATGAACAATTAGAATCAAAGGGCCCAGAAGACATCAGAGTGAAAGCAGCTCTTGTGGGAAGAAAACGGAAGTGGGGGGCACCCGGGTGGGGAGTGTCAGCGTGCTCCCCTGCTGCTCCAGCAGAGATGCAATGGCAATCGTGACGAGTGTCAGGGAGGCCCAGGAAAAGTCCCCAACCCCCACCCTAGTGCCAGGTTAGACACAGGGCTCCTCCGAGACCTCCAGAGACCACAGACCCGGGCATCTGACTCCCAGCCAGGATGCACTTCCTTCCAGGATCTCTTTCTGCAGGAAATGGCGTTAGGGGTAATAAATGGGCCATTGATCCAAGTTAGAAAGACGCCCTGGGTTGGGAGCTGTAACGCATTCCTCATGTGTAGAGTCGATGGTGACTCTGCTCCTCAGGCTCAGTAAAATCCTCCTCTGGAGCTCACTAGTCACTCTTTTTAAGCTGAGAGAAACTCAAAAGACTCATGACTGGGAGCCTGATAGCACCCAGAATGCTGCATGTGTGTGTGATCCGCCCTCCCTCACCCCAGAAGGACATGGATCACCTTTCTGGTCCAACAGTCAGCTGTTGGTTCCCATGAGTTTGATGGTTGGTTCTCACTCTCCTGGTGCCTTCGGAGCAACAGGGAGTTTCAAGTGTTCTTTGGGCTCATTTTTTTGGGCAGACAGGCCATTTTTGGTATTCTCTATATCAGCTCTCATCGTGAAGAAGATGTTTAAAGTCACAACTGGGCATCTATTTGTATGAGTCTTTCATTCGCTAAAACCCTGGCCATGCTGAAGCTGTCCGCCGGGCTCTGTGGTGTCACTTTCTCCCAGTCTCGCTGAGAACCCATTGGACATTTGCACGTGCGTGGTGAATCCTTCCTCGCGTTTCCCACCTCATCCCTGTTGCTCCTCACATTACAACTTCTTTCCCTTTGGAAGTGGACAGAGTGTTGGTGGCCAGAGACATCACTAGAGCTCACTGCACCTCCCCTTTCTCCTTCCTGATCAGAGACAGCCGTTTGAGATGTCTTGATCTACTGCAGCAAGAGCCAAAGGGCACGAGTCTTCAGTGGTTTCAAAGCTGCAAGTGTAGATATTCTGTCTGTCTTAACTTGCACCTAGGGATCTTGCAAAAAAAGAAGAGTGAAATTAAAGACATCAACAAGATGAATGGTATTATCTGTTTGCTCTTGATGGCGTTCTATTCGAGACAGTTGTTCCAGAAGCTGCATTTGCCAACCCTAGCTCATGGATCTATGAGTGTAGCACAGACAGGGCTTGTCAACCCCGCTTCCGGACTGGATGGTGCTTGGTGGTGCAGACTCTCCTGCACCCTGTAGAATGCTGGGCAACGTCCCTGGCCTCTCCACCCAGCCAGGGCTGCACTTCCCCTCCCGCCTAGTCATGACAATCAAAAATGTTTCCAGACGTGGCCATACCTCCTTGGGCGGGAGTGCGGAATTTCCCTCGGCTGAGAAACAGTGGCTTAGTAAGGTGATGATAGATGAAACCAAGCAGATGTACTCAGGTCCCCGGGAAATATTCCACTTGTTTTGTTTCTTTGTTTCATTTGTTTCTTGTCCCCTTGGCCCTAAATTAGTCACTTTTTTTTTTCTCTCCATTTTTAAGCAAATACTTTCAGATGTGTCATTCTCAGAATTGTAGAAAATGGAGAAAGATGTTTCAAAGCAAAGAGGTCTAGTGAAATCATAAATGAAAAAGGATATCAGGGGCGTACTTGTCTTCCTCAGTGGATTTCTTTGGATGGTATTCACAGACCCTTGATTTGCTCTTAAATATGGTTCTCACCTTTCCCATGTATCAGAATTCCCTGAATTTTTTTTTTTTTTAAAAACTCTTTCACCTAGGGTTGATCTTATACCCTGGGGTCATCAAACACAACTCCCTCAGCTTAGTGCATAGCTTCAGATAGTTAGAGTCAGCTAAGCAGCAGACTGGATGAGCAACTCATTCATTTATTCAGTAGCTGTTTATCTGCACCCCATTAGGTCCCTAACACTGGGCGAGGTACTGGGACTAGGGGGAGAGCAAGGAGGAGATGTCCTGGCACAGTTCACTTTCTAGGGGAGAACATGGGAGAGAGTATGAGCATCTTAGTATGCGCATGTGCCCAGTGTACCTATGTTCTTATATCTGAAAATTTCCGTTCAAGTGTGTGTCATTGTTTAGTTATTTTGCTTGTTCCTAAATAACTTATTCAGTTACATAATGATCTTTTATCATCCTATAAAATACTTCCTGTGTAAAGGAGAGCAGAAAGAGGGAAAAAAAAAAAAGAAACACATCAGCCCTATGGGAAGCTAAATGATTTCTAAGAAGTCATGGCTGTTGTCTCGGGCTTTCCACATGGAGAATGTTCTGTCATCATTTTGTTGAGTCGGTCAACTCAACTCGGAGATGCCAAGGTCGGTCGTCCCTTACATTCTTTTGAGGCCGGCCTATGAGAATTAAACCAGGGGCTTCCTGTTGGCATTCATATTCTTAGTTTGTTAAAATACATGGCCTCTATGAGTCACTTCTCTCTGGTACAAAATCCCAGAGGGGGGGGGGTAGTGAATGCAGACAGAAATCACACCAGGAACCCACAAAATACCTGCACCAACCTGGATGGGTGGCTCTCGAGTGGACCTACAGGTGCCCACCATGACGGGCCACAGCTTTCCAGGGACAGTAGTATGTTCTCCCAACCTTTCTGAGAGCGTTCGCTGCCTCCAGAGGCTTTGGAGCAGATGGCTCATTTGGTTGGTGCCTCTTGGGGCCCATAGTCCTGGCAGCCACAGATTAGAAAGGGAACAAGTCAAGGGACATTAAAGGCAGAGCCAGGAAGAGTGTGGAAGGAAATGAAAAAAAAAACAGTCTGGTGCAGATGTGGGACTGGAACCTCCAGATCCTCCTGCCAGGCTAGTGTTTTTCTCATCCTACACACAGAGGAAAAGCCTCGTCCTTTCCCAGAAAGAACCATCTCCACACCTTGGGAAAAGGAGGCTGAATGTTTTTCTTAATCCAAAGAGCTGAATCCCTGATTCTGGAACCTTTGTCACCTGCTTCTCTCGCTGTAGCATAGGATCGTTGTGTGTGTCCGTTCAAGAGGAGAGGATTTGAAAACATCTTTAAGGGGTGGGACTGTTTTTCAGTCTTGGACTCCAGGGAAGAGGCAATATGATAAGACAACTGCATTACAGATGAAAATTGAAATGGGCCGCTGGGAACCAGTCCAGAGGAGAAGGAACATTGTCACTGAAGCATGAGCAGAGGAATCTTTTTAATACAGGATTTGATATTGGCTCCGTGTTGATGATGGTCGCAACTCTATCAAGCAGCCATGACAGCATGCTGCCTGTTGTACTAAATTAACCCATAGTGAGTGACTTGGGTTCCTGGACTAGGATGCCAAGTTGGCTACAGTTGGGAGGAATCACCTATCCAATATGAAAGAGGCAATGCATCCTTGTTCCCCTGCTCCCCACTCTGGCTCCCCAGAATACAACATAGAGGACACTCCTGCCAAGTGGATCTTCATTTCTAGAAAGAGTTCTTGGATGAAATACCCGCTCTTTTTTTTAATCCTAAACCAGGTTGAACCATCTGGAGAGGTGGCTGGTGGACCACCCTTTAAGCCAGGAAAAATCCTTTAGTCCATCACTGCCCTCCCCTAGGTGGATAGCCTTTCAGAATCAGCCATGACTGTGAGGCAGAAGCATCCCCCATGCCCAGACAGCTCCTCTGTCCCCAAAAATGACTCTGGCCAAGAAACTGCAAAACAAATATTCTCTGTAAAAGGGAGGCTTCTATCAGAATGTACCCCTGCTACCCAAAGAGGAAAACCTTCACTAGGCTCTCCTGGTCAGAGAGGTTTTTAGGAAGACCCAGAGTGTGCTCATGACAACAGCTTATGACCCAAGGTGGACAGTGGGACTGAGCCCCAGAGAGAGGGGCAGTGGAGGGCAGAGGAGAGAGCTGGGGCCATGCTGGTCTTCATAGGAGGGATGAAAGAAGCAGCTAGAAGGACTGCGTAGAGGCTGGTCTTCAGGGGTCCCAGGTCTGTGGGAGAGCAGTGTATTAGGCCCCCGGTTCCACAACCAACTCAAATTTTTGTTTCTGCCTTTTGGTAAATCCACCATCTAAAGAAAAGATTCATGAGCTAGGATTGGCAAACGCCGTAAGGCAGCACCCTAGAAAAACTTTAGATAATCATACTAATATGAAAGGTTTGCCAACATTTGTTTTATGTATATATATATCAGCACCCTACCCCCTGCCACCTTTTTTTTTTTTTTTTTTTTTTTTGTTTGCTTTTGGGT
>NW_025999900.1:54714531-54718720 GCF_001458135.2 Marmota marmota marmota | reverse complement strand
TTTTTTTTTTTTTTTTTTTTTTTTTGACACAGAGTCGCTTGGTTGCTAAGGCTGGCTTCAAACTTGGGATCTTCCTACTTCAGCCTCCCAAGTCATGGGGATTATAGGTGTGTGCCACTGTGCCAAGCTGAAGTGAAAATGACTTTAAAGAAATTTCAGAAAACTGTTTTCCATATACTAGTTTCCCCTTAATCTCAAGGCATCCATGATCCCAAATGGATGACTAAAACCACAGATGTACTGGCTCCTGTGTATATTTTCCCCTAAACATACCAACGACAAAATTTAATTTATAAGCTAATCACTATAAAAGATTAACAGCGATAGCTAAAACCAAAATGGAATAATTATAAGAATGTACTCTAATAAAAGACATGAGTTATTTTCTTCTGGGATTGTCCATTCAGGAATTCCAAATGGTGAGAAACCAAAGCTTAGCAAAACCATAGCTGAGGGGGAACTATTGTAAACCTGATTTCTAAAAAATAGATTTGTGTGCCTGAGTATAAGTGCATGTGTGCTGGCATTCCAGTGACTATACAGAAATGCTTGTTCTTACATAGACAATTTTTGGACATATATAGAAGAAAATATGAGTCTGGAAGTGGGTCCATAGAGAAGGCATGTATTTCTCAAGTAATATCCACCTGGAATATATTTCTTTATGTTTAACATGCATTATTTTCATGACCATTAAAAGGGGGAGTAGAAACTTGGGCCTTTTAATAATATGTAATAATAAGCATTATAACAACTCTGGGTAGGAGAGAAGGGAGGTTGTCTACTCTGAGGACTACGGCACGCAGAGGGTGTCAGGGTGGGGACCAGCGTACAGGTATGTCACACCAGGAGCTAAATAAAGACCTTCTGGTGTTGACCTAAACAGATCTAGAAAGTCAGTGCTTAGCTTACTGGTTGAGGAAAGAGGTCTGTTGATTACTCCATTTTCATTTATCTGTAAATGTGGGTATTGAACCCAGATAATATTATATTAAGTTCACTAACAAATGAAAACAAAAGATGCCACATAGCCAAAAAAAAATTGAACAACTTAATTTAAAAAAATGGGCAAAAGTCTTGAGCCAACTTTTCCTGTTAGAAGATGCACAAATGACTGCTGAGCACATAAAAAGATGCTCAATATAACTTGTTATCAGGGAAGTACAAACTTAAACACAGTTAATTCTATTGCACATTCACTAGGATTGTGAAAATTTTTGAAGATCGACAATTTCAAGTGTTAGCAAAAATGTTGAAAAACTATAACCTCTTATTTTGCACAGAGCATGGTTTAGCAATTCCCTGTAAACATACTCTCACAACAGTTACTCAAGAAAAACATGCCCTGGAAGCCTGGTACAAAAATTCATAGCAGCTTTTTAAAATACCTGGAAACAAGTCAAATGTCCATCCATAGGTGGCTGGATAAACCAACTGTGGTATGTCCATTCAGTGAAATACTACTAATGATAATTGTAAGAAATGAACTAGTGACATCATATAGTACGTAAGTAACAGAGAGCAAAATAGTGGTTTGCCTGGAGCAGGGACAGGTGTGTTTGTAATAGGGTACCAGGAAACTTTTTGGGATGATGGAAATGTGTCTCTTTGTTGTGTTCTTAATCTTGATTATGGTAGTATAAAATTTGTCAGAATTTATTAGCTGTGCACTTGAAATGGGTGTATTTTACTGATGTATTTCACTAAAGAAAGCTTTTTTTTTTTTTTTTTTTCTTCCCCCGCTTAAGAATGGCCCTCACTGTATCCCCTGGGGTAGAGCTGGCACTTAGGGCAGGTGTGCGTGATCACACACCACCCATGCAGTCCTCATTTGTCAGTTTGCTTGCCAAGAGGTCCAGGGGCAAGAATCCCAAACCCTGCCCTCCATTCCATTCTCTTCCTCAGGCTTCTTAGGACTTTCAGCGTAGAAGGTAGGGCTGTAGGAATGCACCAGGAATCAGACCTTGAGAACACTGTGTGCTCCACTTACCCGTGTGCCTGGAGACTGGCCTGAGTATCATGGCGGCATTAGTATTGTTCTCTGTGGAGCCCTGGGGCATGGCATATCTGGTTAGAAGGAAAGATGGAGTTTATCTTCCAGCAACCTGTACTTGTCTACTCGTGTGTCTGCCTGGCTTGGCTTGGGTGGTGCGGGTGACATAGAGGGTCGTTGTGTGGGTCTGACAGGCTCCCCAAGCTTCAGTTCTCCTGAAATCCTGTGAATGTTGATGGTCCTCTTCTTTTAGGTACTCTTTCTTGCATCATGACTTCTGTTAATCTGTGGCCCTCAGACTGTGGTCCAGTGTGTTTTTGAAGAATACAGAGCTTTCATTTACTAGCAAAATTAATAGGAAAGGTTCCTGACGTCTCAGTGCATTTCCTCTTAGCTGGGAAACTTCCTGGTCTCCCTGGGAGGTGAGACCATCTACTCAGGCCAATGGTAGGTCACCTGTCGCATTTGAATTCTCAGAGAAGGCACAGAACCATTGTTTGGTGAGAAGCAACAGCTTGTTTTCTTGGCTCCTTTGTGAAAGGAGGGATAGGAGGAGGAAGCCACAGAGCTTGTCTCTCTGGGCTCATGGGTGCCAGCAACACTACTAACAGCAGGACCTGTAGGGAGGTGAAGGGAGCCGGGCAGTGGGAGCCTGGGAGCAGTGAGCAGAACTTGGAGCTTTTCGATTAATCATTCTGTGTATGTGTGTATGTGCCTGTACATACATGTATGCATGTGGGGGGTGTTTCTTTTAGTCGGGAGGGATGACTGTTTTAGGAATCTCACCTCAGGAGTTGCCAAATAAGTTTATTTACCTGTTTCTCACACAATATATACTTATTAAAATGAACTTTTACTGCATTATGGAGTATAACTAACAGGCTTCCTGCAGGCAAAGTTAAAAAAAAATAAAAGGCCTGCAGAGTAAAGTTCCTTTACTTCTTTTTGAGACATTGTCTTCTGAAACCAGCGTCATCCCTATTATTAATCGCTCGTGGGTCTTTATACTGCATCGCATTACTCCCTTGGAATTAAACTGCACATATAAAGTATGAAAAATGTACTTTTTAAAACAATAAAAAAAAAAGTAATTTTCTCACATAATACCCAAAATAAAGTGCCATGGAGCCATTAGTAGTAAATTGAATTTTTTGGTTATGTAATTTGTACAAAAACTGACAAGCGCGAGCCCCCCGTCTCCCCCATCATTAGTCACCGGGTTTAGCGGACATGGAGGCGGTAATCTGCAAGGGCAGGCATTTTGATGTCGACTTCAATTGCACACTTCATTTATTTGGACAGGGCACAGGCGGCAGCTTCTGTCACGGGGCATCACCGCCCTATTAGCGAATTTCGCCCCAGGGCAGCTGGGACGCTGTGCTGGGGCAGATGTTCTTTTCAGCCTATTCAGTGACCATTCTTGGGGGTTGTTTACTGTTGCCATGGTGACCTTCATTTCCATAGCAGCAGCGCTGCTGTTTCTCAGAGGAAAATGAATTTAGTTATAAAAGGATAATATTTTTCTCTGTCTCTATATAACCTGCCATCTGTCAACTGGTGGATCGGTAAGGATTCGGAAACCTATTAAGAATTAAAGCAATAAAATAATGGGTATTTTTTTTGGCCCGTATTAAAAGCAATAATAGATGTAGAAACAAGCACTGAGCCCTCAACATCAGAACTTTACATTTTTTCTTTATATTTTAAGTGCTTTTTTTTAATGCCTCCACCACCACGGTACACACACAACACCTCGTAAATTGTCATGTGTATTCTGCTGACAGTGGAAATGACCAAATGTCTTGTTTGTATCTCAGTTGATGCAGGTGTATTTAATGCTTTCTCTCAATGCTGTGAGCTTTCCCCAGTTCATAAAGATTCCTGTGGCTGAACTTCCCATTGTCACTGCCTCCCCTGCTCCTCCACCGCAGGGTAAAGGCTGAGGGAAAGCACAGATCAGCAACTTACAGGAACATACAGTGCAAATGATGACATTAGCAAAATGAGAAGAGACTGTTCTCATCTGGTTAGGGGGAAAAAGCTACTAACATGCTTCTTAAATCTCCTTCTAGAATATGTTTTCTTCCTCTCGAATCCAAATGGTAAGAAAGTCACCTTTGGGACAGCTCATCTAGTTCCCAGATTTCTTCTTCTTCTTCTTCTTCTTCTCCTCCTCCTCCTCCTCCTCCTCCTCCT
>NW_025999900.1:54696686-54714519 GCF_001458135.2 Marmota marmota marmota | reverse complement strand
TCCCCTCCTTCCCCTCCTCCTCCTCCTCCTCCTCTTCATAAACGGTAACTTACAGGGATAAAAACACACACACACACCGGCCCCGTTGTAAATAATGTTATTTATTGGTTGATTTTTCCAGATCCTGACATTGATGCTGCCAGTGCCATGATGCTTTTGAATACTCCCCCTGAGATACAAGCAGGTTGTGAGTAGATATTTCTATAGCCTACAGCACCATAGTTTCTGAACTTATCCTTCTCATTTATATCCCAGGCCATAGGAGGAACTAATGCTGAAGCAAACCTTCCCTTGTCATCAGTTTACAAACTATAGCAGTGCGTGGTTACATGCATAAATGTGCAGACATGTGGCCACGAGCATGTGTGGATGAATGCACACATGAGAAAGTTCTGATAGAATTTCAGGGCTTACAACCTGGGGAGAGAGAAACAGGCCCCATCATGAATCCCGGTGGGGAGAACTTCCTTTCTCCTGTAGGAATTGTTCCTGTGAGTTGGTAGGAGATGCTCCTTGAAGCCAGCTTACCATGTTGGTGCTAAGCAATACCCATGTTTAGACATTCCTTTCCAGGACCTCATTAATGCCAGGCTGCCATTTTGAAAAGTCTGGCCTGTTCAATCTTGGACTAACCTTGAAAATGAGGCCATGATACTCCTTGATTTAGCCAAGCAGGGTTCTTGTCTTCACCTTCTCTTGGCCATTGAACAATGTCAAGTTTGAGACAACTCTTTTCTTTACTTGGACTTCACTTCTACCTACCACCCAAGGTTTATTCATATCTTTGGAGCTAGACTACTGAGTTCTGGAAGTCTCCTTCCATGAAAATGACCTTAAGTGAAGATATTGCTCCTTCTTTCTCCTGACTCAGGCCCACATCCCACACCTAGCAGACAGATCTGGTCACTAGGATCTACCCAGCTTGTCATAGGGACCTGTCTCATTCCTGTGACTGGTTCTTCTGCCTCCTGAAGGCCTTGTGGCCTCCTGAGCAATGGGAATGCCCCACTTTTAGAGAACAGTGTTGTCCTCAGGAATGGTCCAACCCAAGCCCTTAATAGGTGTCATTATGGACTGATGCAGGGATTCAAACCATCTTTCATCGCTCTCTGCTTCTCCCGGCCTTCCTGACAGCTTTAAGAAATTGGACTCTGTTCTTCTTTGTTCCTTTTTAAAGACCCAAGAGACACAGCCAGGCGTTCTCAGAGAGACCTGGTCTTCTGCCTGGGGTCGCCCTTTTCTGCTCCTGAAGGTGCACAACTCCCATTCTGCCCTTGCTGAATCTGACTACCAGCATTCCTGTCCCTCTGACCAGCAGACCCCACGTCTAGGCAGATGTGTAACTGACGTACTATAGCCATTAACCTGAAACATGGCTTTTGAGTGATGTTTTGTGTTTCAGAGAAATATATACTTAAAAACCTCCGTTCTCAGGAGGCATCGTAGAAAAATTACAGCCCAGATTGTAATCGGGTTAGAGGCTGAAATGGTTTCTAATATCAAGTTGCATAACCCATCCTAGTGGAAACATTGATGTCATCAGAACCAGTGTGAGGTTCAGGCCCCTTCCCCTAGCACCCCACCACTCTACTTTAAAGATAAACACTTCTAATGAACTGCTTGCTGGGAACGAGAGGTACAATGGAGATTCTGGAAAACGCAGTGGGATTGAGGGAACATTCTCAGATGCTCAGCGTCTTCTGTGAAAGGCCAGTGTTACTGGATCTGTGACTAGAGGTGGGAAAGGAAAGGGGTGCTCCTGGTTAACTGGGGGGTTGAGTGTTGTCTTGGCTAAGGGGCAATCTTTCCTCGACCTCCCAGTAACCCTCCAACTACAGGCTTCTCTGTAAGCCATAGGCCTCTCTGTTGGAATGCCGAATTTGATTTTTAAAGGCTTAGCATTCCTGTTTGAAAGGTTTAGGAACATTCTTAGAAAGCTTTCTTAGAAAGCCTTGGCTATTTCCACTGTGGGAAGAGTCCATCCTCAGCCTTCAGGAAGGCCTAGGCCATGTGGGGGCTCCAAGGCCCTCTAGACGGGAAGAACCAGGATGCCTGCAAAGGTCATAGCGAGAGATACTCTGCAGAAGCTGCTCAGAGAGCTAGGGACACCACCCTTATATTCACCCTTGTATTCCCGCCTGACCTCGAGGAGGTCAAGTGCAAGCCTGAGGGGTGGGCAGATGGACAGTAAAGCCCTTAGAGGTGGGAGCTTGTGCTCTGTAGGAAGGGAGTGAAGAGACATCCAGACAGCCAGGTGGCCCCTCCTCGACCTCCCCAAGACACCGCCAGGGGTAACTGGCTTCAGCAATGGATCACAGCGTTCAGCCAGCTCTTCCTCGCCCACACCTATGCCCTCCTCCCCTTTCCTTTACTGCCTCCTTTGGATCTTGCCTTGAGGCCTGAGGCAGTACTTTGCCTCCTTTAGGTGAAGGGTGACAGAGCTAGAACAACAAAGCCACCATTCCCCACCCTGCCAGTGTTGAGCCAGGCCTAGAAAAAGTGAGCCTGGGCAAAATGTGTAGAGGCAGTGGCCAGCTGTGGGGCCCTGGGCGCGGCCTGCATAGAGGCCTTTCCCAGGTTCGGGATTCCTGCCCCTGCCCATGGCTCTGAGAGCTCCCCGTGTTTCTAGCCTGCCCAGAGCCTGCCTGGATCCCCCGGGCTGCTGGGCGGCAGGACTGTCTGTAGAGCCTCCTGATGAAGTGCTATTTATAGCTCCCATTTTCACCTCTCAGCTGCCCGAGGCCCTGTCTGAGTGGGAGCTACCCTCATGGTCTCTGCGGTTCCCTCCCAGCAGTTGGAGGCCAGCCTGGGTGCCTTGAAAGGTTTTTCCTTTGTCATCACCCTTTGTAGCCACTCCACTTCAGGTCACCAGATGGCAGCCACTTAGAGCTCTCCCTCTCCTCCTTCCCTTGCTCAGCATCTGCAGAGCCAGCTCGGGGCTGGCAGGCTGGCCACCGTCCAGGGTCTGAGGCTGAGTAGGTCGTACAAAGTGAGCTGCTCAAGAAGCTGGTGAGAACCCCTGTCTGCAAGCTTCTTTCTCCCCAAGGGGTCCAAACTGCCCAGGGGAGCCCCCTACATCCTGGACTGCTGGAGCTGAAGTCCCAGAGGGTCCCGCCACCTCTCATTGCAGTCTGATGCTTCCCTTTCAATAAGGCAGCAGAGTGTCGCTAATAAAAACTCAGCTCCAACAGTTTGTCCCCCTGGCAGCACCCGCAGCGCATGTGACATTAGCTTTTTCAGACTTTGCCAGTTTGCAGCATGGGACACATTCTGTAAGGAGAGTCCTCAGAGTCCCACTTGCTCCCTGGGAGGCTCCTTGCAGAAGTCAGTGTAGAGCCCGGCAGGTTCATTATCCTCTGAGCTCTGGATTATGCTTTGAGTCAAATCCACCCACCTATCCCACCTGCCCCCGAAAAGTGACCATGTAGACTGATTTCAGCTTCTGGCATCTCCTTAAGCATCTGCTTGCAGCTCTCCTGTGACAAACCCTGTGAGTCATCTTGAACCCCCGTGGAGGAATTGTTATTAAGTAGGAGAAGCCAGATCACCATTACTCATCTTCAAAGGCTTATATAATCCCTGGTTGGAATGTTCCCAGAGACAACTCTAGATAATAAACAAAACAACAAAATGACCCGGGGGTGGGGGAGGGAGAGACGGTGTTCTGCACCCCTCCTGGCACTGGGGTGCAGCACAAAAAAAGCAACCAGGAAACAGACTGTGTCCTGCCATGCCAGCTCCCCACTCCCCAGCCTGCTTCCAAGCCAGTGGGTAGGAAGGGCGCCTTCAGGAAAAGGACGGATTATAGGAGTCACCTGCTGCTCGGCTTATGGCCTCTGCCAGAGCTAGCCAGGGCTGCTCTCCAAAGGCAGCCGTTGGAGCTCCCAGGTTAATTTTAGAAGTTGTAAAAAAATGAAGGAAGTTCCATATCAAGAGGGAAGTTAGAGAAATGCTGAGGGGTGACATCATGAGCAGGGAAGTTTATCCTGTGCCTCAGACTTTTTTTTTTTTAAGATTTCCAAGATTGCATTATCAGATTAGATCATTACATCTGTAATGAGCGGTACTGCTCGGTTTGGCTGTTCTTATGTATGAGTGTTGCTTTCTTGCTAAAGTCTGAACATTTTAGAGTCGCTCTGTAACTTCAGAGAATATAGTTGGCCAGTGGGTGTTGGGGACCCAGATTCCTAAAGTCCTAGGCACCTTATCACAGCAGCCTGAAGACCCTAAACCTGTCTAACTTGCCTCTAAGCAGTGCATATTGAAACTGCCTCTTCTAGTGAGACATCAGTCAGCAAGAAGCTGATTTCAAATGTGTGGTTCTTAAGTCTTTGACCTAGCTGGAGTTTGGCAGCATTTCAGTACATCAGGTGGGGTGGATTGGCTGCAAGGCGTTGGCCTTGAGGTGTCTTGATATGCTTTGAGGAAAATAGTGAAAGGAAGAGAGAGCAGGTGCTGATAGACCAGGGGCTGAGAATGGACTCAGGTTCCTGCTGAGTCCCATCATCTGAAAAGTAGCGAACAGTGAGTCTCAGGATGCCTTTCTCAGGCAGAGCCATTTTGACCGCTGTGATGTGTTTTTCAGAAGCCATGTTCTCGACACTTGGGGATGGGGACAGAAAGGAGGAGAGACGTGGGGAACAGTTAAGTGTCACAGCTGGCTTCTGGCAGTCAGTGAGCAAATACAGACACATCCGCCATCTCAACATGGAGAAAACTGCCAAGGAGGGGACGAGAAACGCCAGGACTGGCAGAGGCAGCACGCCATCACAGCTCATCCGAAAACAAGCCCCAGGATCTGGAGGATGAGCCAGTGCGTGTGCCAGAGTCTTGTGGAGCTCAGGAAATAGCTCAGGAGCACGTCTTCCATGAGATTCCCTGGGAAGTGCGTGCAGTTCCTCAATTGGGAAGATATATTAATGGGTGAATGAATAGTTAGAGCTCACTACAAAGAAGATAACAGATGGAGAGAAGTTCCCCATGGACGTCCTGACACCCCCATAGATGGTTAATAAGAAGTTGCTGGAAAGGGGATGTGGGAAGGTGGAAGGATGGCGATGGCGGTAATGATGGCGGTGATGTCTGTGAGCATGCACAGGCCGTCCAGCCAAGCAGTTGACCTAGCTTACCTGATTTAAGCCTTCAGAACCATCTTACAAGGTGTTTTATGTCTGCTTTATTGGTGAGGAAATGGAGGCACAAAGGTTAAAGTGTGAGCCCAAAGCCACAGAGTTGACGGTCCTGCAGTCTTAGAACAAAGGCTGTGCTCCTTTCAGCCATTGCAGTATACCTCTTCCACCTCCAGAAGGAGTCCATGAGACAGGAAGCATCCAACACACTGGATCTCCAGTAGGTGCAGGGTGGGGACTGGCTTCCTTTGCACTACTGCCTGCCGGGGTGCCTCTGGGCATTTGGGCAGAGGACTGGGCACATGGAGCACCATCCCTAGAGCTGCTTTTCTTCTTCGATTGGCCATTCCAGAATGAAGAAGCATGTGTTTTCTGTGACTTGCTATCTTCCTGTTCCAGGGTTTTCTGGTCTTTTCCAATTTTAAGTGCTTGGAGTGTTTGCACGGCAGAGGTGACTCTGACATAACACAAACCAGGGGGACAGGAGCATCACAACAATGGTTGTTGCTCTTCCAGCCACTCTGTCACCAGGAAGACAGCTGGGCTCTTGCACCTTGGTCTGGCTTTTGTCTCATTCCACTTTTGTGGGTTTTCAGCTCCCGCGAAATGCAGAAAGCACAGGACCTCAGGACCCCCTTGAGGATGGTGATGGTGTTAGCAATGATGATGGTGTCATGGTAGCTGACATGCGTTTTCTAAACACGAGTGCCTTTTATTAACTCAGTTCAGCTCCCCAATACCCTGAAAGGTAAATACTACTTTTTGTCTCCCTGCTTACTTGAAGAGTCAACGTAGCTTTCTCAGAGGACCATGGCAGTGTGATGGGACGCAGACTCAGGTTGGCTTGACACCAGGGTCTGGCTCTCAGTCACTTTCCTGCTCCAAACCATTAAGTGGTTTTCGCAGTACCCAGGGGATAAAATTCAAATGCATCTCTTTCCTTCTAGGATTATATATTGTAGCAAAATAACTTAGTTCCTTGTGCACCTGGAGCATTTTTAAATCATTTTTAGGCCTTTATATGAACTGCTTCTTTGCCTTGGAATTCCAGTGTAGATGGCACTTCCTGCAGAACGTCTTCCCAGATACCCCTCAGTTTGGGTTGGGTATCTCCAGGCCCAATTCCCTAGAACCTACCCCACTGGGATTTCATTGTATCCAGTTCATTTGCTTCTCTGCACAAGATCCCTAGTGACAAATATGGCAGAATTATGCAACCCATGGCTATCTGAGCATTTCTAGGGAGTACTATACAGCAAAATAATTGAAACCCTCCCACAGTTCCCCAGACAGGCAAACAAAAATCCTATCTTTTGTAAACTGAAGGCCTTACCTACAAACCCTGGAGTTCTCCCAGCCTTCTGTATCGGTCTGTCTTTGAGAATTATGGATATTTTCCTCCTATATTTCCTTCTAGAAGTTTTGTAGTTCTCGTGTTTAACTCTATGATCCATTCTAATTAGCTTTTCATATGTGTTATGAGATGAGGGTCAAGGTTAGTTTTTTCCTGATGGATCTCCCGGTTCCGGTTGTTCTAACTCTCTCCTTTCCCCTGCTATGTCATTTCCATACCTTTGTCCAAAATCAGTTGAGCACACATGTGTGGGTCTATCTCTGGATTCCGTTTGGTTCTCTTGGTCTGTATTCTGTACTTCTTTTAACACTACATGGTTTCGTTTCCTGTAATTTCATAGGAAGTCTTGAAATCAGATAATATAAATTTTAGACATTCTTTCTTACCAGAGAACTTGTCGACTAAGCCAGATAGAACGAGCTATACACCATGTTGTAGCAGCTCTGTGCTTTAAGTCTTCCTGCCCTGGGTGACCTCATCTGTCATCTGAAATGAGGCTGCTCACTGAGATGGTGCGAGTTCCTGGTCTGGTTCCACCTGCTTTCACAGTTAGTTACGGAAAGACACTGGGGACATTCGGGAGCCTACGTGGACTTGATTGATAGTCTTGACTTAGGCAAGAATTTCAGTTTTGTTTCCCATCTTGCCTTCTGTAAGACCTTCCACAAACCTGGAAGACAAATGGCAAAAATTATTCACAAAAAAGTACAAAAGGCGCAAGAAATAAGCAGTCTATACGATTATCGTGTATTCAAGAGTGAGCATTCACCTTACATAAAGGACCTTTAAAACTTTGGAATATTTCTGGTAACATTCTTAGAGAACTAAACATTACGTAAGTAAAACATCCATAGAGGTCATTTGTTTTATTAAAAAGTATTCATTTGTACACAAATATGCTGGCTTTAAAAACTGAACATCCAGACTGATTTTCACTTTTGAATGTATAATTTCCTAGTCTTTTCAATAGTCTGTAAAAGCACTTGCTTGCGTATGATACTGTGCCAGGAGCCCCGGGGGCAGAAGGGGCCTTGGGAGAACACTGTTTGGAGAAGGAAACAAATTCAAGGAGTTGGACAAAGTCACACAAGAAGAACTAAGCGCCAGACACAGTGGCACACACCTGTAATCTCATCCTCAGCAGCTTTGTGAGGCCCTAAGCAACTTAGCCAGACCCTGTCTCAAGATTTAAAAAATGAAAAAGACTGGAGACGGAGCTCTGTGGCAAAAGGCCCCTGGGTCCAACCCCCAGGGGAAAAATCTAAAATGAAAACCCAGCAGTGCTCTCCCGCAGCAGTTCTCCCTTGGCCCCACAGACTCACAGAAGGTTGTTAGTAGATGTCAGAGGAGACAGAAGAGGGGCCAGATGAAATGGCTGTTTGGGAGGTCAAAAAAGGTCAGCTGTCCCTGAAGTTCCCCTGTTATGTATATCCCAGGCAAAATCAGATTGGTGGGAAGGACACTGAATATGTGTGGAAAACTGACAGGGTCTGAAGGTCGCTGGTGAATTGGCTTCCGTTAGGGTTAAACCTGTTGCTCCAGGTTTAAAAGAAGGCGGGTGCTGAGGAAACTCTCAGGAGACTCAGGGCTTTGGGGAAGGAGGAAGTGGGGTCCTCCACAGCGATCTGTGTGTGACTCAGACAGAGCCTGCAGGGACCCTTCCCTCCCATCCACTCTTAGGAGGGGTCTTTCCTCTAATGACAAGGTCATTGTGAGGGTGGGCTGGGCTGCCAGTGCTTGGGAGGTCCTCTGCTGTTATTCCGGGCTGTACCTTTGCCTTGTTGATGAAGGACAAATAGGAAGGTGGTCCCAACTCCTGGCCATGACCAGAGAAGCATGAGGAAATGCCTTTGTCCAGTCACCTCCTATCCTGCTGTGTCAGTGTTTTTTGAGATGACCTTAGGGTCTGACCAGAGATAAGCGGTTACAGTTTACAAGTGCAAGAAAATGATGTTTGAAGCCCACTTTTTAAAAACTCACTTTTTTTTTTTAACCTAGGCAGCAATAATTTGTTTGTAAGCTGTGGGTCTGACTTAGTTACCCACCAAGTTAGCTTTGTAACCTGCGGTCTTGTTCTTCCAGTATATGTTTCTCTCTCTCTCTCTCTCTCTCTCTCTCTCTCTCTCTCTCTCTCTCTCCCCTCATATCCAGAATTTCTGACTTAAAACAATATCTTCACAGTGGGATTCACGTGTTGTCTTTCTCCTTTTGCTTTTACAGTTTCTCCAGGAGTGATACAAAATGGAGCGCGGGTTCTGAGCCGAGGGCTGTTTCCTGGCGTCCGGCCATTGCCAATCACTCCCATTGGAATGACGGCAGCCATGAGGTAAGGGAGGAGCTCACCGACCAGGGCCGGCCTGCGGAGAGGGGAGGGCGTCACCCCATGGGGCCCCCACAGAGGATGCAGAGGACCAGCCTCTAGCGAGTGGAGACAAACCTAGTTGGAATGTTCAACAAAGTCAAGGTCACCTCCAACGCTCCTGTCCAAATGCCAGGCTCTCCTTCTTGGGCGTCAGATGATCCTGGTTTCGGTGCAGATGAGACGATGCAGACAGGTTACACGGGGTGGGGTATTCATTAGATTCCAGGCTGATGGAGCTAACTCTGGACCTAGCCCCCTAGCTTCCCTGTCTGGCTCTGGGCTGGTGTCCGACTCTACGGGGACTCAGTTCCCTCATCCCCCGCCCTCCTCACCTCTCGGCAGTGGTTGCTGTGAAACTCAAATGCAGAAATCACATGTGAAATGCGCTTTGGTAAGTGGTCTATAAATAGCAAGTGGCCTCTTCTCCCTGTTTCCAAGAATCAGGTCAGTTGCCAAACCACATGCCAAGCCAGTCTCCTTGGGAGATTCCATTCCTGTGTCCTCCTCATCCCCACTGACAGTCCTGATGAAGGTCCACTGCTAGCTTAGACCCTCTTGTGCAGCAGTGTGGTGGCCTCTTCCTGTTTATCCTGCCCGTTCCTGAGACCAGCTGTCTGCAGAAGCACCTCCACGATTCCCACTTCACCTTGACATCCCCCAGTCTTCCCTTCTGTCTGAACCAAATGTGCTCATCGAATGTCTGTGGAATTTGCCCAGAATTTCTGTACAGATTTCCCCCAGCCTCCATGTGACTCCTTGGTGACACTTTTCTGAAAGTGGCCACCCAGCTTGGGACAGATTTCGCTTTTCCCGTTGACCCCATGCTTGGGTTGTGACCATTTGGTGTGTGACCCTGTCTATTAGTAATTTTTCAGTGTGTGCCTTTCTGTTCTCAGTGGTTTGCTTGCTGGGGATGGGGAGTAGGTCTCGCTCAGTTGACTGATGGCCAGTTACTCATTGCTGGTGCAGACGACCCCTCTAGAAGGCCTGTCTGAGAGCCACCCACCCCCCCCCCCAGCAGCAGCCCTTTCCTTTTGTTTGATTTATGGATCAGGCTTGCACCTGAGGCCATTTTACTCTCGTGGTATTGCCTGTCCCTAAGGAAACTGTCCCGGAATCTGTTTAACTGGGCCTGAGGGAGAAGCATGGTCAAATTTGGCTTGCACAGGTCAACCAGGTAGAGATTCTCCATAAACTGTGTCTTTGAACTTTTGCAGCCAACCAGCTTGCTTTTACCAGGAGGGATGTTGCTTAATCTTTAGGGCCGGCTCTGGTTATCTGGGACCCGATAATGCCAGATTTTGGTAGGAATTAGAATGGTGAGAGATCATAAAAAGCATATGTCACTCCGACTAACCTGACAGGGAGGTGCCTTCTAAAATTACATGCTGTGGCGCTTCTTCTTACGCTTCTCTGCAGTCCTTCCTGGTTCCCCTTAGATCATTAATGCGTCTTGAGCTCTGAAGTGATGATCTTCTTCCAGGAAAGCCAAAATGGCCTTGCCTTGCACTGTGAAAGCCACTTGTTCTGCTTTCCATTCTTAAAACCTTTCCCGTCTCACCTCCTAGTTTACCATTTTGGCTGAGAAGACTTTGAGACTGTAGGCTATTTTTTGCGTGAAGCAACAATGTATTTCCATTAGCAGGTTCTCATATATGGTCTTCGCCCTTCTTTGAGTGCCTTCAAGAATAGCTTTCGCTGTGAGTCAGCCATTCCTTCTAGAAGAGCACAGGGAAGCCCAGCGGACCCCAGGGTAGCCTTCAGCTGACCCTGTCTCCTAATTTTAATTATTAACCTCATGGTATATATTATTGCAAATTTTACTGATTAGTCCCCTCTAGAGGTATTATTTTAAATACTGATGGTTTTCCCCCTTGTCATGTTCTCTTGGGAATAAACTCTGCAGCCAAACAATGATGTCTTGTCTCTGTTCAAAGAGCTGTCTCTCGACCAGGTGTGGTGTTCACACCTGTAAGCCCAGCTGCCAGGGAAGCCCAGGCCAGAGGATCACAAGTTCAGGGCCAGCCTGAGCAACTTAGCAAGACTCCATTTCAACATAAAAAGGACCGAGGAATGTAGCTCAGTGGTAGAATGCATGACAGTACTCAAGGCCCTAGGTTCAATCCCAGTTCCAGGGGCGAAGACAAAAAGCTGCCGCTCATCCCATCTGTGAGCACTGCAGTTAGTCCCTTCCAGAGAAAGTCCAGAAAATAGCTTCTGGGACTGGACCTGTGTGTCAGCTGAGTTCAGTTAGGAGACAACAATCACACCAGGTGTTTGAACAGAGAGCCTCTAAGATAAAGAACCATTACCTAGACAGAAAGTTATTAACCAGGTAACCAAAAGGATATAAAAAGCGAACCCAAAGTCTCACGGGGCAGGGGGGCGGCGGGAGCAGGCTCCGTATCAGGCCGAGGGAACATTTGGGACAAGCTGGAAATGGTGGCCCCATGGAGCTGACGCTTAGGCTCCTGCCCAGAGGATGGCGTCTGGGACATGAGGTCTGGGCTCCCAGCCTCTGAGGAGTGGGTGCACACCTGTGCCCGCCTCAGAGGGAATAGGGTTCTGCAAACATTGGGAAAACTGTGCACTGGATTCCCTGGCCCACTACAGGAAGGGACTGCTGCTGTTGAGGTGCAGAGACAGGAGCAGGAAACAGAGGCCAGAGCCTGTCCCTTCTCCTCTATCACCTCTGCAGTCTCCAGGGCTCCCCCTGTTGGCGGAAGCTGATGGTCAAGCAAAGTGTGGCTTGCACAGCCCAGCACCAGGCCCAGCCCTGCCCCAGCCCCAACCCAAGACTTTGAATCACTGTAGAAGGGTGAGTTTGAGGCTGATGACAGTAGCCTTGTAATGGCACAGTTTGCTTAGTGTCAGTCTTGGAAGCATTCATAGTCTAATTAAAAGGGTGACCTTCCTGAGCATCATAGGAGTTTTGAGCAAACTCATTTTGGTAAAATATGCAACCACAGTTTGCAAAAAAAAAAAAAAGAAGAAGAAGAAAGAAAGAAAAGAAAACAAGTTTCCATTTCCGTAAATAGAGATAACTAGTAAAGAAAGCCATACGTCATGAGCGGTACATTGTCAGTTCCACCTCTGCCCCTTAGTTTTAAGGGAAATTATGGGGAGAGGGTAGAAAGTTCTATAAGATTGGAGACACTTGCTTGTGGTATCTTGGCCCTCTTTTTATAAGGCGAAAAGTAGGTACTGAGATGCTTTCAGGAAAATGAACATAAACCCAGCCATGTGCACATTTGCAGAACCAGCAAATTTTTTTTTGTAAATCCCACTGACAGGTGATTGGCCGGGAAATCGTGTTTTGCTTTTTCACGCCCATTGTAATTTTTAAATTTTTGAATTTGGCCACATGTCAGTCAAACGTGAGGTTGAGAGGAATGTGAAGGGGGGAAACAACACAGACCAACTTCTGCCTGGCCCATGGCGTTGTGTACCTAGGGATTCCAGCCTGCGGGGTCCCAGTGTTTACAGGGACTGCTGCCCCAGGCCAACAGCTGGGGCCCAGGGAGGGCGGAGAGTCATTAGCACCCACTAAAGACCAATTTCCTCTTCTCCTCTGTGTGATAGGTTTTCCGTGTGAGGCTGAGCACTTCTCCTTAAGTGAAAATATTTGTCTTTCAGGGAATTCCCCACCCCCCCCTCTGCTGAGTGGCAAAGGCCATGTTTGTTTGTCTTAACTCTGAAACTGTTATTGACATAGATGAAGTGTTACTTTTATTAGCTGATCATTACACAGCTTGTATTTGCTGGGTTCCTTTGCATATAATTATGATGTGAAATCTCCTTGTAAGAGTATCTGTCAATAGTGTAATTGACTTTAGCGTGTTGACTCTTTGCTCAATAACCTCAGAGATTGGCCCATCCTTAGACATTGGAAACCTGCTTATTTTTAAATTTGTCTGGGCATAGAGTGCTCAAGAGACATCAGCCTTAAAATAACTGCTCACGCGTCTTAGAGTTTTATGCCAGTGTCTTGTGCTGCTGTCCCAGCGAAATTCCCTGCAGAGACTGTTGAGCTGAACAAACGAAGAACAGACTCTGGCCTTTTTGGGAAAAGGAGCCCAGCTTTCTTACATCCCTAGTGTCCTGGGGGTGTAGCAACTCACCTGGCCCTGGGCCACATTGCTGGGTTGTTATTCTACAGCTATGAGATCTTAGGAGAGCCTCATAGCTTTGAAGAAGGAGGTCTGTCCTATAAATCTAGGCTGCAACATTCATAAAACGGTAAGAAAGTTCCATTTAATCACCATATGAGGCTGCTTGATTTTATTTGCAACTCAGATGAAAACAACTTCCCATGGAACGTGAAGCAAGCTGGCCATTCGTGGTCCTATTACAAAGCAAAAGCATCCATTTTTAAGGTCACATCTCTCTATCTCAGATCTGCTGCTCTTTTGGCTTGCCTTGCTTGTCTTTCCGCCTTGAGAAGATGTTCACAACAGGATAAGATAGGGTTGTGAGCCAGATGCAATGGCGAACACCTGTAATCCCAGCGGATCGGGAGGCTGAGGCAGGAGGATCACGAGTTCAAAGCCAGCCTCAGCAAAAGCTAGGCACTAAGCAACTCAGTGAGACCCTATATCTAAAATACAAAATAGGGCTGGGGATGTGGCTCAGTGGTCAACTGCCCCTGAGTTCAACACCTGATACCTTAAAAAAAAAAAAAGATAGGGTTATAATCTGATTGTGGAACTTTAGGGGAAAATTAAGACACTGATCATTTCCTGTATTGTGTTGTATTTTATTTTTTTGTTTTGTTTTTAAAGACAAGGCCCCTGTTTGCCTTGGTTTCTGGGATCACAGCATTCGAAGGTGATTTTGGAACTCAGAGAGTATGCCTGGGTAGGAGAGGAGAGCATGCTGAAGGGCTAGGCTTAAGGGACAAGGGAAACGGATCAGGGACCTAGTTTCCCCATGGGCCCCCTTCCCCAAAAAATGTCTTCGTATTTGGTTTCTTGGTCTAGAAATCTTAGCAGTGAGCAGCAAACTGAGTGGAATTTGATCGTTCTCCTCGAGGGGCTCCTAGTACTACAGACTGGTGGCATTGGTTAAGTCCTGGTGCTTTATATCGGAAAGTCCTCAAAACTAGGGCTTCTGGGCTGTATACCTATAAGACATCATGTGGAGGGCAGTTTTAGGGTCACCTGTTTTTTTCTGTGATCTCTCGCACAAAAGAAATCACGTTTATCTTAGTGGGTCAAGGAGGCATTTTGCAGCTTGTGGGAGAAAAGTATGGTCCCCTGGCGATCACCACTCGGAGCAGTGGAAACCCGGCTGTTTTCCAGGAGGTGCTGGCCACCTGGCTCCTGGACCCCTCACCTTGGCTGCTGTGCATCCACCAGATTGCAGAACTGGGGCTAGGGGTCTTGAACTTCATCTTTATTGGATCAGACTGGATTTTACGGAGAATGTAGGGATGACTGTAAACTCACAAATCAGATTGACCTAAGTGACGTCCCTCTCCTTGGTAGGATTTGACACCTGGTAAATAGTGATTTTACACGCGGTTTTTATTAAATAGTTCTCTGCATGTTTTTCCTTAGTGTTTTCTGTCGTTCTTCGTAGGTTAATCTTGGTCTCCATTCTGGAGACTGCTTTCTTTTTTAAACATTTTCATATGATATTTTATTTCACCCACAAGATTAAACATATAGAGTCACTAAGTGTCTAAGAGACTTACGAAGCCACCATCCAACTTTTAAAAAGGAAAACATGATTGACACCCTTTTACCTTCCCTGAAAGGTAATCCCAACCCCAAGTTTTATATTTACTATTCCCATGCTTTCAAAAGCATTTTTTTTATTTTTACTTTCCATTGACAAAATATTGTTTAGTTTTGAGTTTTGAAGTCATCAAAATGATACACTCATTATTAAATTTGTTGAGTTGCATGTGGCGCTAGGTGAATCTTTTACATTGCTATATAATATTCCCATTATGTGATTATACCACAGTTAACAAAAATAAGAAAAGTATTTGGAGTTTTTCATATTCCGCACCTTGCTACTACAAAAATTCTTGTACATGTCTCCAGACATAAATTTAAGATGTTCAGGAGTGAAACTGCCGGTTTGTAAGGTATCTACATGTTCAGCTTCAGAAGGTAATGTCAAATTGTTTCCTGAAGTGCTTGTATCCATTTATACTCCCACCAGCAGAGTGTGATAGTCCCCACCTCTGCACATCTTCACATTCATTTGGAATTGTCATACTTCATAATTTTAACCAAGGTAATGCTGTGGCACAGTGGTATTTTATTAGGCTTTGTTTTTCTTTCTCTAAAGGGTGTTGCACTGTTTTACACAGACTTAATTGGATGTTTGAATGTCTTCTAAGGATTTCTATTTCTACATTTTGCTCATTTTTCTGTTGAGTTATTTCTTTTTTTTTCTTTTGTAGGAGACCTTTATATATTCAGGACATCAGTCCTTTGTTGACTATATGTGTTGCAAATTTTCTGTTCGTGGATGGTCTTTTCACTATAATAATGTCTTTTGATGAATAGAAGCTCTTCGTTTAATGCTTATTAATCACACCAACCATTTTCTTTATAAAACCCAATGTCTTTCTTTGAAAATAAAAATCTCTTTCTTACTCTGGTCATCTTATTTCCACTAGTTTTTTTCCCTCCCTAAATGATTTAAGGTGTTTTTTTTTTCCTTTCGCATTTAAATCTGAAATCATTACTTCTTATGTGATAGGAAATAATCTTAGGGTTGTTCCTGTTGATTACTACTTACATCTGGAACCCACCTGGCGTTGTGACGTCAGGGACACATTTGCGTCTTTTCCAGGTGGGTATCAGGTATCCCAGCATCATTTATTAGGTAGCGCCTCCTGTCCCCACCAATGGGAAGTGCCATCGGTGACATGTGGCAGGGTTCTCTGTGAGCGTGGATTCACAGGGGCTCTCGGTCCTGTCTGGTCTTCGTCACATTCTAGGGCAGTTTCACGCTGTCCCCGTCACTCTCTCGGTAAGCCTCAGGGTTAGTAGCACGGTTCTCTCAGCCCAGTTTTGTTTTCAAGTGTCTTGGCCATTCTTGGCTCTTGGTACCTGTATGTAAATTTTGGAATCAGCTTGATCAATAGAACAAGAAAATGGGGAGGGGCAAAAAGAGAGACAATAGCTCCTCTTGTAATTTTTAACTAGAATTGTATTGATCCTGTATATCAGGCTGCGGGGTTGACTCCCCTAGCGGATCAGTCCCTGGACACCATTACCTCACCCTCTGTCTAAATCCTGGTGTCTCCTGTTACGGTTTTATAACTTTTTTTTCCCTAATATTCAGTTAGATTTATTCTGCATATCTAGGTTCTTTTTTTCTTTTTTCATGCTGTTGTTAATCTTTATATACACATATGACATATTTTCTTTTTAAGTCTTTTATTTCCCCTGTCCTGCGGCACAATTCAGGACCTCTGAATAAAAGTAATAATAATCAACATTTTTCTGTGTTCCTTATTTTATTTTTTTATTTATATATGACAGCGGAATGCATTATAATTCTTATGACACATATAGAGCACAATTTTTCATATCTCTGGTTGTATACAAAGTATATTCACACCAATTTGTGTCTTCATAGATGTACTTTGGACAATAATGACCATCACATTCCACCATCATTTCCAACCCCATGCCCCCTCCCTTCCCCTCCCACTCCTCTGCCCTATCTAGAGTTCATCTATTCCTCCCATGCTCCCTCTCCCTATCCCACTATGGAGTCAGCCTCCTTATATCAGAGAAAACATTCAGTCCTTGGTTTTTTTGGGATTGGCTAACTTCACTTAGCATTATCTTTTCTAATGTTCCTTATTTTCAAAGGAGCCACATTATTGACCCATAATTGATAGGGTATTTGTTATTGTATTTTTAGGAAATATATTTTACCATAATAAGTAAAGGCTTTGGGGCTGAGGTTGTGGCTCAGTGGTAGCAAAGCCCTGGGTTCGATCCTCAGCACCACATAAAAATAAATAAATAAAATAAAGGTACTGTGTCCAACTACTAAAAAATAAATATTTTTTAAAAATAAGTAAAGGCTTTACTTATTCATAATATTTCATTATGAACAATTATCAAATTTCATAAAAAATGTTTGCATCATCCAGGCACAATAGCACACACCTGTAATCCCAACAGCTTGGGAGGCTGAGGCAGGAGGATCACAAGCTTCAGCAGCTTACTAAAGCCCTAAGCAACTCAGCAAGACACTGTCTCTAAATGAAATATAAAAAAGGGGCTAGGGATGTGGCTCAGTGGTTAAACCCTGGTATCCCACACCAAAAAAAAAAAAAAAAAAGTTTGTATCATTTAAAAGAACTATAAAATTTTTCTTTCACTTTTGTTGCCTGTGGTAAATTGCATTATGAATTTACCAGTTCTGAATAAGACTTGCATTTGTGAAGATACTTGTTTGCAATACATTATATGTTTTACATGTTACTAGAATTAGTGAGCTAACATGTATGAATCTTACGTATTTGTTCATGTAGCATGTTTCTCTAGTTCTGTGTTTGTCTATGTCAGTATCAAGATTCCAGTGGGCTGGGGCTGGGGCTCGGTGATAGAGCACTTGCCTAGCATGTGCAAGGCACTGGGTTCAATTCTCAGCACCACGTATAAATAAATAAAGTCCATCAATAACTTAAAAAAAATCTAAATATTTTTTTAAAAAGATTTCATTAGCCCCATATGGGTTGAGAATATTCACTCTTAGACTTTCTGAAAGAGTTCGTATACAGTTGGAATGATCTGTTCCTGGATGTTTGGTGGAGCTTCAACTTATGTAATGTTTATAGGACAAATTGTGTTTATTTCCTTTTGAATTAATTTTAGTGAACTCTAGGAATTTCCATTTCATGTAGGTTTGCACATATAGATATAAAAGTTAGTTTATATCTTTTATTAACTGTGTCCTATTTGAGTTCTCATTTATACCCTTTTTCTCTCCCCACCGCCCCCCCCCCCC
>NW_025999900.1:54576546-54696672 GCF_001458135.2 Marmota marmota marmota | reverse complement strand
CCCCCCCCCCCCAGCTTTGATTTCTTCTTTGACCCATGGGTATTTTTAGAAGTTTGTTTGTTTTTGGTTTTTTTCTGTGTTCCTTATTTTAGTAATAATTTTTGCCTTTAAAATCGGTCATTTCTTTTTTTGTTTGTTTGTTTTTTTGGTTTTAATTTCTAAACCAAAGAGGAAATGCTGTTGCCTTTTGTTTTGTTTTGTTTGTTTTGTTTTGCTTTGGTCTTGTTACCTCTTCAACACTGACCATTAACCTCAGTGCACTGTGGGCAGTAACTTGGTGAGATAATCTATGCCTCATCTAAATGATCTACTATGGGGTCAAGTATAAATCAGCTTTTTGAAAAATATTCCATGTGTGCTGCCAACGAATATGCCTTTTTCATGATTGGCACATATTCTGTGTACGTCTGTCAGGTCAGATCTCCTTGGTAACCTCAGCTGTGTTGTGTGTGAGAGAGAAAGGGCACCGTCGGTTGAATGCTGAGAGTGATTTATTAAAATCTCCCATTACAGAGTGGATTTGGCTATTTCTCCTTGTGGCTCTTTCCATTTTAAGAGTCTGTGTTTTGAAGCGCTTTTATGGGAAGTCTGCTTGTTTTAAACTGTTTTACCTTCCTGGCGAATTGAGCCTTAATGAATGTTTAATGACGCCTCATCGGTAGTAATAATTTTTGCCTTTAAAATCGGTCATTTCTTTTTAATAGCACTACACCAGCGTGATACAACTTTTTCCATCCTTTTAACCTTTCTTTGTCTTTTTATTTTACGCTTGTCTCTTATAAACAACGTATGGCTTTAAAAAAAAAAAATCCATGCTAATGATATGTAGCTTTTAGCTGAAGATTTTTAACCCATTTTTATTGACAGAGTTGGATTCGTCTTTGTCATTTTGCATTTTTGTTTGTCCCTGTTTTCCCAGGTATTTTTCCCCCCTCTCTAGCACTAGTTTGAATTGATTGAAGTTCACCGACTCCTCCTTCCACTGTTTCCCCCCTTTAATGGTCTGGAAGTCATACATCCTGTTTGTTGTCTTTCAGCCTTGATCCTAGAACTTTTAACATGAATATTTTAAAATGTCTAAAGTTGATCGATATCGTAAACCTCCTGATCAATACAGGGCCTCTGGAATGCTTTAACCTCGGTCTGCTCCACACCCCAAATGATACGCTGCATTTGTCCAATACCTTGGTTCTATTTTGGTTTTGTTTGTTTTTTAAAGCCACTTAGTCATTATGATCATTGCATTGTACAATCAATACTTGCATTTTCTTTGCTAATCATTTCTTCTTACATCTCAGGCCTTCCCTTTTAGATCATTTTCTTGTCCCTGAAATACATCCTTGAGAAGTTGTCAGCCGGGTGTGGTGACACATGGCTGTAATCCCAGCTGCAGGGGAGGCTGAGGCAGGAGGATCTTGAGCACATGAGTTCAAGATCAGCCTAAGCAAGATAATGAGACCCCATCTCAAAAAAAAAAAAAAAAAGAAAGAAAAAAAATGTTCTTATACGGAGGGTCTATAGTGAAAGCCTTGAATTGGGGGCTGAAAATAAGTGGTGTTTTGCACTTCTTTTTAGAAGAGCGTGGGACTGGGTATAAAATTCTGAAGTTTCACAGTGGCGTGCATAGGTCCGTGTTTTGTTGTATTTATCCTGCGTGAGATTTGTTGGTTTTTGGAATCTTAAAATGGGTACCTTTCATCAAAACCAGAAATCCCCAGCCACTTTCTATTCAAGTATTGATCTGCCCCTCTTTCCATCCACTCTGGGACTCCACCCAGGTTTACATGGGATCCTCTTGGGCTGTTCTCTGTCACCCCGCCTTTCTTTCACAGTTCCCATCTCTTTGTCCCCCTCTGCTGCATTTTGAGTGACATCTTAAATTGAGGGTTTTGTTTTGTTTTGTTTTGGGTACTGGGGATTGCACTCAGGGACACCCAACCATGGAGCCACATCCCCAGCCCTATTTCGTATTTTATTTAGAGACAGGGTCTCACTGAGTTGCTTAGCACCTCACTTTTGCGGAGGCTGGCTTTGAACTTGTGATCCTCCTGTCTCAGCCTCCCCAGCCACTGGGATTACAGGGGTGTGCCACCATGCCCAGCTGAATTGAGTTTTTTAATTTCAGGGGTTATACATCTCATCTGTAGAAGCTCTATTTGGTACTTGCCAAAATCTGCTTAATTGGAATACAGTGTATTCTTCCTTTCCAATATTTTTCAGTTCTCTCTTGTGTTTCTTGAAACATCCTAACTTTATGTTTTCCATCTATAATGTTTCCACATGAGTAGTCTTAGATTTTATAGTTGCTTTTTTCAGTTGTCTCTGGCTTGCAGTAGCTTATTTCCTTTGTGTTTATGATTTTTTAAAACTATCGTAAACGTCTGTTCTGTGCCTTCTTATCTGGGGGAATTCTCTGTGGCTTGGGGTTCAAGTGTGTTCTTCCAGAAGGTTTGCTTTTAAAACTTGTGCTGGAGGCCTGAGGGACTGGTGGACACAAGGCTACTTTAACTCTGTTGGAAGGTCCACATAACCACGAGCCTGACAAATTAGCCTTCCTGCCGCTCCCTGCCCTTTATTGTGCATAAGTCTGGGCTGTCATTCCAGGCCCGGGTGGGCATGTGCTCCAGGGAAACCCCGGCTTCCTTAGTGGCCAGCTGCCCACATTTCAGGTTATGTTGTTCAGTTTTCATTTGTGTGTATGAGGCTCACTGGGTAAGTCTACGTGGGTGTCTGAGATTCCCCTCATTTCCTTGTGACTTTACAGTACATTGCTGTACTTTATTGAGAATCCTTTGTGTTGCCGTCAAGAGCATGGATTCCAAATGTCTCTTCTGCCACCTGTGTGGGAGCAGAAGCCCCTCCCTGGTCATCTCTTGCCCAAGGCTTTCTACTTGTTGTTGGGTGGGGCAAGAAGCACTGTATTCCTATTAATTCTGTCTGGTTTTCCCATCTGACTCAGTGTCAGTGCTTGAGAGGACAGTTACCCTGAATGATAACCTGTAGGTAGGCATAAAGCCATCAGTTCCAGACAGAGCCCAAGCACACCAACCAGTAAAGGGCAGAGTCTCCACATGCTGCTTAACTGTAATAGAACAAATAATAAACCTATAGGAAGAAAGTGGGGGGGGGACAGCAGGAGAGGAGGGCCATGACTAAGCATCAACTTCTACCTTAACTTGCCGTTTGCAAACATTGCTCCTTCTTGGCTGGAACAAATGGGAGCTCTCTTTGCTGTTTGGTTTTTCTCATCTGGTTGACGAGAGAATGAGTTCCAGGTTTTCCGGTTAACAGCACGTGGTTTTTGTTGAACTGTGTGCTTTAGAGGTCTAGTAAAATCAGGTGGCTTTCATTTATGCTAATGTATGATCATTTGAGTATCATGAATGTAAATTTTACTAACCCTGAAAAAATTACAGGCATTTCCAACGTATCCCACGTTCATTTTAATGAATGGTTTTTCGAGGAGGTTAGAGACTCACCTTCCCATGTGTTCAGGATGGCTGGTTTCTTTTAAGCATTCGGTGTCCTGTAATGACAACCCCTGCAGCGGGGAGCATTTGACACCAGCTCCGTGCAGCTGGCTTGCACCATCATGAATCACTTCGCGCCAAGTCATTAATAATTGAAGGAACTTGTCACTTCCCACTGAGTTGCGTGTGTAATTTATGGATTCTGAGCCCATGCTAAAATCTCAGGGAAAGCTAATTTCATCCAACGAGAAAGGGATACGTTTCTGTTTTAATTCTCCCTCCCTGAAGTTATGTCTGCGCCTGTTTGCATCTGGACGTGTTGTCAATGGTTATGTTTCCGTCTCCATCACAGTAGACGTCCTTCTTTGGGGTTGCAGGGAGATATTTCAGGTTCCTGCTTGGATTGTCCTTGAGAACCAGGGAGGCCACGGTGGGCCAGTCTCAGGGTCCTGGGAGTTTCTATAAAAGGCTGAGCAGGCCATGTTCCAAGGTATTTTGTGGAATCACTGTCAGCAAGCAGCCTGATTCTAAGTGGCCAGAAACCCCACCATCTACAGAATCAGGGGCCCAGGAACAATTTTCTATTCTTTCATCCACGAGATGTCCTTTTGAAGAACGTGTCCATTTGGGTCAAGCGGGTCTTTTTCGCCTCTCTGATGCTGCTAAAGAGAAGGATTCTCCGACTCAAAGTCTTTCCTCTTGGGGTAGGGTAGAATTTTGGCACCATTTCGCTTTGGTTATAGTATTTCTCCACCCATCACCCCAAACTTCTTATTTAAAAAAATTTCAAACCTATGGAAAAGAGGAAAGAAAATCACAGTGAACACCACCTGCGCTTCGCCTAGACACACAAGGAAGTCACTTGGTGGAGGCTTCTCCTACCTCGTCGGTCTCGGGGGTTTCTTCTTCTTCACATGTGTTCAGAGAAGGGTCCTGCCTTCCCCTGAACGGTGGTAGTGAAGTGAGTCCCAAGCCCCAAGTTGTTACAGTGAGAAGAATTTAGAACCGAATTGATTTGTTAAAAGCCAGACAGCCCTGTTCACTCATCCAAATGTAGCTGGATTCAGTAGGAATTGGTTTGGTCTAGTTCAATAGACGGATTGCTTTTGTATTTCACAGTAGTTACCTTAAACAGTGAAGATCAGGAGAGCCATGACATGAGACTTCCTTTTTCATTTACTTTAATAACTGTTAGGACTGGCTGTATGATAAATTCTATTCATTCAAAGTTTTACATTTGGTAAACACCTCGGAGTTATCCTATCTTAGCCATTTGTATGTACCAGAGACGTAGCCAGGAAATAGGAAATCTGCAGAGTATGGATATCAAGGAGGCCAGTTAGTTCCCAAAGCCCAGGGACTGTGTCCTCAGGCAAACCCTGGAGGAATTCCTCTGGTTAGTGCTTCTTGACTCTATGCTGGATTCCTATAAACCTCTTACCCAGGGGAGAAAGAGAAAATGAGTCTTTCCCAGGTGAGCACATCAAGTACCTCTAAGAACCTTCCTCTGTGCCTGGGACTTTTTTAATCCTCACAGAGCCCTGTGAGGGCCATGAGGAAGCTGAGGCCCAAGGCATAAGACAGACAGACAGCCCTCTTGGTCACTAACACACAACACTGATTCAGGAACGCAGGTCTGTCTGGCTTGACCTACGAGGATTTGGGGCAAGTGATGCAATCCGGGATCATAGTGTAGGGCCCAAGCTGAGGCTCTTCTGGAACCTACTAGGGCTCCTTGTACAAATGCACCCGTTTGTGTAATTGTTGACCACAATGATCTTGAGGCACCTAAGAAAGGTTACATTTTGACAATGGCCATTATACATTTTGCTGATGGACGGTGTGATGGGGATTCTCACCATCAGCCCCAATTCAGTAGGACAGGCCTTGGAAACTGGATGGCGGGAGATTCCCCGGCCTCACCCCCTGCCGTACCATCTACATCTGCGTTAGAGGCTCTTTCCTCCTCCCCTTTCACTTTCTATGTGTGAAAGCTCTCTGAGCCCCAAGGCCCACAGGGAGTGGAGGGAGGAGGACAAGGGGCTCTCTACAGTGTCTCCCTGGTGGTCCCGGCCTTTGGACCAGTGCAGCTTTTCAGTCAGTGCCGCATCCTCAGGCTGGGTCTGGTCAGTGTTGGTGGGAGGACCCAGAGCCACTTCCTGTACTCTGTGCCACAAAGTGCCGTCTAGCTCCTTCATTCCCTGGTCATATTGCTGGGTGTCTGCCAGGTAGGACATGCTGTGACTGGGCGGTGTCTTGCAGAGCTGACATGCACAGGCATTGAACTGGCCGCTGTATGGTTCTTGGTGATGGTGGGCAATGCCCTCCTGAAGGGAAAGTCAGAGTGTGTACAGTCCAGGCAGGAAGAGTGTGGCGAGTTCCTTGGGTCTCTTAGAAGGGTCTCACGAGGTGGAGGAGCTAGCAGGAAAAGGGGCCAGCCTGGGGCACCAGGGTATGTCTCATCCCTGCACAAATCCTTGGCCCTCACATCCAAGGTCAGATGCCACTTCTTCCTCAGAAAGTCCCCTGGCACCCTGTCCTTTCTCCCTCCAGCAAGCATTCGTCCTTCTGATTTCCACCTGTGCTGAACATCTAGCGTGTGCCAGGCACATAAGAAAGACAGCTGCCACCCAGACACTTGGCACGGGTGGCCTGACCAGGAGTAAACATCACAGCTGCCACTCCTGGCCGGGCACTGCAGGGGTTCACTCCTGTGGGCGGCCCAGCTACCCAGGAGGTGGGCAGAGGGACATTTCCCATTCTGCTGATAAGGAACCCTAAGGGAGGTCAGCACACTGCTCAGACACACAGAAAAGAAGAAGATTATCCCAGGCGTGATGAGGAGGGCTCCAGGGTCCTGAAGGAAAGCCGTGGCAGGGAGCCTTTCTATGGGGAGCCTGCAGGGGGGTGGTGGCAGGTGGCCTGGCTCTCTTGGCAGTCAGACTTTGGTTTCAGCCCTGATTCGACTATTTCTCAGTTGCGGACTTTAAATCACCGAACTTTCCAGACCAGACCTCCCCTCTAGTGACTCGAAACTAAGGTGCTCAGGTCTGCTTTATAGAGTTGAACGCAGTCATCCAGGTGCGCTCAGCAGGGCACTTGGCGGTGGCCACTCCAGGAAATGGCAGTTCTCTCTTAGAAACTTGACATGCTTCTTTGTCAGACTGCAGCATCTTCGTCATAGTGTCTGTATGTGACCTCCCTGGGCCCCTCCCTGAGGTCATGCGTTCCTGTCAGGCACACAGTGAATGTTGGTAGGTTGAATGAAGGATGGAGTGAATAGCAGTCCCCACGCGGCAGGTGTCTCTTTGCTGAACACTGTATTTAGCCTTCTGATAAAAGTCTCCTCATACACTATCTTTGGGAGAGAATGTCTTTTTTTTCCTCTGAAATGCCCAGGCATGGTACCTGACTCCATGGAGCTGGGGGCTACAAGGAACTAAGTGCAATTTGATTTTTGTGGTTTAATGTAAGGGTCAGAGCTTCCGCTGCCGTCCCTGCTGAACCATTGCTTTAACAGCTCAGCCATTGATGGGAGATAAGCAGGAGAGGCCCAGGTATCAAGGATGAGGTCTAGTCTTCAAGCAGATCCGCCCATTGCCCCAGGTTTTTTAATTGCTAACTGGTGTTTGCATACATTTGGGCACCTGAGTCTCCAACAGAGATCTAATCTGTGTCCCCTCTGTCTCCCATCCCTCCCCATGTCCTCGCCCAGCAGGAACGGCATCACCAGTTGCCGGATGCGGACTGAGAGTGAGCCATCCTGCGGCTCCCCCGTGGTCAGCGGAGACCCCAAGGAGGATCACAACTATAGCAATGCCAAGTCCTCCAACGCCCGGAGCACCTCGCCCACCAGCGACTCCGTCTCCTCCTCCTCCTCCTCCTCCTCGGCCGACGACCACTACGAGTTTGCCACCAAGGAGAGCCAGGAGGGCAGCGAGGGCAGCTTCCAGAGCCAGGAGAGCCACAGCGAAACGGAGGAGGACGACAGGAAGCCCAGCCAGAAGGAGGCCAAGGATGCCCTGGGGGACAGCGGGTACGCATCCCAGCACAAGAAGCGCCAGCACTTCGCCAAGGCCAGGAAGGTCCCCAGCGACACGCTGCCCCTCAAAAAGAGACGCACGGAAAAGCCCCCTGAGAGCGACGACGAGGAGATGAAAGAGGCAGCCGGGTCGCCCCTGCACTTGGCAGGGATTCGGTCCTGTTTGAATAACATCACCAATCGGACGGCAAAGGGGCAGAAGGAGCAGAAGGAAACCACAAAAAATTGAAAACAAGTCATTGATTTGTTTTGAACTTATGGCCATTTGGTTTCAGCATGTCAGGAGATTTCTAATGATTTGTGGCAATATCAGCAATTTTTTTTCTTTTGGTTTGATTTTCTTTTCTTTTTTTTTCTTTCTTTTTTTTTAAATTTGCCCCCCTCTCCTTTGTTTTGGACCCTTAAGAATTTTATTTTTAAAGGAGATTGAAGCCATAGAACTCACATTGACACTCAGCTGTTTTACAAAAGCTTTTCATTATCGGACGACAAAACCGAGAAAAAGCCAAAATTACCATTGCTTCCTGCAGCTTGTCAGAAACAAGTGGCTTGAACCCACAGGGATGTCAACGTTAATGCCACATTTGGAGTACACATTTGGCACCTAGAAGGCACGTGTGCAAAGTAATCGTCATTCAGGCCCAACCCTTAGGTTTAAAAAGAATGTCCTTCCATTTGGGTTCACTGAATGGAGAGACACATACAGTAATGGGAGAAAAGGAAGAACCCCGCGTCCCCTTAGACACAGACCCAGGCCTGTGCACCCAGCTTCCCACTGGGCGAGGAATGCCCTGGGCATTGCCAAACAGCAAGCACGGGCTCTGCCACCAGTCCTCTGTGCTCCGATCCTTGAGGCCTGGTGATGTCTTACAAGCTGAGCACCGAACTGTTGAGACACGTCAGGTGTCAGTGACCAAGAAGTGGGGTAAACTGTAGTCTCATTGGTGATTACTCTGTTCTGTAGCTAAGAATATGTTCCAAAAGCCATAAGCCTGAAGGTTGGTCCTGCACATGCATACACACACACACACACACACACACACACCCCACACACATATGAATGGGACTAAGAGAAAACTCATGAAAAAAACAAACAAAAAAAAAAAAAAACAGGCCATATCTTCTAAACTGCCCAAGTGAAAAGCAATCAAGTCTGAAAATTGACATTAGCTGTTAAGGAAGGAAATAATGGTACAGATTCTTTTTTCTGTCTATCCAAACCATTTGATCCAAGTGAAATTAAAAAAAAAAAAAAGCTACCAAACCTGCCAGTAGTAGTGTGGTATATAAAGGCACATTGATGGACACACTTCAAAAGTAAAACATGGCAAATAATAATAATAATAATAAGAAGAAGAAGAAGAAGAAGAAGAAGTAACTCCTATACTGCCCTCAAAAAGGAGCCTGCAATTAATGTCAGTCAATATTCATCTTTGCAAAAAATCTGATTTCCACATTCAGCCAGTGTAGCCAGCAGAAATTTCTGATCCACAATGCATGGATTCCTTTAAAGAAAAAAAGAAAAAAAAATCATAAAAACAAACTTTTTTTTATTCAAAAATAACAAAAGTTCTTGTAAGGTAAATAATGTATTTAGCATGAAGCATGAATTATTTTCATATAAATATAGAAAATAGAGAAAAGGCTATGCCTCTAATTTTTAAGCCCTTAGGCTTAGAGTTTCTTTGTTTTCCTCCCTTTTTTTTCTTTATTTCTCTTCCTTTTTTCTTTTTCTTTCTTTCTTTTTTCTTTTTTTTCTGGGTTTTTGTTTTGTTTTGGTTTGGTTTTTTGAAGCAGGTGTTTAAGGTTTAATCTTCTTCAGGGACAAATTCTGACTGTTGGGGAACTTACTCTGCAATATAAAAATCTCTTCATGCTCTGATAGGGCTTGGATGGTTGACTCTGCACTGCCTTGTCTGCACTCAGCCCGACCCCTCTGATTCTCTACTGGAGAGCCTGTGCTTTCTCTTTGCCTGTACATGTTTAACATGACACAATAATTCGAGGGCAAACTTTGTAGTGAGTGTGTATGATAGAATCAAGAGAATTATGGGATGCTTACTTGAGAAAACCATGACTTTGAGTTGGTTCTAGGAAAAAGGCAGTGAATATATGCAAATTCACCAGAAGGGGAAACATGCTAATGGGCCTTATTGGGTGAGGGTACTAGATAGAGTACACGTGAGGGAGGAAGTGACAGGAGGGTGAGAAAGGCCAGCCCCAGGTGTTTCATTGGGACAATGCCATTTCAAAGTAAGAGAGAGGGGGCCGGCCATCTCTACCACCTCAGCACACTAACAACCTGGAATTGGACCACCTAGATTGTGAGAGCTGAATTTTGACAACCAGACGATGTCACGCAGACCAGAAACTTATCTTTGCCTAAAAAAAAATATATATATATTTATTTTTGTTTTTGTTTTGGAGATCCAAAGAAAAAAATCGGAAGAATATCATCTTCCATCCAAATGGAGGGAAGTATTTAAAACAAAAGCACCTACTATCATGGCTCAGGATCTGGTGGTCGGGGACAGGGAGGGGACTAAGGGGATCTTGAATTTTTACACCAGGACACTTGTGAGCCAAAGTCAAGCCCATGGGCCATCACAGGCTACCGTCAGGAACTCCATCAGCCAGAATGCTCCCATCCCTGCCTTTCTCTGGGCTGCTGATGAGAGAACCTGGAAGACATGTCCATGTCGTGGCCCAGGCTCCTTCCCCTGCACTAAGCCTGAGTGCGTGCCCGTGATGTTCAGGATTAGGTGGGGACGCAGATCTATCTTTGCAGTGCTCCGTCCCCTCGTTCTCCCCAAACATCAAACACCCTAAAAGCCATGCACAGCTATGGAACCTGAGCCACACTTCAATTTGTGTTGTCACCTGATTAAGCCCAAAAGGCCACCACCTCGATCCCCCAAACCCAAGATGATACAATTCAGACATCTCTCTGGAAAGGCAGAGGTAAACATCAGCACTGTTTCTGGCAGGGGACTTCTTCCAAGGAAAACCCCACAGTGGGCTGTCTCCCCTCATTTCATTTTTCTAAGGGGGCAGATGCCTCTCTTAGAAAATAATAAAATGCAATGTGTGTGATTTACTTTTCTGATCTCTTTTGAGAAATAGATAAATATAAGTGTGTTCTTAACTCCAGAACCACTCTTTTTGCATAAATACCTCATCGGGCAGCTAAGTGTTATTTTCCTGAGTCTCTCTCGGCACCTTCATTGGATCTTCTGGAAGACTTGTTGGGGAAACTTTAGTGAGGGTACTTTTTTCTATTTTTCTTCTGTTTTTGGAGGCATACACATTATGCATAACCAAAACAATGGCTCAATTGTGTTTAACTTTGTATTTTGATTGTTGAGGAAAAAAAAATATCAATGTGTATGTGGCTGTTTGTAGTGAATTCACGAGGTTGTCCATGTCCTTAACAAGCCAAGGGGCAGGAGGCACGCTCTCTTACCCCCTCCTCCAAGAGCAGTAGAGAATTTAAGCACAAGCCTATTTGTGAAAGAATATTTTGCTTAAATGTTATTCACTTTAGTCTTGGAATTCCTTCCCAAATGTCAGATGTTCTTTTAGCTTCCAAACTAGCATATGTATCCATTAGTCTGACCCATGGCCTGAGCACCATCCTGGGGTGTGGTGGTGCGCTTTCATTTCTCCTGCCGGGAGAAGTGGCGGTTTGTGTGTCATTCCAGTATCTCACATACTCACGGGGCGGGGGGAGGGGGAGATGGGGAACTATAGCAATATTTCAAGATGCTTTGGAGAACAACCTTGAACCCATCAGCACCGTGACATCTGCAAGTGCTTGCTATTGGCCCTCGGACACATTTAAGAGAAAGAGATCGTAGCTCTTTTTTCTTAAATGATGTGCACATAGACAGTTATTTTTATCCTACTGTAATTGTCTTCTCTATCTAGTACTATGTGGAAAGGGTTTGCATCATAGGTTTTTTTCCCAGCCTTACAATATACCACAAGCTCCTACTTCCCCCACCCCAGTCAGTATAGTTCTTTGGCAAGGCAGTCTATCTGAAACTCAAAATGAACCAAACCCGCCCTTAGATGGTGGTTTGAGAAAACCATAGCCAAGACAACTGTCATGGGTTTCAGTCTCGGATCTCAGTGTTTGAGAAGGACTGTGTCAGAGGCCTTTCCCAGGAATGGATTTTTCTCCCAAGAGGCAGTCCGCATGTCTAGTGCTTGCTGGACACAGTGGTCACGACCACGAGGCATTCTGGAAGAGACCATTATGTTGAATGGTGCCCCTCCCTGGGGGACAGCGTCAGGCAGTGGACTCGAGTGAAAAACGTGTGCAGATGGCTGTTGGGCCCAGCTCAGAGTCCAGCACGCCAGGTCTGCCCAGCGACAAGTGCAGGTGGTCAGCCTCAATGCCTCCACTCTCCAGGGGCCTCTGGCACAAGGGCTCTGACAGGAACCGGAGATCTGTGCAAGCGATGGACATGGGAGGGTTTTCCACATGGGATCGGGTTCAGTTTGATGTGATTTCTCTTTCCCTTTCAACTGTATTCAGGTTGGGACTGGTTTATTTCTGGTGGATCACAGCTGCCCAGATGTTGCAATTTATTTTTATGTTTCTATAGAGAAGTCTTTTTCTTTTCATCTTCAGAATTTTTTAAATTTTTTTGCCACCAAAAGAAAACATCAGAACTCTGTGTCCCCTCTCGATTGTGACTTACCAGTGTTGACAGTTAAGTCTTTAGTGTTGTAGCTCCCGGCCCACCAATACTATATCAGACACTTATGCCCATGGTGCAGCACTGTGATCTAATTTAAATAATACTTTTTTATTATTTATACTACTATATATAATATACATCAACACTTTTGCTATATAACCTAAGTGATAAACCCCTTTTAGTTACCTGCCAAACTCTGGACTTTGGTTTATATTGCATTTAACACAGTTACAAAGTTGTAATGGCGTCTCTCTCTCTCTCTTTCTCTCTCTCTCTCTTCCTCTGTAACGGAATGTGTAAATCAAAAGTGTGTACATTGTGTGGTGTTCCTGTTTCCTGGAATTTCATGAGGATTTACACACAGCGTTCAGTGTTCTGTATAGACCTGCCTCCCTTTGTGAACTCCTCTGTGACCTCTGGTCTTGGCGGCTAACTCCATGTATCTTCTCTCCTGCTGGTTACTCTTGAATTAAGCACAGACTCCTCCTCAGCTCGGTTGCTTTATCATGAATAATGTATGTGACCTTGGCATTCTTCCACAGTTCAGCAAACAAGTGCTAGCTTCACTGACCAAAAAAAATTAAGGAAGGAAAACACCATTTTTAAAATGATCCATCTTTTAACGGCCGAAAAACCGATGTGTCTATGGTGCTGCATCTCTGTTGCGCTTCTGAAATCAGACCGGTGTGAAAGATCCTTTCTGACTTCCTCTGAGATGCTCACAAGTACCCTTCCTGTTGTTTTGTTAGTGTTGAAGTTTAAGACTATTTATTTGGAATATATACAACAGTGTTTTTCCACTGTATTTCATTTGCAAAAGCGGAGAATCGCCTTCTCTACCTTTTTGCAAATTGTTGATATTCCATATTGGATTCTCACAGACTTCGATATGGTGAATCTGTCAAACTTAGAAATTGTATTTTATCCTTCCTTTCATGACTGTGGCCTGAGTTCCCCATGCCCCCCTTTTTTAGAAGAAACGTAGCACACTTTCAGTTCTTGGAAACGTCACTGTTTCTTGATGTGTATGTTGAGGCCATCCAAGCTCACAGCTGATTCAGTAACCAGTTCCATCGAGTCATTCACGCTCACTACTTAACACTGCCATGGTGAAAATGTGGAGGGAAAAAGTGTCCATGTGTGTCTGGGAAGCATATGCCCTTGTACATTTTTTTTATACTCTGATTCTGTAACATTTATGAGTTTTGTTTTTGTTTTACAGAAAAAAAAGTGATAAAGCAATCAGAAGACCAAGAGGTTTATGATTGACACTTAGGGTCACCTGACCTTAGCTGGCCAACGGACCTACATGGCCAAATTAATTTACAAAAGTAATAATTTTTCAGAAGCCAACTTTTTTTTTCTGTATTTTCTGTCTGAAAACTGCCAATATCATGAATAGAAAGGGAGAACTGTAAAGGAGAAAGAAATCGATGTTCACTTGTGTTTGTGTCAACCTAAAGAAGCAGTGTGGAGACAGGCGCAGTCAGCCGAACTCTAGGGACGTGGTGGTGTTGCTTTGGAGGCGTATCATACTCGCATTTTGCATTCTTCATATGTAATCATATTGCCAAAGACAAACTATTTCATCATTTATTGTAAATAACACTTTTCCCCAGACCTACCATAAAGTTTCTGTGATGTATTGTCTTCCAGTTGCAATAAAAATTACTGAGTTGCATCAATTGATGAAAAGCCCCACGTAGTCTTGTGTGCGCTGTGACTCCGTGTGCAGAAGCCGAGCGGTAGAGTCTTCTCTATCTCACCTGCGGGAGGGTGTGCACGCTGGTTTTTGCGGTCTGGTTTCAGAGCCTCGGCTGCCCATCCCCATACATGCTTTCATCTGGGTGGAGACCACAGGCTTCTCTGCAAGGCACAGTCCAGAGCTGGGTTCACCTGTGGATCTTGAGAGTTCCAGGGTCTGGCGTGAAGAGCTGGGGGACCGCAGGCCTCCCACCACCAGCCTTAGAATGTGTGAAGACAAAACTTTAGAAGTTGTCAAATAACAAACTGAAGTTGTGCTCACTGGGGCCTACCAGCCTATCCCAGGCCCTGAGGGTTTTCTGTGATGACATTCTAAGGGTTTCATCTTTCAGGATTTATTCCATCACCCCTCAAGTGCCCACCCCCCGCCTGCTGCACACATATGCCCTGCCTTAGTCTGTTTTCTGTTGCTATCAAAAAAAAAAAAAAAAAAAAAGCCTGAGGCTGGGTACCTTATGAAGTAAAGCGATTTATTTGTTTTTTGATTCTGGTGGCTAGAGGGTCCAAACAGTGTGGTGCCAACCTCCTGGCAAGGGCCGCCTGGCGGTATCACAATGTGGTGGAGAAACAGAAGAGGGAGCCTGCAGTGTGCAGAAGGGGGACATCACGAGGAGACTGGAAGCAGGAGGTGTTCAGGGCCTGGCTTCTTTTTTCTGGTGATGTGCTCTCCTGGGGGATATCCTGGAGTCCAGGAGAGCTACACTAACCTGCCAAGGGTGATGCCCCTGGTTACGTTCCCCTGGACCTCACGTCATACAGTTTCCTCCTCCCCAGCCCCACCAGATGAACCTCTGGGGGACACAGACCATAGCCATATCCCACCCCAAGAGTCAACACGGAGCTGGGTAGAAAAGAGGGGGAGTTTAAATAAGAAATAGGCCACTGGGCACCAGTCCCAGTGGGGGACTGGGAAAGATGGGGTTCTGAACAGGTGTTCCAGTTCCGTTGGTTCTGGTTTTGTTGCCAGTGTTCCCTGCCCACAGCTCTTGCTAGCAGCAGTGCCCCCAGTAGAGCTGGTCTCAGTCACCACCCAGCTACAGGGACCCCACGGCCGCTGTGTCTTGTCCTAGGGGCTCAGGCTGTATCTCTACCTCCTGTCCTCCTGTATCACCATCGAGTCCTGGGCCCGCCTCCTGGTGAGCATACATACCAAGTTCCCCCCGGGCAGGGGTCCCCCGGGTGAGGGGGGGTCCCCTGGGCCTCCTGTGCGTTCAGCCATTGTTGCTGCCCTCCCCAGTCCTATTCTTGGAAACACCTTCAAAACCACGCTGTGTCCTCCCCGAGGCCCAGTGGAGGACCAGTCGGTGTTTGAGGAGACGTGATTGGGAGGAAGAACTGAAGTTGTTGAAGGACAATCTGATGAATAGGGTAATTGGCCAAAGATAATGCTTCAGGCCAAACATAAGGGGCCACCAGAAAACAGGACATGCACCCAGTGGGTTTCAGTAAGTGCTTCTCAAAGCGGCTGAAAGGGAGACAGCCCCTAGACTCAGAATGCCTGAGGCACCTGTCATAGGGTAGCCCCTGCAGCATTGGAACCGAGGACACCGCCTGTCCTAAGACTTCTCAGAGCAGTGAAAGTGCCTGGCAGCATCTCGGGGACCACGGAGGCCCCTGGAGACACCCACACCAACCTGGAAGGGTGGAAGTGAGGGGTGTTGTGGCCCCTCATCAGTCCCTCTGCTCTGCCTGATGAAAGTATTCTGAACTAAGAAATCACATCCTTCTAGAAAGTTCTGAATAGATGAGGACATTTTTCAGAGGCTCAGAGGCCTTTGTTTATAAACTGAAAACTCATGAGCTGTCACTGTACTTCTCCTGACCCCTAGGAATTAAATGGTCCTATATCTGGTCAAACATAAGTGTCTTGACTTTTTTTTTTTTTTCATTGATAGAGATTTTTAAAAATTCATGAGCTGAATAAGGACAACTTTTTTTTCCCCTCAGTGTGGGGACAATTTTTTAAAAAGTAAAAGTGAATAAATTGGTATCTTAAACGTTCACCCCCTTTGTGTGGCATGAACAGACCTTTCCGGAACAGAGTGAATAATGTTCGTCGCAGCCGTACATGAATTTGAAATCATTCATGGGCATTTTAGGATAAAGTGTCCTTAATGACTTGAGAACTGTTTTTATGTTTCTCCATAATAAAGTCCTTTTGGAGTACACGCTAAATCTCGTTCAAATATAGCAATTTATTTGAGAGGGATTAAGAGTTCTGCTTTTTTTCCCATCTGCTACACATTTCAAACTGACTTCTAAAAATATATTACATGGGGAATACCAAATGATGGAGAAAGTCTGAAAAGAGTGGCTGATTTTGTAATCCCCCACCCCAGAGACAATTTCTTCATTAAATGAGTCTGTTCTGCTCACATAAAACTAAAAGGGTGTGCAATTCTTATGTGTCAACAATAAATAAATATTTTAGAAAACAAAACTGGAAGGGTTGTTGGAGAACGTCGAATCCAAACTTCCCAACTCACAGAACAGGCATCTCAGATGCAGAAAAGTAAAAGGACTCACCCAGATAAATATAGCTAGCCAGGCCAGGCACGGTAATCCCAGCATCTCGGGAGGCTGAGACAGGAGGATTGTTGAGTTCAAAGCCAGCCTCAGCAAAAGTGAGGCACTAAGCAACTCACTGAGACCTTGTCTCTAAATACAATACAAAATAGGGCTGAGGAAGTGACTCAGTGGTTGTGTGCCCCTGAGTTCAATCCCTAGGACCAAAAAAACCCCCCCAAAACAAAAAAAACCCACAGCTAACTAGCAGCAGGATTGGACTTAGAAGAAATTTTTTTGTCTTACCTATTGCCACATCCGACTATTTGGAATGTAATTTAATCACTGAATCACCAGGATGTCCTAGCTGGCGATTACCCCACACATATACCCACAGCAGGGTGGTGCTTACATTTTGCATGTAGCTATAGTGAAAATGACAATAATATGTAACTGTTGCCTTCCTTTCTCATGTTAAAGTACCTTTCAATTTCTCCATATAAATAATACTACAGTGAACATCTTCTGGCAACAATTTACATATTCTCAACCAGTCTTGTGCTCAGATGGCCTATGGAACTATTGGAATGACAGTACTATCAATAGTGTAGCTTTTCATACACAGGCTTTTCAAGATGCATTATTGCTGACAGCAATGAGTTCAACCTGATTTCATTGCACTTCCCAGCATTGGGTATTATTTTCCTCTTTCATTATTTTTCTACTTACAGTCAAAGCTGGTACTTGCTGCCATTTTGATTATTAGCAAAGTTACGTTGGTTTTCATATATTTACTGGCCATCATTTTCTCTTTTCTGAATCATCTGTGCAGACTTTTTGTATTGTATTTAGAGACAGGGTCTCTTCCAAGAGCTCAGAAGATGGAAATGAGGTGCATAGATTTTTTCCACAATGTCTCTGATACAAGGATGACAAAACTCATCACCTGTCCCCAGGGGGGTCCTTGCATCTTCTGACACTTCTAATTATCTTTATTTTGAGACAAAAATCCCACCCACTATCTAAAACTTTTACCAGAAACTTTTTGAACCATCCTAAAAAAAATGCGAACAAGTCATCTGTTCATAGCCACCATTTGTATGTTTGAGAATAACAGTAGCTGCTTCTTTAAGTCTCTTCCAGAACAAATATTCCAAGTTCTGCCTGCTCTTTTTCTCTTTTGGACATGTGCCAGTTTCTGATCAAAACAGAGAGGAACTGAGTATAGAATTCCAGGTGCAGTTTGATGAAAAAATTGTCACAGTCTCCATTTTAGATTCTCTATTTCTATTAATGTAACCAAAACCACTGATTCACATTGAACTTGCTATTAACTAAAACCACCAAGTCCTAGCTGTTGGTGTACTGCCTCCAGATATTTATTGTGGATCAAAGTAGAGGAGTCTATGCTTATCTCTATTAAATCTCACCTTAGACTTGGGCCATTGGTCTCAGCCAGTTCCCATTGACAGTGGGGTAGGAGTGCGAAGGTCCTGATTTTGTCATCCAAAAACATTTGTTGTTTTGGTTCATTTTTTTTGTCGCACTAAATACCACAGACTAAGTGAGAAAAAAAAGGAGGTCTGTTTTGGCTCACAAATCTGGCCCAAGGTGAAGGGGCTGCATCTGATGATGGACTTGTGCTGGCCAAGTCCCACGGTAGCACAGGGCATCACATGGCAAGAGACCTGGCCACATCGGCTTTTAGAACAGACCCACTCTTGAGATGCCCTACTAAGTCAAGAGTCTGTCAATCACACGAATTAACCCATTCGTGAGGGCAGGGCCCTAAATCATCTCCTAAAGCCCCCACCCTCTTAATATCTCATAATGGGGGCTGAATTTCAACACATGCTTCAGAGGGCACAAACTGTCCAAACCATACCATTTGCTTTCCTTCCAGCATCATTCAATCATAGATTTGAAAATATCTTTTCTGACTCAGACAAAGTTGGATCCACGTGGCACAGTTCTGGAATCTTCCATAGTCGACTTTCATGTCAGTCAGCACCCTCAGAGGTCATGCCGCTGGATATGCATGCATTTGGCTTTCTGGAGATATAACTTTATATTTATTTCTCCATCCAACCAAAACCCTCCATCTCCAAGTATGAGTCCACCAGAGGTCTTCCTTTATAAGAGAGGAAATAAGGTCACACTCTGAAGTGTGCAAATTTGAAAGTAGGCAATGGAAACACAGGAAGTTTCACATACTGTACAAACTTTAATGTAAGTTCTATTTTATTCCCATAGGGGCATTAATCTTGATTTATACAGGTATTAAATTAAATGAGTTCTTGGGGAACATAGACCTCACAGAAGAAACCGCCATTTGTCATTCATTCACTCACTCACTGTCTGAGCCCAAGTTGGCTTCCATGCCGAGAGCTTACAAACTATTCTTGTAATTATCAATCCAAGATCCCCCCACCTGGGGGTGGCATTGAGCGCATGGACCCAGAGCCTACAGACACTGTCTTCTGTTTACAACCAGGAAGTCCCAGCAGAAGGCCTGTAGTATTTCTTTACTCTGTGCAGTTCTATTTAGAGGACTGTCACACCAGCCTGTTGTTAGCCTCCAAATATAGTTAACTGCACTTGAAATAATTGGCTTCCTTTAGGAAAAAAAAAAAACTCTGAAAGTTGACTTTGGTTACTTCTAGTACTTATTTATTTTTAAATCCTTGGCCCTGCACAGCATATATACTGAAGCATCCAGCGCTTCAAAAATCTGAAAAGACTATCCCCAAACCTGAAAGATAGATAAATTGATAAAGAATAAATAGATGGAGACAGTTTTTTTTTTTTTTAATTTATTTTTTTGTTTCTTGAAGGGCTGGGGATGGAACCCAGGGCCTTGCACACGCTGGGCAAGTGCTCTACCACTGAGCCACATCCCCAGCCCTTTTCATTTTTTTATTTTGAGACAGGGTCTGCTAAGTTGCCCAGGCTGGCCTCAAACTTGCCACTGATAGACCCAACCTGNGGTCTAACAGCCACCCTCCTGCCTCCGCCTCTCGGGTTGCTGGGATTCCAGGTGTGCACCACCTTGCCTGGTGGAGGAAGTTTTCAAAATGGGTTCCTTCCTTTGTAGTTATAATCAACTTCTTGTTGTTGCTCTCCGACAAGTGCTAACTGCCAATCCAAATAGTTTTAATCTGCCTGGAGAGGCAGATTAAAACTCTGGCTCCTTCCTTCAGGCATGATCACATTCAAAAATCCAGCTGTGCTAATTAATGAGCATCTCACCAGCAGCTGGTGCTTCACGCTCAGGCTTCCCAGTAGATGTTGGTCTTTTCTAGACCTAAGAACATTAGTTGCAAAAGCCAAATCAGCCTTGGCCTTCTTCTCCCACCAACCCTTTCTCTTCTCACTGCTGGCCTTGCTGACCACACATCCTCTATGGAGCTATGAGAATTAGCCTTCCATTTCACCTCTGATTGTCCTTGCTTGGTCCCACCTGCTTGATGGCCAACCTCGGTGGCTCCAGTCACTAGCCATTCAGCCTTTTGAGGCTCTGGACTCTTCCCCTCATTTCCCCCTTTCTGGAAAGTGCCACGGACTGCCCCCCTCTGTCTGCCTGAAAAAATTCCTATCAATTCTTTAAGGCCTAAGTGAATTTTTTTTTTTTAACACCAAAAATCTGTACTACCAAATTCCTGCCCCTACTGGTGACACAGCACAGGCAATTCGAATTCCCCACCGCCTGTGGGGTCCCTGGCTGGTGACGAGCTCCCTGGGCGCAGGCAGGCATCACATCAAATTTCATGCTGAATCCCTAGTGCCATGCCTGCCGCTTGGATCCTTAAGACATTTTTATTTAATTCAGCATTATCCCTTTTTTATCAGCTTGATGCTTCCAATGTCCTGCTGTTCGCAGAAGAGCTGGCAGATCATTAAAGCTCATGTGGCACGTCCTATGCTAGAGAAGCATCAACCAGAATGGGGTAACTGGTGGCACCTTCTTGACACCTCCGCAAATGCTGTTTGGTCTTATTTGCTGATCCACAATTATTCATACCATACTTAAAATGGAAAGTTAAACTCTGTCATGTTATGTTGCACTTGAGCTATAATAAAACCGCCAACTCCCTGGTGCTCAGCTGCTTATTTTATGAGAGTTTCTTCCTTGGTGAGTCAGGAAACCAAGTTTTGATTCTACCTCTGCCTGATAATTGCCTGCACAGCTTTGGGGAAGCCACTTACCTTGTGTGGAGTGGCCCCATTTGATGGCGTCGAATGCTGGGTCAGCATCAGCCCCCGAAGAAGTGCTTGGTGGCAGGCAAGCTTGAGAATCATTGGATGAATGAAGTAGGGAAGTTTTCAAAAAATTCCATTCAGAGGAGTAGCAGTTGGTCTAAGACGATACCCTTCCTGATCTCTGGGGGTTAAAATGTCCTGTCATCTACAGGATTACGCTGCTCAGAGATGGTGTGAGTTTGTTTGTGATGTCCTCTGGGGGCCACACACACAGTTGGCAAGGAGACACTGATCTCCCAGATGCTTCTTTGGGTGCAGCCACTGCTATATGGTCCCTTTTTCACCTGGAAGTTATTCAACAGTCACCCTTGCCCAAGCCATGGGGCAAAGGCAGAATCCATCTGTGGGAAATTGTGCTGGGATATAACACCGTCTCCTTGGGCCATTGGTGAATGAATTTCAGAGTCCAAAGCACATGTTCTGTCATCGTCAGATCAGAATGGGGATGAGGTGGGTCCTTGATCATAAGTTTGAAAATTAGATCACCCTGTCACCTACCTCTTCTCTCCCACGGCTCCCCTGAGACCTCCAAAACACACAGCAGCGGGGACCCTACCTCCGTGCATCTGCACCAAGTTAAAATCACTCATTTATTTATTCAACAAATAACTGCTGGGGCTCCAAGACAGGTGCATGCTTGGCCCTGGACAAACAGAAAGACCAAGACAGGAAACATGCCCTTAAGGAGCTCGCAGGCAGGTAGGATGCCACAGAGTGGGGAGCCGGAATTTCCAAGTGGAAGCCAACCTCCCTGGGTGAGATATTGGGGTACAGAAGAGAGCAAGTGAGCTCTTTCTCAGGCAGTGCCCAACTCCATGCTTGGCTCCACCCACTTGAGGGTGACTCCCACCTCATATCACAAACCAGGCTCCTTGACAATGACAGGTGCACAAGGTCCCTCGCAGTCCCTGCAGCCTGGTTGGCAGAGGCTTCAGCGGCCTAGCCAATGCCATCCACGCTTCCTTTCATTACTAACAGAACCCCCATTTTGTGGGGAGTATCAGTGTGCCCGCTGAAAGTCCCAGGGTCCCTTGCCAATGGATGCCAGTGGATGTAAAGGGAAGTTGTTGGACCAGGCTTTCCAGAAAGTCCCCTGTCCCATGCTGGGGACCAAACAGAACTTCATGCATGCTAGGCCAATGTTCTCTCCTCGAGCCGCATCCCCAGCCCTCCTGAAAGCTCTTTAAAAGCGGACCACGCGTTGGGAGGCATCCTCACCTGCCATTACTGACTTCCCCCGTTTTTCTTCCCTCAATGTGGAATTCTACGTGAAAGCTGGAGGCAGAAGGCATTTTGTGACCATGGACCACAAAAGTGACCTTGAAGATGAAAAACAGGTGAGACAGATGGAGGAGAAGAGAGTGAGCGGAAGCTGGGATGCCTTTCACACGTCAAATGCCATACAGTCCCAAACCGCCTGACTATAGATTTTCACTTTATGAGCGAAAATAAATTTTGAGGGGTGGGGCTGTGGCTCAGTGGTAGGTGCTTGCCCAGCACGCATGAGGCCATGAGTTCCATCCCCAGTGCCCCAAAATTAAATGAAATAAAAAATAAATAAACCCATATCAGTTGCTTACAGTCAAACCGGATTCCTAACTGATGCAGGACTCATTGTTATCTGGCCCCCAGCCCTTCTCCTGACTCCTGTCTTAAATTAGTTCTTTCTGGGTTCCCTATTTTTGTCCACATCACCGTGGTCCTCACAGCCACCCAAAGCATTAACTCTGAGGTCAGCAAACTGCGACTGTGAAGGCCACTCCCAGCCCACCGCCTGCTTTTGCCACCAGCTCCCCTTGCGGGTCACACAGAGGCCTCTGATGGGTGTCCTGGGGCCTCAGTTTTCTATGGGCTCCTCCGCCTCTTTTCCCATCCTGACCCTCCACTGGGTGCACACCCCACTCCGGCTTCCTCTGGTGGGGCTTTTTACACAGCACACACCTTATTCTTTTGCTAATAGTGGCCACTTAGCAGAACAGAGGTCCCACACTGTGGGACAGTCTCCTGGCACCTTGCCAACCTTACTGAAGACACCCTTGCCCTGAGTGGAAAAGGGGTCAAGAGAAGGCGTACCCCATTCTCTCGTGATGATAGCAATGACTCACATTTATTGAGCAAGGAAGCCATTGTCCTGACTGTCCTGCCAGTGTCATCTCATTCACAGCTTGTGAAGGAGGGGACCATCACCCCCACTGTACAGATGGGACCTTGGGACAGGAAAGGTCACGTAACTTACCCAAGGCCCCGGCTATTCAATGGCAGAGCTCACCCTTGAATCCAGGTCTTTAGGGGCCTGTCAAAAGGAAAGCAGCTGAGTCAGTGTTTAGGGGGAGGAGGAGTCACCCTGGGTGTCACCCCTGCCTCACTGCCTGTGCCCCAGGAAGTTCCCACACAGGTGTCCGCCTGTCTCACCCCCAGGCTCAGCCCTGTGCCCTGCACTGCCGGTGGCTAATTGAGGGGGCTAGTGTTCCTGGGTCTGGGCCCTCTCATTTGGACACACTGTACAGTCACCTCTGGGGTTGGGGATTGCTTGGTGTCTGCACCTTGAGTGATCAGATCTCAAGCCAGGAAGATGTTTTTCCACCCCTCTCTGGAGCCCCCACACCAGAGGGAGGAATGGCTGTGTTCAGCTCCTGGGGCCACACCTGACCAGGCCAAAGATGAGAGGCGAGGTGGCTCAGGACTGGTCCAGGGATCCGTGCAAATCTTCCCAAGCTGTTCGCCATCACTGGACGGTCTTTAAAAACTACCCCTCAACACCTGTGTTCAAGAGTGATGGAGGACATGGGCAGGAACCCCTTTAGGGATCCAGGGGTCTGCACTGGATTTGGGAACAGCCCAGAAGTCTCCTCCGCGCCCTTCCCAGAGGCCCTGTTGAGAAGCAGCTCTATCCAACTTGCTGAGCTGCTCATTTGGGTGCATTCTGTACACTCACCCTCTATGGCTGGGGCCTGTGGACACCAGGCTTCCATCCCACAGAAGGGCAGCAGGAGCCCTGGCTTTGGAGGATTATGTGGGCAGAACAGTATCACAGTGTGGATGTTGGTACCATGGAAGCTACGGGTGTCCCCCAGTGCCTTCAGCATTTGCATTCCAGTACCTCAAGAGGGGACTGCAAGCCCAGCAGCAACCTGCTTGGGGACCTTCTCCAGACCAGAAGAGCAGGCTAGGTGCCCAGTGGTCCTCAGCCAATGACAGGTGGAAGTTGAAGTCTAAATATTGCCTCTAACTTCTGGTAGGACACTTCTGACGTGTGCTACACCTCTGGGACTCAAAGTGTGGTCCAGGGACCAGCAGCATCAACATCATTAAGAGAGCCCTAAAAAATGCAGAGCTCTGAGCTCTGCCCTGAACTTCAGGATCCGATTCTGCATAATCGCTGGACCACAGGCAACCCAGGTGCATGGTTAAGTTTGAGAAGCTGCTCGCTGCTAGTTCCCAAAGGTCCCCAGAGGAACAATGTCTTCATTGCCATCCTCACAGCAGCCTGCTCCATGCCACACCTTTTAAAGATTTCCCACACTTTCATGTTTCTCAACTACCTGCCCACCCTGCCACCAACTCAGGGCTTCCTGGAACCTCCTCCCCATTAAACTACATCGTCTCCAGGGTGCTTTGGGGGGAACAAAGCTAAATTCCATGGACTCTTTGGGACAAAGAAGATCTACTGTAAAGCCCAATAGACCCTTCCAAGCTGTGCAATGCTAAGCAATTGAAAGGGGAAAACACTCCTATGTTGTTCTCAACATTCCTTAGAGGAAGGAGGGAGGAAGTTCCTGTGGAGGGTTTGCAAAGTGGCTGGTATGTAGAAACCCTTCCAGAAACGTTAGTGAGTACTATACTCCTGCTTCTGCTGCTTCTCCCTATGAAGCCCCCTCAGTCCCCTGGACCCTGTGAGTATCCAAACATCCTGGCCGAGCAGAAACCATGACATAGGGATTTGAAAAGGGCTTTTAGGAGGGAGAAGAGGGCTTGGATCCACTGGGCCACCAGTTGGCAGTGTGAATGGGTCTTCCATCTCACCTCTGGGGCCTTAATTTCTATATGGGTGAAACGAGAATGCACATATCAACCTTACAGGGTTGTTTTGAAAAAGAAATCAGACAATGTGTAGAAAGCACCTGGCTGTGAGACCCGTATGCAGCGGGTACTCGGCAGATATTTGTTGAAGGAAAAGTAGGATGGTTGGCGTTCAGAACAACCTGGGGGTTGGGAGTTGTGGCACCTTGCCCGGCCCTGGGCACGCCCTCAGTGTGACTCATCACTCCTAAACATCAAACTTGGGCCTGGCCCTCTACCCACTGGCACAACCCACTCTGTGTCCCCTGCCTGGGCCTGAGCAAACAGCGAGAGTCAACAGTCAGAAAGGCCTGGCCTGCTGCAGCTCTGAAGGCTGAGCTCTGCCTTTCATGCCCAGCCAGGGAAGAGGATTATTCTGGGAGCCCAAATCCCTTACTGGGTAAGGCCAGCAGGAACAACTGGGCCATGTTGTTTTTTGTGAGAGGACTATTACAGGGTGAGCTTCACCAGAGCTGGGATTGTATGGGAGGGAAGCTGTGTTCTCGGGGGTCTTTCCTACACCCAAGGATGAGGGAAGATTCTCATGGGGACCCAGAGCTGCTGTCTTGGAAGCAGACTTAAACACAGCATCAGCTGAGCAGGCCTCCTGGTCACCAAAGAAAGCTGTTTCCTTGCAAGGGACCACAAAACTGAGACAAGACCAGTGGTTTAGCTTTCTCTCACTGACAGATTAACAAGTTATAGTAGGTGTGCTGGTTCATTCCTATAATTCCCAGAGATTTGGGAGTCTGAGGCAAAAGGATTGCAAGTTTGAAGACAGCCTTGGCAACTCACCAAGACACGGCCCCCTCCAAAAAAAATAGAAAAGAGCTGAATATATAGTTCATTGGTATAGAGTGTTTTCCTGGCCTATGCAAGGCTCTGAGTCAATCCCCAATATTAGAGGAAAGAAACTTTTTTTTTGGTAGTAGGGTTTTAACCCAGAGGCACTCAACCACTGAACTGTACCCAACCTTTTTTTATGTTTTATTTTGAGATAGGATCTTGCTAAGTTGCTTAGAGCCTCCCTAAATTGTCAAGGCTGGCCTTGAACTTGCAATCCTCCTGCCTCAGCCTCCGAGTTGCTGGGATTACACGCATGCACCATCACATCCAATGCAAAAAAAAAAAAAAAGAAGAAGGAAAGAGTCTTTTTGACTCACAGATTTAGAGGTCTCAGTCCCTGGTCACTTGGCCTTATTGCTCTGGGCCCGAGGCAGCACAGTACATCACGGCAGGAGCGCATGGTAGAGGAAGCCTGTTCATTCATGTCCTGAGAGCTGGGAAGCAAAGAGAGTGACGCGAAGGGACCAAGCTCCCTTAAAGGGCACTCCAGTGATCCAACTTCCTTCCACTAGGCCCTGCTTCCTGAAGGTTCCACCCCCCCCCCAATACAACCACAGGCTGGAGACCAAGTCTTGAGTATAAGGATTTGGGGGGACATTTCAGATCGAAAATAGAGCAGCTAGCGGGGTTTACATACTGGTATAATTTTACAAAAGGTTTTGTTTTTTATCAACTTATTTTATCTTCACAATCACCTTGTAAAAGAGGCTGGGAAATGTTATACCCTGTTGATGGGTGAGGGAAACTGAGTTCTAGAGAGGAAAATAATTGCCATCAGTCAATTGCTAGAAACCAAAGGGAGAAATCCCGCATCATGGGTCCTAGCCCTGTGAGTTCCGTGCCTGAAATACAGACTATTTGAAAGGCAGGAGAAAGGGGAATCCTGCTTTCAATTTTAAAGATGTTTTTACATTAAAGGGGAAAGTCTGTGGCATTTCTCCTACCCTCCTGGTGCCACGCCTAGAGTTCTTTGTTCTGTTTCTTTCCATCCAGGGCCGTGTTTCCATCTCATATCTTTTTTCTCCTGCCCAAAGGATGGCCTTTAACATTTCTCATCATGCAGGTTTTTTGGAGAGATTAATTCATTTAGCTTTCAGTCAGCTTTTGGTGTGTTGTTGTTGTTGTTGTTATTTGTTTGTTTATTTTTGGTAATAGGGATTGAACCCAAGGACACTTATTCACTGAGTCACATCCCCAGCCTTATCAAATATTTTATGTAGAGTCGGGGTCTAGAGTTGCTTAGGGCCTCACTAAGTTGCTGAGGCAGGCTTTGACCTTGGGATCATCTTGCCTCCCCGACACTGAGATTATAGGCATGTGCCACTGCACCTGACCAGCTTTTGGGCTTGAAAGGTATTGTTGCTGGGTATAGAATTCTAGGTTGACAGCCTTTTTCTTTTAAAGGATTTAAAAGCATGTCTCAGGGTCTTCCAAGTTCCATTATTTCTGGTGAGGAATCTACAGTCCTACTGACTTTTGCTCCTCTGTATGGATAGTGTACTCTGTTTACCCCTCTGGCTACTTTTTAGATTTTCTCTTTTTTGGCTGAATGACTTTAAGCATTCCATTTTTCAGAGGCCTTGGGGTCATTTCCTTCATGTTTCCTGTGCCTGAACTTCTTAAATCTGTGAAAAAAAATTATATATATATATATATAGAGAGAGAGAGTTTGGAAAATTATATATAGAGAGAGAGTTTGGAAAAATTTTGGCCATTATTGCTCAAATACTTTTTCTATTCACCCTACCCTCTTTCAGGGACTCCAGTGACGTACACATTAAGCTGTGTGAAGTTGTTCTATAGCTCACTAGTGTTTTGTTCATTGTTTAAACTCATTCCTTTTCTTTTTCCTTTTGGATGGTTTGAATTGTTAAACCTTTAAGTTTTTTAATGTTTGATTCTGCAATGTTGGATCTATTGTTAATCCCACACAGTGTGCTTGCTTGCTTGCTCTCGCTCGCGCTCTCTCTCTATCTCATTCTCTCTCTCTTCCTCTTCCTTCTCCTCTTCTTCTTGCTACTGGGGATTGGACCCAGGGTTGCATTACCCCTTCACTACATTGAAGTCCATTTTTATTTCTTATTTTGGACAGAAACTTGCCAGGTTGTGGAGGCTGACCTCAACCTCCTGCTTCAGCCTCCTGAGTTGCAGGGATTACAGTGTGCACCACACTGGCCTTTCCCTGTGTGCTTTTTTACTGCAATATTGCATTTCTCATCTCTAGTTTATTTTTATTTCATGTATTCTGTGTCTCGTGCTTTCCTTTACCTTCTTGAACATATGGACTGCAGTTGTAATAACTAATTTAATGTCCTTGTCTGCTGATGATATCATCTGTGCCACACCTGTGCCTGTTTCTATTGACTGACTTTTCTCCTCATTTGGTTTGTATTTTTCTGCTTGTTTACACTCCTGGCCTCTTTCTTCTTTCTTTCTTGGGTGCTAGGTTGTTGAATGCTGGATATTTTTTTTTTAATCCCTTTAATATTCTTGAACTTTGTTCTGGAAATGAGTTAAATTGCTTTAATACTTTTGAGGCTTGCTTTTAAGCTTGGTTAGAGGAGACCAGAGCAGACTTTGGTCTAAGGCTATTCTTCCCTCTTACTGGAACAGTGCTCTTCTGAGGACTCTGTGTGTGCCCTGTGTACTACAGCACTCTTCCATTCTGGATGGTGGGAGCACCAACTATTCCTGGCCCCGAGGAAGCTAGAGGGATTTATTGGCCTGCTTCTTTTGTTGATTGTTTCTCCAGCCTCACCGGGTTTTCTCACATGAATGCAGAGGTCAGTACTCAATCCAGGGGAGCCTTCTGCAAACCTTTAGTTGCCCTCTTCATAACCCTCTCCTCTGCACACAGCTCTCTTCTCTTGGGTGTTCTGCCCTGTGAATTCTGCCTCGGGCTTCTCAGATTCTCAACCCTGGATCCTTAACTCAGGAAGACCATCAAACCTTCTTTGGGTTCTTCCTCTGGGTTGTGGCTTGGAAATTCTTTGCCCTAGCTTGTTTTCCTTCTCTCGGAAATCACCATCTCTGATGGGCTGGGTGGTGTCCGCCTGTAATCTCAGCGACTCGACTCAGAAGGCTGAGGCAGGAGGGTTGCAAGTTCAAAGCCAGCCTCAGCCACTTAGACCCTAAAAACTTAGCAAGACCCTGTCTACTTAGATAAAATGTGTTTTAAAAGGGCTGGGGATGGGGAGCAATGGTTAAAGCACTCCTGAGTTCAATCGCTAGTGCCAAAATAAAGAAAGAAGAAGAAGAAAAAAGAAATCACCTTCTCTATTACCTGTTGTTTTTTTACCCAAAAAAAAAAAAAAAGTACTCCTGATGTTTTGTCCATGATTTTAGTTGTTTAAGCAGGAAGATAAATCCAATCCCTGTTATTCCACCATGGCATCATTTTTAATTAAAAAGTTCTAAGGTGATAACATACATATAATTTGCCTTTTTCACCATTTTAAGCATACAGTTCAGTAGCATTAAGTACACTCTCTTTGTTATAGTTTTCAATGAAAAAAATTACTTTTCTCTAACCATGTTTTTTTTTGAGGGGTACCAGGGTATTTGACCACTGAGCCACCTTTCCAGCCCTATTTTGTATTTTATTTAGAGACAGGGTCTCACTGAGTTGCTTAGCGCCTCGCTTTGCTGAGGCTGACTTTGAACTGGCGATCCTCCTGTTTCAGCCTCCTGAGCTGCTGGGATTACAGGTGTGCGCCACTGCACCTGGCTTCTCTAGCCACTATTAAGTACTTACTGTGTGCTAAATGCTGAAGAAGATGTTATTATTGCACTCATTTTATTGACAAAGAATGTGAATCTTAGAATGTAACTTGCCCAAGGTCTCGCGGTATTTGGTGGTATAGTCAGGACAGTCCTAAAAGCTGTGCTATTAACTTCACCGAGAAAGGAGCCTGGGTCATGCCACCTTCATCTGTCTGTAAGGGCTGCCCCTGGAGTGCTGATTTTTGGCCTGGAGCAGAACTCTTAGAAATCCTCCCCCCACCCAGGGCAGCAGGAGGCTATTCATCCAGATACTAGAGGAACCTGGTCTTGAAGTGGCAGTCCCTCCACCTGTATGCCACCACAGGCGTAGGCCCGAGAAAGGCCACGTCCTCAAAATACTGAGCAGGGCAATGGTGCACAGGGGTCTGTGCGCATGTGGTTCTGGTGGGACCCAGAGACCACAATTCACAGTCAGCCACTTGGAGTTAAATGTCAGCTTCATTTGCATCACTGGCTTATTTTAAATTACAATTACAAATCTTGGAAATCCCTATTTAACTTCTTACCAGCTCCAAACAGGCATACCAGCAGCCATTGATCCAGCACATGAGGGACTTCTGGCTTTTAGGAGTTGATCCATTTTCTCTATGTGAACAAAAACAAGGTTCTTTTCTCAGAAATATTCTGGCAGCCTCTTGGCAAAAGCCATGGGTCATTTATTCCTGGCCCTAGAAGCACGTTCCTTTGTATGACTTCAGTTGGTGTCAGATGCACTTTAAGCATCACAAGTGGGTTTTTATTAGCGCTTTCATACTAGCGACCTATCAAGCTTGGAACATTTTACTGATGCTCCTTTCATAGACAGGAGTGTCAAGGCCAAGGGATGTTCAGTCTCTCACAGCCTCTCCTATCAAATTGGGGCATCGAGGAGGCCACACCTCTCCTCCCTTCTCCTTCTTCTCATTCTCCTGTGAGTCTTTGCTTGTTCCTGAGGTGTGCTGCCCTGCCCATGGGATAAGGAGTCCTCTCAACCCTGGATAGTGCTTCTTTGATTTCTTCTTGTGTCTAGGAAACTGTATTAGTCAGCTCTTCACCACTATAATGAAATACCTGGGGCAGCTAACTTAATAAAGATAAAAGGTTTATTGAACTCACAGTTTTGGCCCAGTTCTGTCCAGGACCTCATGGCAAATGGTGAATGGCAATGGCTGGAGCCTTTGGTGGGAAAAGTGATCACATCTCAAGACAGGAAGCAGAGAGGCTGGGTGGAGCCGAACTCAAGCTTTTATGAAAAGGCTCTCGGGGAGAACTACTAAGGAATCCCCCACGAACAACCTTCTGAGGACATGCCCCCAGTGACCTAAAGACTCCCAATGGTTTCACCATCTCCTAACAGTGCTACTCTGGGGATAAAGACTTTAAACACAAAGAACCCTTGGAGGATGCTCTAGCCACACCCAACCCGCAGACATGGAGCCTGATACACATGAGTATGACTTTCTAACCCTTATCATGGTGACTTCATTTTCAAACAGTTGCAGTCTGTGACCTCTAAGACACCCCGAGGGCTTTCTTGCAATATAAGGAGGTAGCCGGCCACATTTTACCTCTCTTCGCCCAGTATTGTTTCACCATAAATCTTGGTCCCAAAGAGACCACAGGCAAGAAAAGAACTACCCAACAATCAATATTTTCCAGACAGTTGAGTAAGAGCAATGCATTTGGTAAAATGATCATTATTCACGAAGATCTGGGCATGGGCCATTTGGGAAGTGAACTTCTCTGGTGAACAGAGATTCGTGGCCGTCTTGGTGTTTTGGGGTGGGCTGGGAACTTGAATCTGATCTCGTCTGTGAAGGAAGAGAACCCAGAGAGCTTTGGAGCCATCCTGCCGGGCAGGAGCTCTTTCCTGAGAGTTGAGCGGAGGGGCGGGAGGTTGGACAGCCTCACCTGTAGTCAGGAAAGGGAACCAATCAGGACACAGTGGCATTCCCAGAATACCCCACGCTTGGAGCCAGGGCCAGCTTCATGGGTGTGAGACCTGAATATTTGCTGAGGTCCCTTCTCAGAAGGGCCACCACTTGGCTTAATACATTACTGTCACCATCTTGAAATTCTTACTCATTTTCAAACAAGGGGCCCTGCATCAGACATTAAATTTATATAGCCCGTCCTGCCTGGAGCAGATCATTCCTTTACTCCCCTCCCTCCTCTGTGTGACAAAAGCATTTCAATAATAATCAGAAATGAAACAAATGACAATGGCCAAAGGAGAAATGCAGACATTGGATTCTATTTTATGGAACTTTGTATGTGTAAGTGAAAATTTTTAAAAATAAATAAATAAAAAATATTTATTACAGAACCAGAAAGAAAGAAAAAAAGAGGGCACAATTGTCTGTCTATTGAACAGTTTTTTATTTACTTAACGGTTTGAATTTGGTCCCTTTGTTTATAGATCGATTGCTTTAGTCGGTTTGGACTGCTTTAATAAACTATCATGGACTGGAGAGCTGTAAACAACAGAAATCCTTCCTCACAGTTCTAAAAGTTGACAAGTCCAATCAAGGTGCTGGCAGATTTGGTGTCTGGTGAAGGCCATTTCCTGATTCTTAGATAGGGCCCCCCACTGTGTCTTCAGAGGTGGAAGGGGCAAGGGAGTTCTCTCGAGGCCTCTTTAACAAGGGCACTAATCTCATTCATAGGGGCCCCACCCTCATGACCAACACCTCCAGAAGCCCTACCTCCTAATACCATCACCTTTCGAGTTAGGACTTTAACATATGAATTTTAGAGAGACACTGGCATTTAGACCCTAGCATGAATATAATATTTTAGGAAAAATAATTACCTAGTAAGTAATGATCGTTCTGCAATGTTTTATTTTTTTTTTTTGACAGGTTCTTTAGTTTTCAAACAATCAAAGATGAACAAATTTCACTCTTCATGACTGCCTTTTTAAATTCCGTCAAAATTCAGTAATTCAGGCATGAATTGAAATTTGCACTTTCAGAATTAAACTACCACACCTCATGGTTTGTGCTTCATTTCATTTTGAATTTGGACATAAATAAAAAATTCAAGTGGTCCCACAGATGAGGTCATTCAAACTCCGTGTTTTTGTTGTAGCAATTACCATGCTGTCATTATTTATTTTAAATCACTGTTTATTTCAAATTTCTCTTTAAACACAACCATCTGTGGAACCACATGGGTGGGGATGTGAACTGTGCCCCAAAGAAATTCAAATCATTTCAAGCCATCACAAACTCAATCTTGAAAAAAATCTGAGAGGCCACTCCACTAGTGGCCAGCACTAGAGGTGACCACATACCTGGATTTCCCAACTGAACTCCCAGATAACATATAATTTATATTAGAGGATAAGTAATAGAAATGAATTAATTTGATCAATTGAAAAAATGCATTAATTTTAAGATTATGTCTATTTTATTAAAACTCAAAATAACCTAAAGCAATTGTTTAGCTCTGAGGCCAAAATCTATATTTTGAAGGCGTCTTTATCACAGATAATGTTTAGTAACATTGTTGTGTGAGGCTAATAAAACACAGACCAATTTTAGTAGGTCTCACTCCTGTTTTTTTGAATTCTCCACAGAGAATGAACCCTTTGATTGCCTGCGTGCAGGTAGATGAACACCACTGCCAAGGCATGCCATTTCATCAAAAGTTGCAATTTTTTTTTTTCAAATTGTACTAACAGCCAGAAATTTCAGGGCTGCTGATGGAAACACAGTCTTTGGGCAGGATGATGTGGCAAAAAAAGTTGAAAGTACCTGTTCTTTGACCTAGGAATTTGGCTTCCAGAATTTTAGTCTAAATATAACATAAAGATTTACTAGGGAAAAAAAAAGCAATGAAGATATTCATCACAGTAGCACTTTACAATAATGATAATGAAATGAACTGGTTACATAGATGGAGTTACATACAGGCATTAGAACATGTACTAGCCACAATCTTGTTTAAGAGTATTAGTGCTATAGAAAAAAAAATTTCATAATATATTCTTCAGTGAAACAATCAAGTTACAAAACACAATGTACCCTATGCCCTCTCTTCCTTTTTATAAATAAGAATATGCATATTATTAGTGCATGCCACTTACTTCCTGGCTGGAGCATAAAATAAGTTCATGTCTTCTTTTATGTCCAAATTAAAATGACTCCAGACTCTCCACCTCAAAGATCACAGGGAATTTGTTTTTCTTTCAGTTGCTATCCAAGGTCATTCTGGAGTGCTAGGCAATGTTCAGCCATCTCACAAATCTGACCTGCTTACACTCACTTCCTCCAGAAGCTCTTACTTGGCTGTGGTGCAGCTCTGAAGCCCTGTGGGTCACCTCCTGCTATCTGAGGGAACAGCTCTCTTTGCCAGCTCACTTGCTCCTTAGCTGTCTTAAATCCACCTACATCCCAGCTCAGACATTTAGAAAAATTTTTGCTGAAAGCTTGGGGGTATACTTGCTCAAAAAAGAGTCCAGTGCAGTGAATAACTTTGTAACTGAGGACTCTACATCTCTTTGGGACTCACAGGCCCAAAGTCAAGCTCATTCAACTCTGTAGCATGGGAGGAGCCCCCAGAGCAGGGACCAGCCCAGCCCTGCTTCAGCCTAATGAGGCAAGATGACCTTTCCCTGGTCCAAGAGCTGACCCTCGCGCCCACCCAGGATGATTGAAAGAAGGAAGATCTATTTCCTTCAGGGGAAACACCCTACACCCAGAGAACACCCCTGGACACAAAAACACCACCTACACAAGGACACCAGGGGTTGGAGCTGACATCTCTGACCTAAGGAAAGCAGGAACAGCAGATGTCAGCCGTAAACCTTTAGAGTGTCATAAGAAATGCCAACAGCTCAACCCCAAATTACACTTAGATAAAAACTTGTTTCTCCAACTCATGAAGGATACAGTCAGGGCAAAGAAAAGCCCATTTCCTTTAGGAACCATGTCAACGTGTCAGACCAAACCACCCAGGTCATATTCATGGTGACCCTGCCATTTTCTCTCAGTATTGTAAGTAGGTCTTTCCCATTTGTGAAACTGAGCCTTTTTCTAAAAACTGTAGAAGTCTGCTTCAAAGGAGAAATGATGTCTCCACCTCCAGACACTATGTGTTTTGACATATTTTAAATATTATTTCTCCAGTTACAAACTTCCAAGTGTAAAGGAACATCCCAGCAGTCACCCTTGCTACCAGGCACGTACGTGTATGCACGTATGTGTGTGTGTCTAGTGCATGCAGTTGTGACTGGTAGCACGTGCACAAAAACATAAATAGGAGTTAACTTGAGGTGCTCAGATGGTGGGCAATGTTCATTTTCTTCTAGTTGTGTTTGAAGGTTTCTTAATTGAAGCAGGCATGAAGCACACACACCACGTTAAGCAGTTGTGGGTTGTTTTTTTTTTTTGGTTTTTTTTTTTTTTGACACTTCATATTTTATTTTATTTCCCCTTGATCTTTCTCCTAAACACCAAAGCCAAAAATGTCTGATTAATTAAGGTTTTCAGTTAACCGCAGTTTGTTAGGTATTTTACAGGTTTTAGAGACAATTGCCCACAAGCTGGCCTGATGCAAACAGCAAATGGGGCCTTCACAGAGAAGAGCCCCCGACAGGGCATGACCGAAAAGCTGAGGCATTCATTTAAAACAACGTGCATGGGAATCTAAAGACTTTGTTTTTAAAAGCATTCATTTTGGCAAACAAATGAGTTGAATTTCGTGATATTTATTGAAAACTACACTAGAGTTTTAAAACCACAGGGACATCTTGATTAACTTGTCCATAGCTCACTTTTTGGACTCAAATCTGATTTTTTAAACAGTATTAACTTTAATTTTAAAACTCAAAAGCAATTGTTTTTCTCTGTGCTTGAGCAGTTTCCCATCTGTCAGGTGGCAAATGGGCTGGTGCTTTTTAAAACATTTTTTAAATTTCAAATTACCGAAGAAATACATATTCATTGATGAAAAGATGATAAACACAGGAGAACCCAAGGAAAAAAACTCATCCAAAATCTCACCGTGCTGTTCATGAGAAAGCTGTTCATTTAATACAGGTACCTACAGCTTCGCACACACAGACACACGTATGTGTCAATGCACCTCCTCAGATGCATTCTTATACACGGGATAATAAAATTGTCCTGGCTACTCCTTTGTAATCTGCAGGTTGTTACTTTGCAATATGTTGCAAACATATATCTTACATGTTCTATTGGATATGTTTTTATTGGCTGTGTTGTGTTCCATCACATTGTTGGATATTTAAATGATTTGTAATTCTTTACTATCATAATGAATCCTTCTGTGTACATTTTGGTTGTGTATGCTCAATTTCCTTAAAACAATCTCCCTCATTAGAATTGCAAAAGCAAAGGAAATGTGTATTTTCAAAGTTTTTGATGCATATTGACAAATATCCGTCTAAAGAGTTGTGCTAATGTGCCAGATGAAAGAGCTCTGCTTTTCACATACATACCACAATATCAGTTTGGATGTGAGGTGTCACCCAAAAGCTCACATGTGAGATAATGCAAGAAGGTTCAGAGAAGAAATGATTGGGTTATGAAAGCCTTATCCCAATCACTGAATTAATTACCTGGTGGGATTAAGTGAGCGGTAATCTAAGGCTGTTGGGGTGTGGCTGGAAGAGGTGGGACATTGGGGGTGTGGCTTTGGGGATATATTTGTATCTGGCAAGTGGAGATCTCTCTCTCTTTCTCTCCCCTCTGCTTCCTGATCATCGTGTGAGCTGCTTCCCTCTGCTACACTCTTCCACTATGATGTCCTGCCTTACCTTGACCTCCGAGAAATGGAGCCTGCTGTCTATGAACTGAGACCTCTGAAATCATGAGCCCCTAAATAAACCTTTTCTCCTCTACAAATATGCTAGTCAGATCCTTTAGTCACGGCAGCAAAAAAGCTGACTAAAACACCAATATAGACGGCTGTCCACATTCCTAGACCCTACATCTTTGGATTCAGCCAACCTTGTTCAAATGTATTTGAAAAAGACTGCGTTGGTACTGAGCATGCACAACCTTTGTCTTTTCATCATCTCCTAAAGATTCCAATAGAACAATGATTTACATAGAATTTACTTAGGTGTTACAAGCAATCTAGAGATGACTTAATGAATATGGGAGGATGTGTGTAGTATGCAGATACTCTGCGGTTTTATATAATGAACTTAAGCATCTGTGGATTTTGGTATCCAAGCAGGGACCTGGACCCGATCTCTGGTGGATATAAAGTGATGGTTGTATTTTAAAATGTCCTTGGCTAATGGGATAAAGCATTAATGTTAAGATGTAATTCTGACTCACTGGCTGTTGAAAGGGATTATAACAGTATCAAAGGTCGAGGCAGTAGCCTGCATCTGGCTTGTTCCCTGGTGCTTGAAGCTGTATTCCGACCCATCTTGCTGTATCAGTGTATGAACAGTAGCAATGTCAGGCACAGCCCAAATCCCTTAACCACAAAGATATACATGTGTGTGAGTGAGTGAGTGGGTATACATACACATATATACCAATTTTGCTAAACTATGTATGTATTTGCATACACACATACCTGCCTGCTCCACCCACCCCACCCCCAGGATATGAAAACAATTGTAGAACAAACTGTTAACATTGGTGATCTTGGGGAGGTGGGATTACAGAAGCTTTTCATTCAAGTGTTTTTATATTTTCTACAGTGATCACCTGTTGCTTTTGAAAACATGCTACACCAGACCAAAAATGTAATTTTTTCTTTTTTTTCCTTTTAAAATAAATTATATTATGCATATTTGAGATTTGCAACATGATGTTATGGGGTACATATGGATGGTTGTGATTTTTTTCTTGAGTAAACAAAAGTCACTCAGGTGTTCTAAACAATAGCTTGGCACCTGCTATTTCCACCCATTTTAACAATTGTTTGCCCCATGAGGCCCTCGGATTTGGAAACCAGTGTGAATCTATTTCAGTCACCAGAAGATCTAAATACTGGAACTAGCCTGCAACCAATGTATAAGTCTCTGAGTACAAGTTTCCTCCTCTCAAAATAAGAAATTAAGAACAGGTTAGGTGTCAAGTCAAATATCAACTCTACCAGAGTAGGGCATTGTATTGAGAACATTTTGGAATCTTAGTTCAGAAATGAATCTGAATGGTTGGAAAGATGTCTATGGCTGACTACTAATGTCTACCACAAGAAGAAATGCAGCAATGACTACTAATGTCTATCATGGGAACAGGAACAGAAATCTGATCTTGTCCAGTCCCTGCCATGCCTGAATCAGGCATCTCTAATATCCTTTCTTGATCTTATTTTACACTTTTCCATATTGCATTTCTACTTTCTAAGTGCCTTTCTTTTAAAAGATTATCAAATTTTAATTCGATACCCAAATTAAATTCAATAAATAGTTGCGCTAGGAAATGTAAAGGTAAATAGGATCTGGTCCTCTCCTCTGAGAAACCTCCCAATCTAGCTGTTGCTAAAGAAGGGAGTCCGGAACTACCTTCCACCAAAAGATTTTCTCAAGTCTAATGATAACTAAGGGGTCTGCTGCCTTCTTCCCTCAAGAAAGACAGGGCTGTAGGGACCCAGGGCACTTAAAAGAAAGGCCACTAAGTCTCCGACCGACTCAGCCCATCCTTTCATGGGGGCTGTTTTTCACCTGTCCTCGGTTGCCTGAATGTGACCCCAGGGCTGGTGAGGGGGTGGCTGGTTGCATGTTGGGATGTGCCTTGCTGGGTCCTTGCTGGTAAGAGACGGGCATGGAAGGCAGACCGTTAGAAGTCGGGGATGGGGTGAATTGGTGTCACCTCCTCCTTATCCTGGGGCTGTGGGGCCTTGACTCAGGGACATCTGCCCTCCCCGCAGGTGTTAGAGGAACAGCAGAGCTTTCGTTGGGAGTCTGGCTTTGGGTCTGCCACCTGGTGCTTCTGTGCTTTGGTGATGTTTCTGGACCCAAGTGTGTACCCCTGGTGGGGGACAGACTTTTCACTCAGTAGCAGGCATGAACTTCCGACTTCTTAGGGCACCTGGAAGCCGACTAACACCGAGGGTAACTGTTTAATGGAAAAGAGTTTTCTTTTGGGGTGATGAAAATGTTTTGGAGTTGGAGGTGGTGATTACACAATAAATTGAATGTACTCAATGTCACCAAATTGTTCACTTTAAACGACTCCTTTTATGTTATGTGAATTTCACCTCAATAAAAAATTAAAATTAAAAAGTAGATAATTGAGTAGGGAGAAAATGGACCATGTACAAATGGGGGTGCAGGATTTCAGGAACTGCCTTCCTTTCCATCTCTCCTGGGAGGGTGGGGAGCCTGGATCTTCCTGCTTAGGCCACATCCTCTGGATCTGGGTGGCTGAGGATCTACCATGCCAGGGGCCAGGGCTACAACATGAGAAAGGTCCCAGTGTCCCTCCCATGTGCGGAACCCACCTGCGGCCTGGATGCTGCAGTCTCTCTGTCTTGTAGAACTTGCCACCTGCTGTTCCAGACCTTCTGTCCCCCCTGCTGCAAAAGGTATTTCACGTCATAGTGCTGTACTTTTCCTTCGTCTCAGCCCCAACTCCACAGCACGTTCCTTCCTCACTAATTTACATATATGGGCTTATTTATTTGTGTGCATGTCATAAATAAGATAAAAAATTATGAAATTTAAAATACAATGCATATGTTTATTTCTTTACAATTTGTTATTTTTATAAAACACAAATATATTAATACAAATGTATAAAAATAAAATATAATAAAAACGAATAAGCATTATCTGTCACATTGTAACCTTCTCACAATTTATAGATACAAGTGCATCATTCTCACTGTAGGCAGAGTTGTTGCAAAGCTTATAGGTGGTAAATGGGGGCTTCTGACCAGTGAGCTTTGACCCCCTAATCCTCCCTTATCATCTACTGAGAAATGAAGGGACCATTTCTAACCCCTAGGGCAATGGGCTTAGCCTCAGCTGCCCATGGGAATCTCCTGAGGAGTTAAAAAATAAATTACAAGCATCCAGGTGATGGTAATACACAGGTACCACTGGTCGGAGCTTCTTGGCCTTTCAGGCTCACAGGCTTAGCCCACAGAGGTAAACAAGGATGGGTTTTATCTTTAGAAAGAGGCCCCATTGGAGTTTATCAGACCATGTTGCATGGATTCTTAGAGTCTCTCTGTGGAAAGTTCCCAAGACTGAGGCCTGTTGTAGGGACAAACAAGGCAAGGCACCGAAGATAGCAGGAAACAGTTTTATTTGGCTGCAGCTAGGTTCAGAGGGCACAACTTTTGCTGTAATCAACTAATCCCCTGAACCTCAGTTTTAGGGAGTTTCTGAATTTTATACCCAGCATGTAAGGGAGGGCCTCAGAAGTTCACAGTCTGCAGAAGTTCACATAAAAGCAGCTTATTCTTTCACTGTTTTGGGCAAGTTAACCTTTCAAAGACAACACCTGAGAAGGGGAGAGCTTCTTCTCCCCTTTCTTTCTTCCCCCTGCCAGCTGTTACCATGGAGCCCGGTTGGTAACTTATCTTAAAAATGTAAATGTCTCTGTGAAGCCCAGCTCCAGGCCAGAGGCCTTGTTTGCACATTTCTACAAAGTACTATACTGGATATGTTTGTGAAAAACTAGTAAGGGGGTGTCCAGGACCTGGAGGGCTGGAATCTTCTCAGCCAGTGGCCAAGTAAACAGGGCAACACAAAAATTGGAAGTTTATCTACATTGGACTCTTTTGCAGAGACTCTTTTGCTGACAGTCCTAAAATCAGCCATGGTGAAGAGGGCTTTTCTGTGGAGAAAGGGGGTGCCACTTCAGGCCCACTGAGCGTGTGGCTGGCCAGTCACTCTGTTTCCAGGTGTTTTATGGATAACATAAAGGAGAACGGAGACCTGGAAAGAGTTGTTCTGTGAAAAACCTTGGGATAGAGGGAGAGTTTTAAATTTTGAAATGTTTTAAAACTGATTCTCATAAACGATGCTGTTATCTTTCTTAACTCTCCAATATTAGAGTTCTTTCAGAGACTCTGAAAACGTAATTCTCTGCTCTTGTCCAAGATGTCTTTCTTCACCTGGTTTCCTTTCCAAACACATTGCCATGGATGCCCTCCTGGCAAAGAGCACAGGGATGAGTGTGGGCGAGGGATGTCTCGGGGTCCTGGCTTCTCTTTTTTTTTGTCAGTAAGGAGACCCGATGAGAGAAGAAGGAGGAGATGGGACTTCATTGATGGTATGAAAAATGGGAGCCATGTAGGTCATAGATTGTCCACATCACAGAGTGGCAGGGACCTGGAAGCTGGCAAGTCACGTGATACACAAAGTTTTCCTGCTCTCTGAAGAACAGAGATGGGTTTGAAATAGATGACACCGGAGTCCCCGTCCAGTTCTGCTATTCTGGGAAGTAATAAGTTTGAGAAGTCAGTCACTAATTTGGCTTCGGGGAGGGAGAAGAAAGGAGACTTCTATGGAGAGAATAATGTTTGGAAAAGTTTGGAGAAGGGACAGAGGAGTTCGGATGACACTTAGGGAAATAAGGGGACCTCAGGACAGAACTCAACCTGGCATTTCGGCAGCTCTGACCCCAGTTCTCCCTGTGACCCAGAGGCTGCCTCTCAGACTGTGAGGCAGAAAATGGTGGGGTACCAGGTTCCTCCTCTGAGCTTCACAGGGAGGTGCTGTTACCATGGCAACGGTTGGACAGCGTGCCGTCTTTGTGCGGTGGCCTCCTCCTTTCTGTTCTCATCTCAACTACAGGTACTACCTCTGGGGTCGTAGGAAAGCATCCACGTAGGGGATTTATGAGCTCGTTTGACTCACCTCAGGAGCAAATCTCTTTTCTCCCCTACTCATCCTTCTATCCTGTAAGGGATTCCATTTCCTGATTATTGCCTCTGAGGCATTTGGTTCCTATTTCTTGAGGGAGGTGGAAACACAACCTTTGAAATATAAGACCCACTAAATGAGAACAGAATAAAGTTTGGCCTGTTCCTTTGTTCTGTCTCTGACCAAAGTAGCAGAGATGCTTTATGGGAAGAACACAGTGGTTGCCTCCAGTGAAGTCAATTTCTAAAGGTTAGGGATGTGAGCCTCTTTGACTTGCCCCATAATAACTCATTCTGGCTTCATCATTCATGTGAGCTCCTCTCAGCCCTTCTGGAACTTATTTATTCTTTCAGCCTTTATTGGATTCCTAAAGGGAGAGACAACCCTGGAGACTAGAGGTGGAGCCGTTCCCCCTCTGTCAGCTGTGGACTCCAGGAGGGAATTAATGTTCTCTGTAGAAAATTCTCTGTTGGGTTCTTCCTTTGGCTCTGCCACTAAAACGCTGTGACCCTGAGCAAAGTCCTTCAGTCTCTCTGAGTCTGGGTTTCCAAGTCTAGAAAACAGAAGCAGGAGCACCTGCCAACCCCCAGCTCATGGGGTGGCTGCATTCTGAAGGCAGGGACTGTGCCCGATCTATCACTGTCTCTCAGGGCACGTCACTGTCCCTGGCACATCGTGATAACTGTGCATGGCTGTCAAATGGAAGAAATAAAATGAGACAATATTAATGGTGGTAATTCTCTACCAGTTGGTGGCAAGTGAAAAACACCAACTCAAATTAACTGAGTCAACCAGGGGACTTGCCTGCTCACAGGCTGGGAAGTCCAGGAGTGGAGCTGCTTTTACCTGTGACTAGGCACCAAGGGCTCCAGGAAAACATCTGTCAGCAAAAAATAGTTTTGCTTGTTTGGGACCCACACCTTGGCAGAGGTGGTTGGCAAGTTTCTGTATAAAGACACCTGGGTTTCCAATTCTGTCCTACCCTTCCAAGTTAGTTGACTTTGGGTGAGTCACTTTTTTCTAAGCCCTGGCTTTCCACTCTCCAAAACAGGGATAGGAGTATTTCCTCTGCATAGGTATGCTATGGTCTGAATGCTGTGTCCCCTCAAAATTCACAGGTCAAAATCATTACCCCACAGGGGGATGGTATTAGGAGGCGGGGGGGCTTTGGTAGTAGACCCCTTGTGAGTCAGATTAGTGCTGCTAAAAAAATAAAATAAAATAAAACAGGCTCAGGGAGCTCATTGTCCCTTTCACCGTATGTGAACACAGAAGACACCATCTATGAACAGGAAGTGGGCCCCCACCAGACACCAAATGTACTGCTGCCTTGATCTCCGACCTCCCAGCCAAGAGAATCATGAGAAATAAATTTTTATTGTTTATAATTTGCCACATCTAAGGTGATTTGCTATGGCATCATCCTGAAACAGGCTGAACAAAAAGCTCAAAAGAGGTAAAAATATGAAAAATTACTATCAGCCTCAGAATGTACCTTAGATGTTGGGTGGGCAGCCTGCACATTATTGGTTTAAGTAAGCTTGAAAGCCTAACTCGTTTCACAGGTGCGCACTCTAGAAAGAACGTTCAGGATACCGCTCTGTGTAAATCCACTCCTGTGCTGACGTAGACCTGGTATTTATTAGGTTCTTTCCATGGTTATGTCCTTTGATACTCACTGAACTTGATGTCATAGGTACAATGGGTTCCATTTTACAGAGGTGGAAACCGAGGCTTCATGAGTTAAGTAACTTCACCAAGGAGCAGAGCTCTCACTGAGCCCCGAGTGGCAACCTAAAGGCTGCCCCTGAGCTGCGGTTTTCCTCACCTGTCATGGCATGTCAGGGCTGGAGGAGACTCACAGAGCTTAACTGTTCTCTCTCACTGAGATCGAGTGGATCCAGAACTTAATCCCAGCTTTCTGACTTCGGCTCTGCACCTGCTGATGCTGCTAAGAGGAAGCCACAGAAGTATAAACCGCAGGAATGTGTCTTGGTCCGTTTTTGTGCTGCCCTGAGCCTGGGCAATTTATCATGAATAGACATGTATTCATTTTTATGGTGTTGGAAGCCAGGAAAGTTCAAGATGGAGGGGCTGCATTTGGTAAGGGCCTTCTTGCTGTGTCATTCCATGGTGGAAGGTGGAAGGACAAGGTATCATGGGAGAGAGGGCAAGAGAGCAAAGGCGGGGCTGGATTCAGCCTTATAACAACCCATTCTGGTGATAACTAACCTACTGCGGTGCATAACCTCCACACTAAAGCATTCCTGAAGGCACAACCTAGGAACCATTGGTGTCCTGAGGCCCCACCACCTAAAGGTTTTGAAAACATTAGGTTTTCAATACACAAACTTTTGGGACACATCAAACCAGTGAGATACATTAAAGGGGAGCTCACAGAATTGGTGGAGAGGCTAGAGAGCTGGCTGAGGCAAAACCCAGGAGCACCCCAGTCCTGCTGCAGAACTGACTTGGAGGACAACCCTTAACCCTTTACCACTACTGAGCACCAGCAGCATGGACACCACCTGGCCCAGGCACCATCACACCCTTATCACCATCTTGCTGCAACTTCTACTCTCTTTGCATCCTCATGTTGCTAGCCCTGGATTTGAAGTCTGGTTGGGTGCATCTGATGAGCAGAGCTGATGTCATGTACCCATATCCTTGTTGCAAGGGAGGCTGGGAAAGGCTGTCAATCTCAGTTTTTAGAGTAAGAAGCAATGGTACCACCCATCTATTGAATTCAAAACTGTGGTGAGCATTCCCAATTTTGGAAGGGGACTCAGGTGTATGATGGCCAAACTAAATGTTCTTCAGACACTGAATGCGAGCAAATGAGATCTCAGGAAACACTCTTTGCTCCCCGATTCCCACCTGAGAAGGCAAAAAGCAAATGCCGTGGGCCCCTTGCCCGCTTCTCAGTGTGTGCCCTCCACTGGGTTTTCTCAACCTGTTCTCAGCTCGGCGCCTCTGGGAGGCGAGTCGGCAGACTCTATACTGGGTCTGATTCATGGGCATATGGCGCTGTGTCGTGTTGTTGTAACATAAATAAAAATATTTCACATGGAAACTTAAGGGATGGAGGCTTCTGGAGCCCCCACGTTATCAGCTGCGTCAAGCTGTGAAGGAAGTCTGGTACCCACCTCCGTGGGAAGATGCTGGAAAGCTTGCCTCTCTTCAGCTGCTTGTTGGTGGTCTTTCTCCTCATGCCCTGCTCCTTTCCCAGCCCTGTCCCCAAGGCATTTGGGCTTGATTTAGAAAAAGGCACAAGAGTCTCCGGGTTTCACACAGAGCCTTTAGAATTGAAGTATGCACCTTCCAGGAATCTTGGAGGACAGAGAACACCTGAGACGGAGGGAGCTGCTGCTGTGGAGGGTCGTGGGCTCCTTTCCATGACCAGCTGGTCTTTGGATTGTGGCTATGGAACATCCCCTGGGTGGGCATGATGTCATAGTTTCCTACTCCTTTAAAGGAAAGGAGATCTGGGCTCATCTAATCGGAATATTTCAAATAAAATTCTCATGTGTAGCATTTACACCTTGTCAGAGGTCTCCTTTGTCTGACATTTCATTTGGTGCTGCCCCAGAGTCATGTGGGCTTCATGATCTGCTGGATCGATGGACAAACAGAGTTTGAAAAGCCTGCCTCCCACCCCGTGGCTGCTGGACATTGCAAAGATCAAAGATGATTCTGACTCCCGGAGTTATTCCAGACCCAAGATTTTGATTCAGAGAGAACTTTAGGATCTCCCTCCTCTTGCAGTCGGGAAAAGTAAGCTTCAGATTGCTTAAATGACTTGCAAATGTTTATGAGGGTAGTTAGGGACTGAATGGAGACCCAAGCTGAGGAAGAACGGCTTTGAGAGTCAGGGAAACCCAAACTCTGACTTCGCCTCCTTCCCTGCCAGCCCATCCCGTAAAATGGGCACAGTGGCATCTGTGGAATAGCATGGCTTTAGCAAGTGAACAAAATAAAATATAAAAATGTTGAGCCCTGGAGTAGAACTTGGAGGACTGTCACGTATTTCTTCCTCTCTTTCCGGCCACACTAGACCCCTGTCCACCCACAGCTGACACTCGGGGCTGTCCCTGATACTAGAGATGCCCATCACATGCCTCCTGCCTCATGGGGACGGGAAGTCAACCCCCTCATTAACCATGATGACTTTGATGAAGTTCCAGCCTGTAATCCTCAACATGTCGCATTATTAGGACCTGATAGATTCCCTCGGTCTCAACCCAGGAATCCACCCTTAAAACAGGCAGATGACTGTCACATGTGCCAAGATTTTATAAGCAGCGATTGCCATCTTCATTTTTTCCAGTTTCTCATTTTCGGGGATTATTTATGCACACATCCTGCAAATATGGGTCCCCTGCGTTCTCAGGGTGGTAACTTGAATGACTGTCCCTCCTCCCTGCTCCGGCCCTTGGTTTTTGGCTCTGTAATATTTCATTATATTCTAAAGAGCTACCTGCAACACAGGCACCACGGACGCAATTAAATCTGCTTCTGTAGCAACACTGCTCCTAAGCAAAATATATTGATCACCGAGGCTTTGGACCCACTTTAATCAAGTAATCTAAACAGGGCTTAAGCTTCAAAAGCCGAGCGATGTGCCCGGCTTCAAAGCGCTTACTTATACACTGAATTAATTTATCCGAGATGTACTAATGCTCCTCGCAACCCTGTGGATTATAATGTTAGAGGTTGCAATCAGGGCTCTGATAATATCCCCAAAGCCTGGCCTTTATTGATTGTCATGTAAAAAGGCATAAAGGGAAGGGAGAAGGAGGGGAGGAGGGAACAGGGGCATTAGGGTTGATTGGGCAAGACTGAAACATCCCCATCCACCCGGGGCCCTGCTGGGTGATGGCAGGACTCAGCTCTCGCCCTGCTCCCAGGGCTGACACTGGGAAGAGCGGGATATGCATGCAGAGGGGCTACGTTAACAGGGGGAATTGCTTCGGGAAGCTCCCGTTGTGAATCAGAGGTAAAAGCCAGAGAGGAAAGGGTTGCGTGTGCTGCAGGGAGGGGGGGAAGCTGGACATCTGTTTTGGAGGCCAAGCTGCCAGTCTCCCTCTTGTCAATGTCACCCTTCCCTCCAGTACCCGGGGACTGCTTGCCCTTGACCTTAATCACTGGCTTTTGAGTGGGGCCCATTCACTTCCTAGGTCTGGAGACCGTGGTCTCATTATTCATTCACTTAGTGATTTATTGAGCACTTGTTATGGGCCAGACGTGTTTTCTCGGGCCTGGGGATACAGCAGTGATCAGGACTGTTAAAAGTCCTTGGTCTCATGGAATTTGCTTCCTACTGGTGTGAGCGGGAGGAAGGCCAACATACTGTTGATCTATTTCTTTGGTAATAGTGCTCTGGATAAAATATGATGGGAGGTGGCAATAGGGAGCAGAGAGTGTGCATCAGTGTGTGTTCAATTCTAAGAAGAGCAGGCCTCCCTGAGAAGGTGACATTGGAGCAAAGGCCTGAAGGAGGTGTGGAAAGTTTTGAGGGAAGAGCAAGTACAAAGACCCTGAGGTTGTTTGTAATGTTTGAGGAACAAGGAGACCCATATGATGGGGACTGGGAAAGCAGAAGTCTAGGATGATATGAAGTCAGAGAGGAGATAAATACAAGACAGGGCCAAAGTCCATCAGGAAGTTGAATGAAGTGGAGTGAACATGAAAAATATGTGCTGAGTGATTCGCAGCCATCTTGGCACCACACAGAGCCCAAGGACAAAACCAGAGTGGAGGGTAGTGGAGCCCAGAGACGGGGGACATGGCTTGAGTTCATGAATCCTACTGAGTCTAAAAACTTCATTAACCCTTGGTATTTTTAATTTATTGGAGTCAATAAATCCTCCGTTTTACCTAAACTATTTTGGATCTCTTAAGAAAATCAATCTTACCACCGTAAAGGTCCTTCAGGAAGTGCACACAACCCAAGCATCCGTTTTCTCTCCTTGTCCTGCTGGAGCCCCAACCTGACTGGAAGGACATCTCCTACCCAAGACCTCACCTTCCACTCTCCCTTTTCCCCTGCTTTAAAGTGCAACAGAGGGTGGCAGGACTCTGAACCCCCTTCCAAATTGCTTTTTGCTCTCTCCTGGTCCATCTCCCCAAAATGGCCCAATTCTATTGGCCCTTTTCTTCTTGAAGCAGGAGAGAGTCCTGGTATTTATGCAGATTCCACATACGTTGAGTTTTCCCAGGTTGTTGTATTTTGCTCCTGTAGTGGGGTGAGTGTCAGTGGCTCTAATATGTGTCATATTGCCTCCAGTTCTGGAGGTTGGTGCCCATGTCTACATGCTAAGATTTTTAGATGTGACTCTCTCGGATATTAGCTTTTCCTTTCCCTTTGAAATTCAAATTAAATTGATTCGGATGCTGCCGCACACACCGTCACAGCCAGCTATGGCTCTTGCAATCCTTCTGGGCTCTTGTGGGGAGGGAGGGTGGTGGCTTAAGTTTTCCTGATCCTTCCCGGCTTAGTGCTTCTCCAAATTACTGAAGATTTTCTCGCCTCCCCCACTGCTGCTGTACCCGGATCACATGACCCCAGGGTGGAATCACCCACCCATCACATATTATTAACATTATTATTTGTATGTAGAAGACTTTACCAGGGCGTTCTGCATGTTGAAGGGGAGATACATTCTAGGACCATATGTAAGAAAAGAAGCTAAGCCTCATGAGTCCCTCTGTTGACATGGCTCTTCCCAACCAGAGGACTGACTACCTGTCTTGTGCCCTTTCTCTTCCCAACCCAGTTTGCTGAGCCCTCTCTCTTCCAAATCCCTTACTTCCCCACTTTGCCTGGTCCCCCCTTTCCTCTTTTCTTTCCCACTTGATTTCCAAGTACCTTTATAAAGAGAAAATGTGAATTTTCCATCTCTGGGTTTATCTGAGGGCTTGTTAGTGTGTTTGCTTATCAGTGGGATCTCCGCTCAAATCACTGTGTGGAGTGGCATGCAGGGAGCAACCTGGCTTTGCACCTTGGCCTGTCCCTTCCGCAGGCACACCAGTCTCTGCTGCAGCAGGTGAGGACTAGTGATATGTTCCTCAGTGTTGTGTGTGACTCCATCACATAAGAGGCTGAAGCAGCTTCCAGTGACAACCTTGGCTCCAAGAACTACACCTTTCCTCTTCATTGTATCCATCTTAATAATGAGAACCAGGATACTCCATGAAGTTAGGTGAATAAATGATCTGCCCAATTCAGCACAGCTAGTTCCCAGGAGAAAGGGGATTTGAATCCAGATATGGTGATGGCATATTTATGTCATGACCACAAGTAGCACAGTGCATTCAACAAAAAATCATTGTTGTGAATCCACACGCATTCAGTGAACTTCTTTTATATGAAAATACCAGGTGGGGAAGGTTGCAGGGGTAAGAGAATGGAAAATAAGTAGTTCCCTTCCCAGAAGGAATTATTTTTATCACACAGGAAAATGGACAGGATGGCCCATAAGTTCAGGACAGAAAGTTCAAGTAATATTCTGAAAACCTTTTACCTGTCTATTAAGGAAGCAGCATATCAGTGACTATGATCTTGGACTCTGGCTAGGCAAGTTACTTCCCTGCTCTGCACCTTGCTTCTTTTCAGCCAGAGAATGAAGATAGCAACGGTATCTCCTGCATAGGCTTCTTGTGAAGGTTAAATGGATTAACACACTTAGAACAATGCGTGGAACGTAGCAAACACTCAATAAATGTTAGCTCTTATATGAGTTTGCTTTCTGGTACTGTAGCAAATGCCTGAGCTAAGTGAACTTATAAAGAAAAAGGTTATTCTGACTCACAGTTTTGGAGGTTTCAGACCATGACCCATTGGCCCGTGGCTTTGGGTCTGTGGCAGCTCATCATAGTGGGAACATATGGTGTAACATATGGTGAGGAAGTGGCCATCACCTCCTGCCCCAGACACGAAGGAGAGAGAAATAAGAGGGGCTGGGGGTCCCTTTGAGGGCATGCCCCCGATGACCAGAAGACCTTCTGACTAGGCCCCCTCTTAATGTTTCCACCAGCTCTCAGTAGCTCTCAGCTATGGACCAAGATACGTGGGCCCTTGGAGACACTTATCAACCACCACAGCTCTTTCTGTTGATGTATGGAACATTGGCCAATAATTATTTTACCTGATTAATATCACCATTCCTGATTGTTATGGAGGATTGTCAAGAGAAAATCCCTGTGTCTGAAGCACAGAGGTGAAGCAAACACCTCCAGGTCCCAGAGCTAATTTGTGGCATAGAAAGGACTAGAAAGCAGGTCTTTAGATGCTGGTCCAATATTGTTCCTTCTGTATCCCAGCTGGGAGCTGAGCATGTGCAGGAAAACACCACTGAGAAAGCTTGTTTGTAGGATTTAATTTTGAGTGTGGTATGCAGTATTCAGGAATTGGTGATAAGGAAGAATGATGTGACAAAAGTGCTAATAATCCACCAAAATCCATTCTCTTCATTTTCTATGGTGATAGGCTGGATGTGTGCTGCTATTAGGGACTACATTTCCCAGCATTCCCTGTATTCTTGGAGGTGGCCATATTGAAAAGTTCTTATCAGGTATTGTGAAAGGAAGACAAGTGAGTCACTCCTCAGCTACCTTTTAAGACCTGGGGTGTGTCTCTTCCACATTCTCTTCCCTTGTCTTACAAAGAATTGACCAGATATATGAACAAGCCAAAGGCCAGTGCATCTTAATCTACCTGTGTTAAAGAACTAGATTTCCACTTCATTTCAATCCTATTCTATCCTGGACCAACTTTGGGTCTACAGCCTGTTCAATGAAATGAGTTCCTTGGTCACGTGCTTGGATGTCATGGGAATGTCAAGTTGTGGTAAACGTGTAGGAAAGCTTACTCTCAAAGTCACAACTCAACTCATAGTGGACTGTTACCAAGGAGTTTGTGGACTGGTACTTGTTCTCAGTCCACTACATGTATCATTGCTTCAGAAGATACAGAGATGAAATAGAAGGTACCAGGGATCCTGAGGGTTGCATGGAGCAGAGTGATCTGCTGGCCTGGAATGGTCGAATCAGATGCTTACATAAGAGAGAAAAGAAACCATCTTCTTCAACCACTGTACATTAGGATTGCTTTCTTAGGAAAGGAGAGCTTTATCCTAGTGAGAAGGGTTATTCTCTGTATTAATAAGATGAACAGATTGCCAACCCAATGAAATGACCTCATACTGTAACTCAAACTGTAGATATGTTGGCTCCATGTGCTGGGACAGTGCCACTGACATTGTCATGGACAGTGCCCATGACATTCCTGAGTATCCACTGCATGCTATACACTGGAGCATGGTATAAGGCTACAGGTTCCCTACTGGCAGATTCTTGCTGAATGCTTTTAATCAACAAGGTAGTTTCTTGGTATGTCTTGGAAGGATTTGGATCTAGGTAAATCTAGGTAAATGTTCTGAGCTCAAATAAAAAGAATGGTAAGCAAATTTTAGTTCATAAAACAGAGCTGAGAAAAGATTGAGGTGGGGATTTCAAGATCTCTATGAGGTCTAAAAGAGCCTATGAAGCAGTAATCAGGGCCTAAATGTGAGAGTGACTGAAGTGCTCCCGATACCTATAGTCACAAAGTCCAGCTGAGTGACCTTGGATGAGTCAGATGGTGTCCTTTCCATAAAGAGGACTGTCGGGATGACATTGTATTGGAGTGAAGGTCTTTGAGAAGATACAGAAAGACCTGAATTCACCTGTGTGCCACTGTGTGTGCCTGGCAGGAAACAGTGGCACATTCAGACTGGGTGATTGGAGGAGAGCAAAATAAAGAGACCAGAGCTGGGGCTGTAGCTCAGTGACAGAGCGCTTGCCTAGCATTATGAGGCACTGGGTTCAAATCCTCAGCATCACTTAAAATAGATAAACAAAGGTATTGTGACCAAGTACAACTAAAAATTTAAAAAATAAATCAAGAGACCATTTGCACAGGTGTGGCAGGGGACGAAAGATTCACAGGGACAGAGCAATACCTGCGTAGCAATGGTGTATATGGGATGGGGAAGTGGCCATCACTTCTTAGAAGCCTGAAGGGAGAGAAGACAGCAGAGGTCAGAATCCAGCATCTAAGCAAGATTCAGGGGGCGTGACAGAGAGGGTCACCCAATCGGAACAGAGGCAGATGCTAAGATCTAAGCCACCCCTGGCGGAGGAGTCTCCAGAGTTTCCCTAGGGTGTGAGCTGGTGAATAAATGCACCACCTCCCTCTGCCCATCCTCCTAACTCCTGACCTTGCCCCAAGGGCTAACTTCCAGAGAAGAGCTGGGGTTAAGCCAGCCCTGCAGGTAGGTCAGCTTCAGGGTTCAGAGGAGGGTGGAGGAGCACGAAGAGGACGCAGTGGGGCCAGCAACTCTGTCTCCCCAGTCCAGCATATGGAAGCTGATCAACTTTCAGGAGCACTTTGTTTCATTTAAAAAAAAAAAAAAAAAAAAAAAAAAAGAATTTCTAGTCTGTGGATGTAATTGCAAGCGAGACGGCCACATGAGGCGCCACTTAACTGAAGATTGGACCTCCGCGTGCCGGGCGGGCCGCTCCGTTCTCACCTGCAGCGAGGAGGAGGACGAGCCGGTGGGTCTGTCTGTGCTGGCCTCTTGCCAGGCCCCCCTTTCCTCCTCTTTACTCCTCGCTCGTTCTCTGTTGTCCTTGCCTAAGAAACCACCATCTGGCCACAGCCCGCCTAAGGAAGGTATTGGTGAGTTGAGGACCTGGGGTCTGTCCCCTGCTGCCTTAAGAGATGATTAGTGGCTGCTTGTTGGCAGATGTAGCTCAGTGGCATTTTAATATCCAAATGTCCCTCCCGCTTCACGAGGGGGCCGCGGACGATTGAAGGTGTTTCACACAGAGAGCCCTGATTGCCGCGGCAATAATTTCCTTCAACAGCCATTAAAACACTTCTGAATGTGTTTTTATTTTTTTTTTTTAAAGAAAAAGACGAGAAAAGGTGGGGGGTAAAGGGGCTGACATCCTTCCTATTTCCTGGCAAATATCAGTGTTCACAGGGTGAACTTTAACTAATCAGATGGGATGTTAATATCAGCCGGTCTCGGTTATTAGCTGGCTCACAGCACCACCTCTCATCCTCCGCTTGGCCTTGGGGGGGGGTTCGAGGAGTAACTTGGAGTCTCTGCCCAGCTACCCCTGAACCTTGAGATAAAACTCAAGGCAGAGCCCAGCCCTCCTTGGGGTGCCAGGGCTGCTCCCCAGTGTTCTGTGGTCCTAGAGAGATACTGTCTCAAGTCCTTGAGAGTAAGCGAAACTTCTAGAAGCTCCTTCCCTCTGCAGAGCAGCCAGGTCTCCAGCCAGGACCTGGTTCACCCCCATGGTCCATTTACCAAAAGGTGGCCAGAGTATGTTTGTGCCCAAATCCATTCACTCAGTAGATATATATGGAGGGTCTTCCCTGGGCCAGACACAGCCTCAGATGCAGGGCAGATCCACAGGATAGTAACAGCTGCAGGACGCTGGGAACAACTCCCTGAACAGATGTGGGTCAAGCGGCTGGAACAGGGCCTGGAGGTCCTCGGTGGGCCAGCGCTAGCCCTTTCCGGGGGTGGGTGATCATCACAGAGCCTCGCTCAGGACAGTGACTGCTAATTGGTCTGGAAGCATTTCAACCTCTTGCGGATGGACAAAGCAGGAGCCCTGCATGTGTGCAGCTCACTGTGCCCCAGCATGGAGGCCAGTCGGCTTCTCTATCCTCATCATAGGGAGGCTGTCAGATCTCGCCACAATATAGGGATGGCTTCGTTTTCTGTGCTGGACCTATGTGGATGGTGAACAACGATGAGAGCAGAGGCGCAGGCCACCAGGTACAGGGGCTGTTCCGGGGAACCCTCTGGTCTTCATGTAAAGCCAGGCTGAGTGACATTTTTTCGAGAGGCCTGTGCTGTTCCCGCTGGAGGTTCAGCTGGGCAGCTGGCAAGGCAGCTCCCCGCCCCCACTCGTGAGGGAGAGAGAAGAGGGCATTGTCCACCTACATAGGGACACAGGGTGGACCGGCTCGAGAGAGGTATGTTCTGTTCTTTCTCACACCTCCCTCATGGCCTCGATGATGGCTGTGGTGCCATCTGGCCACCGCTTCCTGTCATCACTCACCTCAACAAGGGACTTTGCCAGCGGATCTCTTTCTGGATAGGAGGCTGATTCTCACAGGGGCACCCAGAGGCTCATGGCTTCTTATTCCAGAATATCAGCTGTGGTGGTCCAGTTTTGTTCTGAGACCCTCTGCTCTGAGGTTTGCCAATGCTACCAAGAGGCCAGCAGTGCAAAGAGAAGATGAGAAGGAGCAGGGAGTTCAGTTTGCCAAAGGTAAAAAAACAGCAGCGTTATTTTCCTGAAAAATTACCCTCTATGCTCTTCTGGATACTCTCAGATCAACTCTGCCAAGTGTCGACATAAAATCTGAATGTGATGATGTGCTCGTAAAAAGAAAAGCAAGTTGCAGAACAGCAAAGATCATGCAATTCCACCTGTATACAAAGGAGGGTATGAACAAAGGCATGTAAATCACACAAGGACTAGATGCACACCCAACTGTAGAGAAAGAATATATATTTTAGTGATGTCCTTCATATTTGGTAGGAAGAAAAAAAGCTTTCCCACCTTTTAGACAGTGTGTATTATGAAACTCATCAGATTTCCCTTTTTGCTTTACCTATTGGGAAACCCAGAATAAAGCTTGTATTCTCATTTTAATAATGATAGGCTTATGCTTAGGCCAGTATTTCTCAACTGGGTTAGAATCACTTAGGCAACTTTTAAAAACCTCAATGCCTGAGCCATGGCCCAAGCTAAGTCAGAATTTCCAGGGATGTGGGACCTAGACATCCTGATTTTAGATCCCCAAGTGATTCCAATATGCTACTGTGACTAAGAACCACTATGCCAGCCTGTATATCTGACTTTCCTTTGTTAAAAAAATATAATTTTTACTTATACATTACTTTAAATTTTTTGTTGTTGTTATAGATGGACAGAATGCCTTTATTTTATTTGTTTATCTTTTATGTGATACTAAGGATCAAACCCAGTGTCTCACACATGTTAGGCAAGTGCTCTGCCACTGAGCTACAGCCCCAGCCCTATGCATAACCCTTTAATTTGATTTTGTGTATTCTTATATTTGCCTCAAGTCCTCTCTGGAACAAGGTATGAGACATTCAGAAATGTAGAATCGTATTTAAACCACATAACATTCAGACCATGGCTGTGTGAGGTTGGCAGAGGAGAATATTCTCCAGAGATGGGCACCCAGAGGAGAAGGAGAGAGGGACACTGAAATCCAGCCCTGACCTGAACTGGGGACTGAAGCTGCCCAAAAGAACTCTACTGTCTCTAGTTTGATGAAAGGTACTCTCTTGGGTTATTAGCCACCCAGACAGATGACCTATTTGTGGGTGGGAGCAAGGAATGTGGAGAATTCAGTCTGTATGAAATAAGTTCCAGGAAGGCGTCAATGTTTTCATCCTGATCGTCTGAGCAACACTTAACCTGCTAACTAATGCTTGTGGGTAGGTCCAGGGTCACCGACTGAAGACAGATTTTGCTCCTCTCTACGGAATCTCTCTATCCCATTTGCTAAGATGGGGCTGATGGGAATCATTGCCTCAGCTGGAATTATGGTAACTGTTTCTGGGATGGCCATCTGGTGGGGCTAGTTGTGGGGAAGGGGTGCAAAGTGAGCAATCCTTCTTTCCACCCAGATCACCCCTTTTTTGAATTTGCACCCTATTGATCTGCCCCTGTGCTCTCTGACCAGTCCATCACCCGCATTCGAGTAGGACTGGGCAGGGTGGCTGGGAATTGCCTGAACCCCAGTGGAAAATTCAAACGCTGATGTGGGCAGAGAAGTAGGAATCCATGAGCAAAGCCTTGGGTGGAGGAGGAACAGGGAGTGGTGGGGACTGTGATCAGTGGACCACAGAGCATCTGGGGGAGGGGTGCAACCTCAAAATAAAGAAGGGCTTGGGGGCGGGGGTGGGGAGAACGAGGAGTTTGAGGATAATCCCCAGGACAATGGGGAAGGTCCAGAGGAAAAAGAGCTCAAAGAAGGCGATGCCACCAACAAACAACTTCGCCCAGAGCATTGCCCTTCACCTGTCTCAGGTAGAACCTTTATGGGACACCTGGAACACACAGAGCACAGGCAGGACCAGGCCAGGGTGTGTCAGCAAACAGCCCAACAGCTATTAGGGAAAGAGAATGGGGGCTCTCATTAGCACTGGGGCCTTGGCCGACATGCTGCATAGTCTGAGTCCCTCCTTGGATTAGGAGTGTCCCCAACCCCTGCCAAGGACAGTTCCCCTTAGCATCTGGCTTGTGGACAAGTCCTAAGCAAAAACTTCCAGAGGTACCTGAAGGAATGAAGGCTCACACTGGCAGGAACAGAAGCTTCTGGAATCTGTGGAGCTGATGTTAGCAGGCTCACTGCCCAGGAGACTATACAAGAGAACTTAAAAATAGCATTTTCTATAATTGCTTGAGTCTCTGGGTGTTTAGTAACCACGTCTGGCAGTCTATACCCAAGGCAGACTGGCTGTGGGGAAGCCATTGTTAAAATAAAATCATTAGCTTAATAGGCTTGATAAAAAGGGTGGCAAGATGGGAATTTCCTCTTGCAATATGTTCTCCACTCAAAACAGTCCCTGAAACCAGGAGGCCATGTTAATTATTGACTAAAATGCCTCACTATCACTCACTTTTACCCCCTTATGAATCTAACAAACATGACCTCTGCAAACAGCTTGAAGTACCAGAATTGGCATCGTTGGATGGGCCGCCATGTCACCAGCTCTTCACTGACCTCTTTTATCTTTTTTAAATGTTTTCTGGTGACTACACACATGCACACACAGACATGTGCACACACACGTGAGCACATACACTGCACACGTCTTGCCAACTTCCAAGGTAAAGAAGTGGCAGTTGATGAACTGAAATCGTGGGCTGGTATAGACAGAGAAGCAAATGCTCAGAAATGTCAACTTAGATCAGGTCAAGAATGAGAAGTGTGCCCTGGCACAAAGGCATAGGACTAGTGACCTCTGCTGCAGAAGACCATGAAAACCCTTGCAAGTCCTCTGTGGTGGATTAAAGATGGCCACAAGTTCTCTGTCTCCCTCTGCCTGGACCTCTGTCAAGCCCTGGACTGTATGAACCAAGTAAAAGTGGCAATGTAATGAGCCTGAGGTGTCAATAGCCCTGGGTGGCTTTTAAATGATAAATTTTTTTCCCTCATGGTTCTAGAGACTGGGAAGTTCAAGATCCAGGAAATGGCAGATGGGATGTCTCGCAAAGACCTTCTGGTTCCTAAGTGCTGTCTCTCTCTGCGTCCTCACCTGGTGGAAGGGACGAGGCAGCTCTCTGGAGCCTATTCTATAAAGGAACTAATCACCTCCCAGAGGCCTCATCTCTTCAGCCATCCCGGTGGGGATGAGGTTTCAGCATATGAACTCAGAGGTGTCACAACCATTCAGACCGTAACACACAGAACTGCCAGGTTAAGAAGCCCAGCTACCTTGCTGGGGAAACCTGGAGAGAAGAAAAGGACCCAAAACTCCACGGAGAGAGAGGGAGCCCAGTGTTCTAGAGCTGAGCACCCAGATGACCCCCAGACTCAGCTGCCATCTGGCCGCAATCACACAAGAGACTGCAAACATGACCAGCACAAGAGCTGCCTAATCACCCCAGAGAACTGAGAAAGAGAAAAACAGTTGTCTTTGGAGTACACTGCTGAATTTTGGGGGTGGTCTGTTACGTAGAGAGAGACTACAAAACACTGCTCCTGAAGACACAGAGGGCACTCTCACTCGGAGATGGTTCCCAGCCACCACGTGCTCTGACGTTGGCTGCACTCTTTCTTGGTCTTCGGGGTGCTGGCTGCATGGCTAATGGAATTAGCAGCACTGAGAGAGAAGCCAAGGCCCTGGAGGAGAGGGCACTTCTGCAAGGCTGCCCTCAGTTTGGACTAATTGGATGGCACACCCCAGGAAGGACCACAACTCTCTGGCATGAACAAGGTGCCAGATTCTAGGCAAACAGGCCCAATGAGAGTCTAGGAAGACAGATGCTGTAGTCTGGATCTTGAATGTGTCCATTTGTCCAAGAATGGGTCCCTGGGGTGGTACTACTGGGAGATGGTGGAACCTTCAGTAGGTGAGGGCTAGTGGGAGGTCTTTAGGTCACTGGGGCCATGCCCTTGAAGGGGATGTAAGGGATCCTTATCCTTCCTGTCTCTCTGTGTTTCCTGGCTGGATATGGGAGCATTTCACTCCTACAGGTGCTCCCACCATGATGTTCCGCTACCTACTGCCCTCACCAGAACTAGGAGCTATGTAGGAACTATGCCTTTGAATGTCTCAAACTGTGAACTAAATAAGCCTTTTTTCTTCAGAAGTTGGTTGTCTTGGGTATTTTGTTTTAGTAACATGACACTGACTAACACAACAGGCTACTATTTTGCTGACTTGACAACATCATTATTCTGGCCAGTGTCTCAAGACATATCACTGTAATCTCAGTTCTTCCTCAGAGGGTAAAGAACCTATGGAACATATACAGGGCAGGGACCATGTGCCAAATATGGGACACTACCTACTACATGTCCATAGAGAGATACTGAGCCACTCACTTCACTCTTGTTTGTTTGAAATCATTAATTTCTACAGTGACCAACCTTGAGTCTCAGGTTATATGTATCTTAATTTAGCCACATTTTAATTCAAGTTAGACAGAAATGTGTCAAAAACAATACAAGGAAAACCTAGAGTGGAAAAATCTACTTACAGTATTCATTACGCTTGATAGAACTAGAAATGTAGCCATATAAATATTTGAACAAGTACATTTTCCCCCTTCAAATATGAATGCGCCAACAGGCATTTAAAATGTCCTTTCTCCTTGACTTTTTTTTTGGATTCACATTTCACCCTGACATCTGGGCGGCCTCAACATAAGATCACAGTGAACTGTTCCCTTCTTATTTAGTAAGTCAGGATTCACGACATCTGATGTATTTGAATACACCAAAAGCAGAGAGAGAGAGACTTTTAAGTACTTGGTTATTGTTGGTCACTCAGGAGGAACATAAAGGTGGTTTGAAGGAAGTGTTCATGGTGGGGACGACCTGTTGTTTTCTGTGTCTGCTGAAAAAGACTTCAACTGCTGAGAATTGAAAGGACTTCTCAGCCCTGAGTTTTGTTAAGCACCAGAACCAACCTTAGTGATGACGAAATGCTCTTGTGTATGTGTGTGTTTTCTGGAAGGACTTGGAAATGGTAGTATTTGAAGGCAGGAAGTCTCAGCATCGTTATTCCTGCAACACTGATGAATGAGTCACAATTCATTTATTTTTGAGAGGAGCCACAAATAAAGCTTGAGCTTGGTTCCAACACTGTTAAAATTGAAAGAGTCTTTTGCATTTTTTTTGTACTGTTGCTGCAGCGATTGGTAAAATACCATAAAATATATCTTAGAACTAAATTGACAATGCCTTCTTTCAGGATCTCTCTAACTTCAACACATAACATTTAAACATATATGGAGCACAAATGGGGAATTCTATCCTTCCACCTTCTTGCCCAGGTTCACTAAGACAGAGTCCTTTCCTGTGTCACACCAATATGTTGCTCTGTCCAATAGAACGTGAGGGCCAGAGGTTTTATCTGTGCACATATGGAGTGGTTTGACTCTTGACAGCAATCGTCAGCACCATGAGAAGCATCTGTCCAAGGCTGAGGCTCATGTTTTAACCTGGCTCTTGAAAGTCAGGATACATATGGTGGAAAGATGGCCATGGTCTCCAGAAGCCTAAAGCCAAGCCACCAGAGCCAACACACACACCCTTGCATGTGAGATAAACACCTGTTGTTTTGTTGTTACAAGTCACTGAGATAGGGAGCCGGTTTGTTATAGTTGGATAGGAGGTGTCTCCCCAAACTCCTATTAATACAGGAATATTCAGAGGTGAACTGATTAGATTGTGAGAGCTGTAGCCTAATCAGTCTATCCTAGTTTGAATGGATTGACTGGGTGGTAACTATAGGCAGGTGGGGATGCTGGAGGAAGCGGATCACGGGGGCTGTGTCCTGGAACTGGCTCTTCTTGTGGCTCTCCTCCCCATTCTCTCTGTCCCCTGACCCTACCATAACTTAGCATGACCCTTTCCCCATGAGGTGCTACCTCATCTTGGGCCCGGACCAATGGAGTCAGCCGTCTATGGGCTGAGACCTCTGAAGTGTGAGCACAAAATAAACCTTTCCTGGGGCTGGGGATGTGGCTCAAGCGGTAGCGTGCTCGCCTGGCATACGTGCGGCCCGGGTTCGATCCTCAGCACCACATACAAACAAAGATGTTGTATCGCTGAAAACTAAAAAAATAAATAAATAAATAAATATAAAAAAATAAAATAAAATAAATAAACCTTTCCTCTTCCAAGTTATTCTTGTTGGGTGTTTTGGTCACAGAGATGAAAAGCTAACAAAAACAGAAATTGGTTCCTAGAAGTGGTGTCATTGCTGTGACTCACATGACTGCGTGGTTCAAAAACCCTTGGAGCTGGTTGGCAGGAGGGATTTTAGGAAGGGTTAGAAATTCAAACTGGGAAAACTTTAGAATGTTTTCAGTGGAAATTAATGGGCTGTTCTGGTGGGAGCTCAGAAGACCAGAATGCCAATAGAAGAGTGAAGATTGGGCCTATGAGTTTTTAGAGGAGGATTCTATTTGGAAATTGGACTAGAGACCATTTGTACAAAATTCTGGAAAAGAAGTTGTCTGCATTTTGTCCATGTCCTGAGACTTTCTGTGAGGCTAAATTTAAAAGTGATGGACTAATTAATCGGGTGGAGGAAATTACATTCAGTTGGTAGCATAAATATTGCTGACAGATTTTAATCAGGTTTACTGTGAGAATTGTAAGCAAAAAGCAGAACTGAAGTATTTTTAAAACTTTCAGTTTCATCAGAAAAGTGCATGTAAAGTTGGGGCCAAGGAAATCGTGCTTGTTGAAGAGATTAGAGCACCTAAAGAGATGATAAGTACTTTGCACAGAGACAATAGGAACAATGCCTTGGGGGCATCTCAGGAACTTGTAAGACCACACTACAGGGCACAGAAGAGAAAATTCCTTTAAGAAGAGATGATGGGGATGCCCTGCTCCCCTGGGGGCCTGGGAAGTTGTTTCAGGCTGCTGAGCTATGCAGGCACTTAGAGGCTGCTGAAGCTGTAATTTCAGGGGCTCCAGGTATTTTTTGAGCTGGCAGACCTTGACATCTTCCTTGTGGTGCTGGTTCTGCAAGGATGCAGGATGTTGGACTAAAGGGTCCTGGAGACTTTCATTGAATTTTCCAAGGAAGGCCTATGAGGACAGGCAAAGTGTCCTGCAGGCTGCCCCTGAAAGGGTGATGAAGCTGTGAAGGGAAAGTGAAAGCTGGAATGGAAACCCCAGGGGTTAAGAGATGCCAGTAATACGCACTGTCTGCTGAGGAAAGCTCTTGGCTGTGGAGACAGTGAGGCTAAAGAGAGCCCATGTGCCCTGCAATTGGCAAGGCCAAAGGGATGGGGATGCCAAGCGCTTTAGAGAGCACATCTCCCCACCATGTGTCCTTGCAGAGTTACAGACAGAGTTACAGGACCTGTTTTCCCAGCTGGGTTTCAGTCTTGCTTTGGCTCCAATCCTTCTCCCTACACCCCTATTACTCCCTTTTGGAATGAGAATTTTACACTTTGACACTGTATACTGGATATCTATGACTTGCTTCTGATTTTTACAGGGGCTCAGAGTTAATGACATTTGAGTCTCTGAGGAGGCTTTGAACTTGGACTTTTGCACAATGATAGAACTGTCAAGACTCTGGGACTCTTGGAGATGAACTAAACGCATTTTGCATCATGAGATGGACAGGAGTTTTGGGGGCAAGGGGTGGAATGATATGGGTCAGATATGAGGTATCCCCTCAAAGCTCCTGGTAATGCAGGAATATTCAGAGGCAAAATGATTAGAGTATGAAAGCTATAACCTGATCCATCCTTCCTAGTTTGAATGGTCTGGGTGGTAACCAGAAGCAGGTGGGGTTTGACGGGAGGAGGTGGTCCACTGAAGCATGTCCTGAATGGTGCACTTCCCTCCAGCCCCCTCCCTTTCTTTCTGTTCCCTGACCCTGCCACGAGCTGTACCCTTCTCCCACGAGGTGCTACCTCATCTCAGGCCCAGAGAAACGGAGACAGCCACCTATGGACTGAAACCTCTGAAACCCCGAGCCCCGAATAAACTTTTCCTCTTCTAAGTTGTTCTTGTCAGGTGTTTTAGTCACAGTGATGAAAAGCTAAAACAGGGTATTTGTGACACATCATCTACTCAGCAGCTGACCATTATAAGAGCTTACAAATGATATTTAAGATACATTTTAATTTTCTATATCCCTATTTCCCATTTTTCTTCCTCTAGTAGATGAAGCTGTCCACAACAAATTCTTATGATGAAGCCATACAGGGAAGGAAACTGGGACCCTGAGTGACCATGTGAGAGAAAGCTGTCTGCCAACCAAGAACACCCATTCATTGTTATGTGAGGAAGAAATAAGCTATCAGGCCAAGCGATGGAAATCTGGAGGCCTATTTGTTATAGCAGCTGTATTGGCCTGATTCATAGAACATGTGTTTAAAAAATGGATCCAGTGCTTTCTGGCTCACACATACACATAGGCAACATTTCAACTGTGTAGGGATATGTCCTTTGTGTGGATTGAATTGTGGGTTCAATTTTCTTTTTCCCCACCTGGTAGGAAAGACTTTCGTCATGTGGGTCCTCCGTTTCACGACTGATTGACAGGTGTGGAGGAGCTGCTTGTTTTTATATACTATTAATTCTGTTTGATTCTCCACCTTCCTGAATTCTTATGGGTGATGCTGACATTTTCAGCATGAGGAATATTTTTACACAAATCAGAGGTGCTCTACTGGAACTTGAAACACATTTGCTTTGAATGAAATATCCTATTTACTCACATAAATCGAAAAAGTCATTTTTGTGAGGGTGGAGGCCAAGCTAAGAAACCTGATTTGGAAGGCCATGGGGGAGCCATTGAAGGTTCTCTATGACAGAAGAAGTGTTTTAGGAAGATGAATCTGATAGTAGCCCACAGAAGAAATGGGAAATAAAATAGCTCAGAGGCAGAGGGACCAACTGTTGCAACTATCCAGCCATGAAATAAAAAGGCCTGGTGGGGGACAGCACCAGTGGGCCCGGAGAGAAAGAGGTGGGTAGGTGAAGCTGAAGAATTGAATGAGCAACACCTGACCACTGTTCACAGATCATCGCCTGCTCTTACCAGACCCCTGAAGTTTACTCACAGGGCTCTGTCATCACTGTAAAAATGACAATGCCAAGAGGATTTTAAAGTTATAATGTTACATTTTAAAAGAAGTTCATGATTAAGAAGGAATAATTGCTCCAGTGATTAAAAATGAGACAAAACGAACAATTTTCCAAAATCATTTTCAGTAGCTGACTATTGTCTAGAGAGAAAGGATTGCGTATCTTAGTTGGAGGGGAAAATCAAACATCTTTTTATAGTGAAAAAGAAAAAAATAGTCAAAGGCTAGAAGTCTAGCATGGGAGGAAAGACAATGTCTGATGGTGGTCTTTGGGAGCACTGGAAAGTAGCTCCTGTGTCTTTCTGTTGTTCTGTGCTTTGCTGAATTAATAGAAAGACAGTCACTGTCACATTCTGCAAGATGCCGGTTGTGTGACTTTGGCAACTCAGTTAACTTGCTTATTGTTCAGGCTTCTCACAGATAAAATGGAGTTGAAAACAGTAATTCCTATACCATTGGGTTCTTGGGCATATTAAATAGGGAATTCACATAAAGTTCTCAACACAGTGCCTGGTACCAATTAAGTGCTCTGTAAATGTTAGGTCTTATCGTTAGTTATTACCAAATTCCAAACAAAGGCCAAGATCTGCATGGAAGATGACATGTAAAATCAAACAACCTAGCCTTTAGTGGGTAAAATGAGGTAGACATTTTTGTGGGACTAAGGTTAACAAACTTGATGCACAGGCCAAGTCCAGCCTGCCTATCATCTGTATAATAAATCATTTCACTGGAACATGGTGATACTCATTTGACTGTGTTTTGTCTACATCTGTTTAGGTGCAACAACAATGGAGTTGAGTAATGTGACAGACATCGTCTGGCCTGCAGAGCATAAATTTTTTTTACTATGAATCAATGTTAGCTTTTTGTTGCTATGACAAAATACCTGAGGAAAACAACTTAAAGGAGGAAAGATTTTTTTTTTTGGTTCACAGTTTCAAAGATTTCAGTTCACGGTCAGCTGACAACATTGTTTCTGGGCCTGAGATGATGTAGAATATACGGCAGAAGGGTGTGGCAGAAGAAAACTGCTCAGCTCACGGTAGCAGTTAAATAGAGAAAGGAAGGGGCTGAGGCATGTCCCCAAGGACTCATTCCTTTCAACTAGGTCCTACCTCCTATCTTTCCACCAACTCCCAATAATACCATCACATTATGAATCCATCAATGAGTTGATCCACAGATGAGATCAGAGCCCTCGTGATCCAATCAGTTCCCGGAATCCCTACCTCTGAACATTGTTGCATTGTGGACCACGCCTTTAATACATGAGCCTTTGGGGAACATTCCAGATCCAAACCATAACAGAATCACTGTATTAGTTTTCCTAGAGACTGTGAGGCTTCGCAGCCTCAGAAGGAACCAACCCTGATTCCAGAACTCCAGCCCCCAGAACTGTGAGGCCATAGACACTGTGAAGGAGAATCTGTTCCAGGCCTCTCTGCTGGCTTCTTGTAGCTGCTGGCCTTTCTGAGTTGTCCCTTGACTTGTAAAGCATCGCCCTGACACCTGCTTCATCCTCACATGGTATGACCTTGTGTGCATGTGCATCCAAACTTCTGCTTTTATCAGAGCACCAGTCCTATTGGTACTGTCCTCACTAATGTATGGCCTTGTCCTAACTAATTACATCTTCAATGCCCCCTCTTTCCAAAGGTCATATTCTAAGGTACTGCGAATTAGTACTTCAACATGTGAATCCTGGAGGGTTATAATTAAACCAAATAACCTGCCCTTTGCAGATAAAAAGCTTGCCAACTCGTACTATGGAGAAATTGTACAGATTTGTCTCTTATGAGCTGGATTTGATGCCAAGGTGCAGAACCTAAACTTGGTGTGGTCATCTAAAGTCCTTCTGCTGCTCAGTGGAGTCGCTGAGCTTTGGAACCAGGCAGAGGGAGCCGTTAGCCTCTGTGCTCACGTGGGCAGACATCACACTGAACAAGATGAGACCCTTCCCTGCTCAGAAACTTTCAGGGGCTTCCTTCACATGTGGAATAAACCCCAGCCCTGGCCTACAAGACCCCACGTGTGATCTGGCCCTGATTTCCCTCTGACCTCACCTCCACCAGTCTCCTCCACCCACTGGGTTGCAGAAACGGGCCTGCTTTCCGCTCCTCAAACGTGCACACTCATGGCTACCTTGAGGGCCATGCCCATCTCCCACCTTCTCTGGAATACCCACCCTGCTGGCATCTCACTTCAAATATCACCTCTCACCGAGACTTTCCTAACGACCTACTGTGGCCACCTCCCTCGCCGTTGCTCTCTATTTTCCTTCTGTCAGAAGGTTTGGATATGGTATGAGTATGACTCAAAGTCCCACGTGCTGGAAGCTTGGTTCCCACCACAGTAGTGTTTGAGGTGAGCCTTTAACATGGGGCCTGATGGAAGGTAATGGGGTCCCAGGGGCGCTGCCCTCAGTGGGGATTAACGCTAGTCTTGTGGAGTGGGTTAGTTCTTGAGAGAATGGGTTGTTGTGGAGCAACTTCAGCTGTTTTAGCTTTCTCTCTTCCTTCCTGTATCACCACGTGATCTTTCTCTCTTGCCCGCACTCTCCTAATGAGGCGATCTGCCATGTTGTGATGCAGCTGGAAGGCCCTCACTAGAGCCAAGCAAATACGATGCTCTTATGCTTCCCAAATGTGAGCTAAATAAAACTTCTTTTCCCTATAAAAGTACCCAGCCTTGGGTATTTCATGACAGCACCACAAAATGGACTAATACAGCATTTCTTTCTATCTGATCCTCTCTCATTTACATGTTTAAAAATTGTCAATCTCCATGCTGGAATGCCAGCTCCATGAGGGAATAACTTGTCTGTCTTGCTCCCTGTAATATCTGCAGCATCTAGAACAACCCATTGGTTTATTGGGAGCTCAATAAGTAGTTTTACTTAATGGAATGGCCAAGACAGGGCCTGATGATGAAAAACATTTAATTTTTGCTCTTAAATAAACACTCTTTCCTCAGAGGAGTTTATTCAATGAAAGGTTTTCCCCTTCTGGTTACATTTGATTCAGAAACAAAAAATTTTTCCCAAGTATGACTAAATTTTTCCAGTCTGTATTTCACATCAGACAACTAGACTCTGATTAGGAATGTAAAGTTCCTAATCAAGGGGAATAAGCAAATGTGTTTAAAATCTGTCTGAGGAAACATAACTCTGGATTTGGGCCTGGTCTTCTCTGCTATTAGTTAGCTTCTCCTCTCTTGTTAAAATTTGTGCCTTCTTGGTAGCATCTATCACAGCATTTTATTCTACTTCACAATTCAGGAAATACTGAGTCAAAGATGGGGGAGCATGTTCACGACATGGTGTGTGGCTGAGAAGTCCAAAATGTACTGTAACCACCCCTGGGAAGACTTTCCTGAATTTCAGGTAGAGTCAAATGATTTCTTTGTCTGCTCTGAGAGCACTGCGTGCGGATTTGACCCTGTAATCTCCCTTGCCAATGAGACACTATTTAATAGTCACTCCGTTAAAAGGATGCATAAGTGAATAAAATTAAAATTACATTTAAAAAGTCTGTAAGAATTGGGACAGGCTTCAGGAATCACCTAGCAATCTTTCCCGAAATTCAGTCATTTGCATCTCCTGTCACAGTATGTTTTCCTTTACATCAATCTTTCTACTACTTAAATACATCTGTATTCTATGAAAAGTTTGCATCATGATACTAACTGGAGAACTAGCATGGCCTGCCAAATGGAGGTGGTAACCGCGTTTTAGCTTTTTTGGCTGGTGTGAATGAAAGATCTGACCAGAAAATTGTAAAGGAGGAAAAGCCCATTTGGGGGCTCACGATTTCAGAGATCTCAGTTCATAGACAGCAAGCTCCATTCCCCGGGGCTCAAAGTGAGGCTCAACATCATGGAGGAAGAGTATGGAGGGAAGTGGCTCACATGCTGATCATACAGCAGAGACAGACTCCACGTGCCAGATACAAATATGTACCCCAAAGCTACACTCCCAATGCCCCACCTCCTCTAGCCACACCCCACCTGCCTTCAGTCCCCACTCCATTAATCCCACCAGGTAATTAATTCACTGATTGGGTCAAGGCATTCACAGCCCAATCATTTCCTGTCTGAACTCTCTCATATTGTCTCCCACGTGAGCTTTTGGGGGGACACCTCACATCCAAACCATAACACCCATACCTTCAAAAAAAGTGACTTATGTCATATGTTGAAGGCTTCATGCCCAGTACCTCAGAATGTGACTGTATTTGGATACAGGGCTGTTAAAGAGGTGACTGCATTTTAAAATGCTGTCATTAGGTGTCCCCTAATCCAAGAGGACTGTTCTCTTCATTAGAAGAGGAGATGGGGACACAGACCTGCAGAGGAAAGACACTGTGCAGACACAGGGAGAACATGGTCATCCCAAAGCCAAGGAAAGACCTCTCAGAAGACTTCTGGCCTCCAGAACAACGAGGAAATACATTTCAGTTGTTGGAACAACCCAGTCTGTGGTGTTTTGTTAACACAGCCTAACTAATACATTGGTTGTCATTGCCTTCTGGGAAGTGCTGAGCCCAAAGTCATAGTTAAAAAATTAAACTATGAGAGTAACAGAAGTGTAAAGACCTATTATCACCAACAGAGTTTCTGCTTGACAAAATCAGAAGAACGAGGTAGAACTTCAAAGGAAGTAAGTTTTTCCCTTTGAGTCTGATCTCAGCCAGGCTCAAATATAATATATTTTAAAAAAATTTCTGTGTCTTAACACATTAAAAGTTTATTTCCCACTCATGCTGCGTGTTCTGTCCCATAGCGGGGACTCTCCTCCATCCAGTCACTCAGGGGGCCAGGCTAATAAAGACTGAGCCATCTTGGACCTGCACCATCTCGGGCCTGCGCCATCTGGAATGCAAGGTGTCCCCGTGTCACCACGTGCAAGGAAGAGATTTTGGTGAGTTGTGCAGGGGTTTCCCATCGTCCCAGACTGGAAGTGACAGATCATTTTTGCTCACGTTTCTTGGGTCGGAACTGGTGGCATGGCCTCCCCAAATATAAAGAGGGTGGAAACTGCAAGTGAGCAAATGGGTTCTTAAGGGTATGTTTCTGTCTCTTCCAGAAGATTTGATGCTGTTTGATGTCAAAATCCTGTATTTCTAAAATCATCCTGAGTATTTGTCAAAGATGCATGCCAGGCTTTGGAGAAAAAAGTGATCTAGGCCAGTCTCTTAATTGGCTCGCTGAGAATCCCGAAATGGATATTGTAAGTGCTTATTTGCCATTACATACCCTCTGCCTGGCACATGTGCAGCCAGATCTCCCACCTCTCGAAGCTGAGACTTGAGCTCTTTCCACTCAATCCTGTGAGCTCAGAAAGGAAGCAACCAGAACAATTTGGGGATGTCTATTTTTGGTATAAGAACCTTTCATTGTTCATTTCCAGTGAGATCATAACTGGGGAAATAGTCTAAAGGCCAATACTGATATTGAAGAACACCAGGGCAAACTTGTCCCATTTAACATTTTATCCAGAACACGCAGAGACCTTTCCTACGCATGTTGGAGGCGAATACATCTGCGGAATCAATGAGAAAAGTATGATTGCTCAGTGTTGTCTGGTTAGCATCCAATTATGTACAGTGTATTTATTTTAAATTTAGAAGACGCACACAAGAGATTTCCAGGAACAAAATGAGAAGAAATTGGCAGTGCACTGAATGGAAAAAATTAATGACTTGAATTACACAGCCTGTGAATCGAAGCTGACAAGAGGGGAGAGAGAAGAGGGGAGGCTGCTGTGAGTCACACTGAGCTATGCCCAAAGTCCTGAGCAGGGCTTGAAATGCGGTCACCCTCCACGCAGCTGTCACATCCTTTATCTTCATGGCGAGGCCCAGCCTTGCAGGTCACAAATGTGTCACAGTTTCAGGAGTATGAAAGCAAAGCCCCCAAATAGACTGCAACTGCAAACTTCCTTTTAGAGAATGGATTCAATGCTTCTGTTTAAACTTAATCACTTTGTCTTTACTGGGTGAGAGAAAGGAGGATAGGGGTAGAAGAACAAGGATTGGCACCTTGGGTGTCTCTGGCAATACTCCCAATGGCAGGAATCGGTATTTATTGAGCTCCTACTCTGTGTCGATACCTAATATGTGCAAGGACTTTCCCTCATCTTGCCCCATTGATTCCTTAGGATTATCTCTCATTTTAGAGGTAGGGAAACTGAGGAATGAGAGGTTGATTACTTTGTCCCAGGTCATGTGTTATGGGTTAAACTGTGTGCCCTGAGTTTTCCTATGTTTAAGTGCTAACCCTCAGGACCTCAGAATATTGTCAAGAACTGGCTCTGGCACTTTTGGGAAATACCAAGGTAAATATGCAGTTTCTGCCTTAGAAGGATTTATAATTAAGTGGGGAGTTAAGACATTTAATGGCCACTTAACTGTGCTAACATATGACCCTGGTGTCAGCCATGATCTCTTACCCCTTAAGATCTAAATAAGATTTGCTTCCAGCTCTCAGGCTATATTCCATGCAAGTCCAACAACATCCCCAAGAGTTGTGAGAATTCCCTGAAGGATCAGTGCCCCACGGGATCCCCACTGCCCCTGCCTATAGATCAGTTTAAGGACTGTCTCACCTGTTTCCCCCTCAGGGACCCAGATACACTGCTCAGCCTCCTCCTGGATTCCTAAGACAAGTTCCCCTCAGACAAGACAGGTATGTACATGGCAGGCTTTATCAGAGGTTCGCGGGGAAGGGGACCCAGAGGACTTGCCCTGCAAAACTGTAACAGCTTCGTATTGAATATTCATGTCATAAAGTCTCCTGGCCACTCTTGAAACTGGGGATGCAAACTCAAAGGGTGTCCCCACCACATCCCATCCAGCTTGGTCTTGATTTCCTTTGTGCTTCTCACAGTTCTTCCTCACCCCATCCCCCCTGGATTATCTCCTGGGATCCAAATTCTTCACCCTCCTTTTTGCAGCATGAAAGCCACCCCTCCCTTGTCTCTTCCCACACTCCCCTCCAGAGTCCCCTCTGCAGCTCCTAACTCACCAAAGGGCAGGTGAGAGCCCCTGGACTTCTGGAGGCTGGTGGTTTACAGGAAACACACGTCAGTTACACGGAGCTGGGGCCTCCAGGGGCAGATCCCAGAAGACGCCATCCTGGGTGGAGGGGAGAAAACCTGGGCACCCACCCTGCTCAAGAGAGCAGGAACCCAGGTCTCCTGTCTCAGCTCTGTTCTGGTCTCTAGCTTTTCATCTATTTTACTTTTAATTGAAGTATAATATACATACAGAAAAAAAAAGCACCAGTTTAATGAATACTCCTAGCTAAACAGGCCTGTGTAACCAGCACCCAAACTAAGAAGCAGAGCAGGCCAGCACCCCCAGAAGCCACCCCTCCAGTCACTAAGTTTCCCCCCAATAAAGTGAGCATGAGGCTGACTGCTGACTCCGCAGGTTTGCTTTTCCTGGTGTTTTCATCAGCTTTGTGTTGCTAGGACCAAATGACCTCCCAAGAACAACTCGGAGGAGGAAAAGTGGACTTTGCCTCTCAGTTGTAGGGGTTCAGTCCACGGTCGGTTGACTCCTCGGCTCTGGGCCCAAGGTGAGGCAGAACTTCAAGACAGAAAAGCGTGATGGAGGAACGCAGCTCAGGACATGGCAACCAGGAAGCAGACACACACACACACACACACACACACACAGAATTCCGCTTACCAGGGCAAAATACAAACCCCAAATGCACGCCCTCGGACCCATGTCCTCCAGCCACACCCTACCTGCCTATAGTTACCACCCAGTTAACCCATTAGGTTGCAGCTCTCATGATCTAATCATTTCACCTCTGAACATTCTTGCATTGTCTCACAGATGAACTTTTGGGGGCACACCTCATATCTAAACCATAACACCTGGTTTTGTACTTTATATAAATAGAGTTCCAGAGCCTATAATCCTTCATGTCCAACATCTTTTGCTCAACATTTTATTTGTGAAATTCATCCACATTTTTGGGTGTAGTTGTAGATAGTCCATCCTGTAGGGTAAGGGCAAGTTTCATTAGAATAAGCCGACAGTAATCCGGTTGATAAGAGAAAAGACACATATTGGTTAATGCACAAGGGGGAGGATCATAGGCGTGTGATTACTCTGTAACCCAACAAAGCTCAGATTCTGACAGACACTGTTTCATGTGGGAGAAGGAGATGGAGAATGTGCACATTCTGAGGGGTAGTAAATTATTATTAGAGGAATGGATGGACCCAGAGTCAGAAATTATCTTGTAAAATGATTATTTTCAGATTTTGAGTGAGCTTGAGGGACGAGAATTAACCTGTGACAAAGTGTGGTTATGTCCCTCCGTTTTGTTTTTTTTTCTTCAACACATAATGCTATTTCAGGGTGGGGATGGAAGGCAATTTTGTGCTTTTTGGCGGGTCTGGTCTTGATACAAATAGAAGACTATATGGTAAAGCAGCATCTGCTGATCTTCAAGGTTCTTTAATTTAAAATAATTAGCATATCAGGCTGCCATATTTTGAGATAAAATTTCCTGGGCACCTGCAATCCCGTTTATAGCTTTTACTATGCAAATATGCCACAGTTTATTTCTCCCTTCCATTGTTGATGGACATTTGAGTTGCTTCCAGTTTGGGGCTTCAATGTGGCCCCTGCTTCTGACCCAGATGTTGGGAAAGGCCAGTCACCCTGAAGGAGGCGCTGAATATAATAGAGAGTCCTTTATTCACTCAGCAAACCTTTGAGGCGCACCTACCATATGTCAGGTGTGTAGACAGAACCAGCACAGGACGGTGTGCAAAGTTGGTGTAACACAGAAGGAACGCCTGTGTAAAATCTGTAAAACTTGGAACTACCTGTTCCTGGGCCTACAGAAGGCAGTGGGTGACACCAGGCTGCAGAGGCAGGCAGAGGCTAGAGCTTCGTGGGCCAGAGAGCCATTTTAAGGACTTGCCACTTCTCTTGGGGACAAAGACTCTACCTAAATAGAAGAGTGACAGGAACGGCTTGGCCTTTCCAGAGCCCCTCTGGCTACAGTGCGGGTGAACAGAATGGGGCACACCTGGAGGCCGGGGGTCAGGCAGGGTGGTGTGTGGGTAGAGGGGGTACACCTGGACACCCCACAGTCCTGCCTGCTGGTGTGGACGTCACAGTCTACGAGGTGACGAGTTTTCCATTAACCAAGTCAAAGTGTCCTTCACAAGACACATTTGCTTAGAGAATCCCACATTTATTCTTCCATTACCCTCCTATGCTATTGCACCTGACTCAGACTTGAACCCAAGTCTATGTAAATCCAAGTCCCCATGATCTTAAGTACCGTGTTGTATCACTTCTGGCTTTTTAAAGTCCCTTTGTCCCTAAAAGTTCATGTGCCAGAAGCTTGGTTCCCAGTCAGTCAGTGTTGACATGTGTTCCAGGACAACCGGGTCTTGGTGCATGAGAGCCAGTTCCAAGGTGCCGTGAGACCAAAGAAAGAGGGGCAGAGGGGTCTAGGATGGCACTGAGTGTAATTTGTGGGGAGGACTTACCGATAGATCTGTAGTCCTGGGCAGCAGCAAGAAGGGTTGGGTCCCTGCCATTTGGGTCAGAAAGAGGACATATATGTGGATTCGGATGAAGACGGCTTCCTCCTAGCTGGAATATACCTGGTTTATCTTAAGATAATGTCAAATCCCTAGTTATAAAGCTCCAACGACTCTCTAATGGTTTCATCTCTTTGAAGCACGCTGGGAAACTAGGTAGGAAAACTAACTCGGGTTACTCTGGAGTAACCATGGTGCTTTTGACTCAAGATGGACAGTTGTGTCAAACTGAATCTATACACAGTGGTAAAACCTTTACCAGGTGGGGCCTAGTAGAAGGTGATTGGGGGGTTTCTTTCTCTTGAATGGACTAATGCTGTCTTGTGGAAATGTATTAGTTCTTGTGGGAGCAGGTTTTTACAAAGGTCACCCCACGAGCTTGTCCTTTTCTATATGAGGTCATCTTTTCTGTTTCTCCCTCATTAGGACACCAGTGCCATGATATCCAGACCCTCCATCCATCAGAATTATAAGCCATCTAAACCTCTTTACTTTATAAATTATCCAGCCTAAGGTATTGTGTAATAGCAACACAAAACAGATTAAGACAGAAAGGGAGGCAATAGTAGGTGGGGTGAGGTGGGAGACCTTATCATGCCTAGGGTTCTCTGCTGTCCCCACCCTGAATATATTTTATGGAGAACAAACTTCTTCATAAAACAATTGCTCATAAAGTCAAAATTTCCTACATTTGCCGCCTTATTATTTCCCTATATCATTTTTATCCTTTCACCTAGAATTTAATTTTTCTGTCTAGCAACTCCACAGCAAGCTCCCATTAGCACCGAAAGCTGTCTACCCACTCAGTTGAGCTTGACTCATGCACCATATGTGCCCCAGTTTATCCACGTGACTCCAGGCACTCACATTTTCCTCAAGGTCTCATCCGCAGGCCTCCGGGATGCCGGCAGTGGTATCCTGAATTCCCCTCCCCGCAGCGCCACCCCCCTCCCTGCTCACAGCACTCAGCCTGCTATAATTAAACAAACAGGGTTATTTGTGACATCCTGGTTTACACATCAACAAGTTATTTTCTCTGATTTTGCTATGGATGGATTTGCTCTGCTTACATTAAACAAAAACAGCTCACCCAAAAATGCAGAATAAGCAAGGCAGAGGCAGCTGCCTCTCCCCAGGAGTCTTCCCTGTCCCCACTCCTGGCCTCACGGGGCTGAGCCAGGAGACTCAGCACCATGGCCAGAGACCCTAGATCCCCCCAAACAGTCACGAAAGGTCAGAACTTGGACTGGGAAGAGAAGACTCCAGAAACACAGCAAGGTCGAGTGGGCATTTATTTGGGAGGATTCCAGACTGAACAGTTGGGAGAGAGTAGAAGTATAAATGTGGGATTCCCTAAGGAATGTGTCTTACGAAGGACACTTTGACTTGGTTAATGGAAAACTCATCACCTCCTAGACTGTGACGTCCACACCAGCAGGCAGGACTGTGGGGTGTCCAGGCGTACCCCTCTACCCACACACCAACCTACCTGACCCCCGGCCTCCAGGTGTGCCCCATTCTGTCCACCCACACTGCAGCCAGAGGGGCTTCGGAAAGGCCAAGCCGTTCCTGTCACACTTCTATTTAGGTAGAGTCTTTGTCCCCAAGAGAAGTGGCAAGTCCTTAAAATGGCTCTCTGGCCCACAAAGCTCTAGCCCCTGCCTGCCTCTGCAGCCTGGTCTCACCCACTGCCTATTCCTTCTCTAGGGTGCAAGTTCCCTTCTCTGCCAGCTGACGAGGAAGTTACCTCTTGCTCCCCCCAGGCCTTCAGGTGGTTGTTGAGTGTTGGATGATCCGATCCTAAAGGTGCAGATGAGCTCTTCCCACCACTCCTAGCCCAGAGGTCCATCACCAGTGGCTCTAGAAGGAAAAATGAATGCAGCGAACAAAGTTGTGGCATCTGAGAAGTAATTCCCCACCAGAGCACACCATGCACCTCTCCCACCTGCCTCTCCTCCCAGCACCTGCCTCGATGTCCCTAAAAAAGCAGTTCATTTAAGGGGCCTAGGACTCTCTTTCCTTGGAGGAGCAACCCATGGGTTCTAATGCAAGTGCAGAGCTTTTTCCCTCACATCAGACCTAAGAGAGGGGATTCAGGGGAAAGCAATGGGGACGGGACCACATCATAACTTTCCTTACAATGGGAAAAGGTAGCTCAAGCTACCTTCGCCATCATGACCTCTTTCTCTATTAAAAAAAAAAAAGTTTAGAATTACATCGTATGGCTGCATCAGCATAAAGGTGAATACAAGACAGCTTGGATTCATGATAATTATTATTTTTACTCCAATTTTAAAATTCATTAATATTAAAACATTTCCATGTTCCCCTAGGTGCAATTCATCTGGGTGGGTTAGGAGCATGCATTTTCTGCTTAAGTGAGATTTTGATCAAAACAGGAAAATACATCGTGTTTTTCATTAAGTTGTCTTTATTTAAATATAAGAAAGCTATTTATTCTGATATTTCTCTGTTTTATGGTTAAAATTGGTTTTCTTTTAGGAAATGATCATGAGAATTCGTGGTGATTTTTTTATTTTTATTTTTTAGTGTATTGTTAATCTGACAAAATAAAAGCAGCTCTGGGTTCGCCCATTTGTTTTTGCTCCCTGAGGTTCCTCACTGGCCTATTTGAGGTGACTTTCCCTGTTGAGCCACCCTCCCTCACTCCCAGTCTTTTGGGTGCAGCTGACCACGCGCCCCTGGAGCTGGACTGGCCAATCCGTACAAGTCCTTCTCCTGGGCACTGTTGGTTCCAAGATGATGACCACCTGGTTCAATCCAAGCCGGTGGAAGCCAAATCTGGAGTGTTAGCTGGGAATGTGAGGAGGAGGAGCTTCCGTCCCACTACAATTCCTGACCATGAAGGTAATTATGAATGTCCAGCTCCCAGAGGCCACTGAATGGAAAAGCCCTTCAAGAGCAACGTTGTAAAGGAGGAAAACGCGTGAGAGAGCCTGAGGGAGGGAGGGAGAGAGACAGACAGAGAGACACAAAGAGACAGAGGAAGGAGATTCTCTGGATCCTGTTATGTCAAAAGCCATGAACCTCTGGAATTTCTGTTAGCCAAAAATAACTCACTTAAAAAAAAATCATCCTTAAGTTTTAAAAAATTTAATTGTGGATTTTTGTCAATTGAAAGTTAAAGAATTCTGTGCAACACAGTTGGCAACTCCAGAATTTTTTAAAAATATGGTTTATAAATATATATATGAAGTTCAGAGATGATTATTGTATGTCTAAGGAGGTTAAGGGAAGGCTGTAGCCAGGAACCTGAAACAGCATTTCCACTTAAATGACCTGTTTGCTACGGCTTCCTCCCCTTCCTTTGTCCCTCCACCTCACCCCTTACAAGTTCCTCGTGAGCAACAGGCTTTCTTAAAAGACACTCTTCTGATCATTAGGAGCGAATAGGACCAGTCTTCCCTCACTGGGTCCCAGCTTGGGTGGTTTGATAACTTCTTCCAAAGAGGATAATCAGCAAACTCTGAACATTGCTGAGTTGACGGGACAGACTCGAGGACAGACTCTGCACAGTTCTCAGTGTGTGGTCCCTGGACCACAGCATCATCATCGCCTGGGAACTGTTAGAAACGCAAATTCTTGGGGCCCATCCCAGAGTCCCCAAGTCACAAACTCTGAAGGTGGGGCTGAGCACTATTCTTCCAAACTCTGCAGGGAATCCTGATACTCTGCAAAATCTGAGACCCCTGGCATGGGTGCTGTTCCGCTGGGAGGTGATTCAAATCAAGTCCGGGTCGCCTTTGCAGACACTCGGCATGTGGGCATTTATTTTTCCCTTAAAGAAGAGGAGGTAGAAGGGGTCCATCTGAGGGCAATGCTGGTTACAGAACCTGGTTGCTTTCTGTTCTGCAGGCACCAAAACCACTTGTCCATCTTTAATTACTAGAACCTTAGAAGAAGCAGGAGTTTTACCTGGAAGGCAGCCAGTGGACACACTCTGTTCTTCTCTTTAGAGAGTCCTGGGTTCCTCCTCTGTCTCCGAAGGTATGAATTGCACTGTAGAATGGAAGAGATGGGAAAAGCCCTCCTACCTCTTTCTTTCTCCCTTTCCCCAGCATGCATGCTACTAGACTCCGGATGTCTTGACCAAGACTCTTCTGGCCTGAGCGTGGTGGTGCTAAGCCATTGGACTGCTTTGCCCTGGACAGCACTCCCGTCTTCTCACCCTTAACAGCACTGGATGTTATTCATCTTTCCAAGTTTTACCACCTTGAGAAGAGACTAGTATTTCATTTTTGTTTAATATAGGCTCTCTTGATTACTTAAAATCATTCCCAATGTTTACTGGCCATGTTATCATCACTTCTCCTGTGAATTCTCCATTTAGCTATTGGAGTGTGGTTTTCTTACTGATTTATATATTTTTATAACTTGCTGATTTATATATTTCCTAATTATTGCAAGAATTGAAAATGTGTTTTTCTTGGTGTATACCTTTTCAATTGTTTATAGTATTTTTTGTAGTATACACATTTTAAATTTTAAAAAAGATTTCTTAACCCTTTGATAACTGGATTTTATGCTTCTGAAAGCCTTCCTTTGCTAATTAAAGAACAACATCAAAAGTAGCTATTCCCCTGCAGTTATTTGTTATTCTTTTTTAATGTATAGTTTTAAAAGTCTTAGACCTTAAATTAGTTAAAATTTACTTTTGTACATGATATGAAATAAAGGCCTAAATGCAATTTTTTAAAAAAAATAGCCAATTTCCCCAAATTAAAGAAAAAAACTTTATTCTCTACTCATTTTTAAAATTTGCTTTATCATATACCAAATTCTAAACTCGATTTTATTCTATGGATTTGTCATTTCTGTAACGACATCATGCTGGTGTTATGGTTGGATATGAGGTATTCCTCCAGAGTTCCTGGTGATGCAGGAATGTCCAGAGGTGAAATGATTGGACTGTGAGACCTGTGACCTAATCAGCTCATGCGAGTTTCAAGGGACTGAGTGGTCACTGTAGGCAGGTGGGGCGTTGCTGGACGAGGTGGGTCACTGGGGACATGAAGAAGAGTTCATCTTCTCTGTGGCCCCTTCTCCCTCTCTCTCTTTTTCTTCATGACTGCCATCAATGGAGCTGTACCATGCCCTTTTGCCACAGTGTTCTGCTTCACCTTAACCAGAGCCATGGACTTGGCCAACCGTGGACTAAACCCCTGAAACTGTGAGCCCAAATAAACTTTCCCTCCCCTGAGTTGTTTTCGTTGGGCACTTTGGTCACAGTAATTCAAAGATGTAATTATTGTAAGTTTTAATGTCTGGTAGGGCTTTTTTTTTTTTTTTTTTAAGAAAACTCTGGGTTTTCTTGTGCATTAACTCTGCCAGATAAAATTTAGAATCAGCTTGTTTTATTCCACAAGAATTGGTTTAAACTAAACTGATAGATTCATATGAAGGGACTGATGGCTCTATAATTTTGAGTACTTAATGTAGAAATAGAAGGTCTCTCCATATTTATTCAGTTTTCCGTAGTAAATATGTTTTAGAGATTTCCTTGTATAGGCCTTGCACATTTTTTGAAGTTTTACTAGTTATTTTATAGTATTTTTCATTATTATTAATACAATATCTTCCAAAACATTTTTTCATTGGTTTTTGCTAGAGTAAAGGGAATGTACTAATTTTTGTTTATTTCCATTGTATCTTATTGGCTTCTGTCATTATTTATAGAAGTTTTTCAGGTAATTATCTTGGGTTTTCTGAAATAGAACATAGTATCCATATTATTTGTTTGCTTATATTTAAAAAAACAGATTCTGGCTTTATTAATCAAGGCTACTATTCTATATCTATTCTTTAATATCTGATTTTATCTTTTTTAAATTTCTTTTTTTTAAACTTTCCTTAGATTTATTTTGTTTTTCTTGTTTCTGGCTTCAGGAATCAAATAATAATTTATTAATTTATTTGCAATGTTTTTTTAAAATATATTTATTTTTTAGTTGTAGATGGTCACAATACCTTTATTTTATTCATTTATTTTTATGTGGTGCTGAGGATTGAACCCTCAGGGCCTCGGACATGCTAGGTGAGCTTTGTACCGCTGAGCCACAACCCCAGCCCCTCCGCAATGTTATTTTTGACAAATGAGTTTGAAGCTATGAATTTTCCTCTGGATGTTACTCTGACTATACGTCATAGGTTTTACTATATAGGGTTCCAATTTTTATTCATTTCCGTGTTGGTACATTCAGTATTGACTTCTTCTTTCACCCCTGAGAGATTTTCAGAATATTTTAAATTTTCTCAGTAGTTAAATTTCTTAGGTTCCATATGTTATTATTTCCAGTGATCAAGAAAAAATATCTTTATGAATTATTTTATCCTTGTTTGTTATTAAGTGCAAAAAGGCTCACAACCTATAATATCTTAGTGGGTTGTACTTTTTATTGATATAATCTTTTTTTTTCTTTTTAAAATAAATTTATTGAAGTATAAAGATTAATTTAAGGAAGAGCATATATAAGGCAAATACAGAGTTATGACAAAAAAGTGAAGCCTTAGAAACTCTGACTGGAGCTTAAATTAAAAAAAAAATCCAAGCTCTTCTTTATTTATTAACAATCAGTAATTATATGTGTTAATGAGGTTCAATGTAATATTTCAACACATGTATACAGCATGCTCTGATCAAATCAGGGTAATTAGCATTTCTTTCTTCTGTCCTTTCTTTATGTTTGGAGCTGTTATAGTTTGGATTTGGAATTTTCCCCAAAACACATGTGTTTAAAGCATGGGCTCCAAGGCAGCAAGGTTCAGAGGTGGGGCCTTTGGACAATGACTGGGTTGTGGGGGCTCTGACCTCATCCATTGAAAACTGCTACTCGAAGATGGGATTTAATTGGAAGAAGCGGGCAGGTCCTGGGCGGGGTTATATTTTCCATCCCAGCTCCGAGAGCTGACGGCTTTCCTCCACCAGGCCCTTCCACCCACCATGATGTTTCTGCTTTGGAGCCTGCCCACATGAACCTACCCTTTGCAGCTGAAATAAACCCTTTATCCAAAACAAGCCTTTCTTCAGGTATTTTGGTCACAACTACGAAAAGCTAACACAGGAGCCTTTGAGTTTTTATCTTCTAGATCTTTATAAGATATAACCCTTTCCCCTCATTAGTTAGTATCTGATGACACTATTTTCTTTTTGCTAGCATGTTCCTGTACAGATGGTCCCCAACTGGCCACAGTGGATTTGTAATTTTTTGACTTTACAATGAAGCCCATACAACCACTGTTTTCACTCTCAGTACGGTAGTCAATGAATTCCATGAGCTATTCAACATTGATTATAAAATAGTCTTGGCGTTAGACAGTTTTGCCCAACTGTAGGCTCATAGTAGGTGTTCTGAGCACTTTTAAGGTATATTAGGCTTAGTTATGGTATTCAATGGGTTCGTTGTGTTATGTGCATTTTCAACTTGTAATATTTTAAACTTACAGTTGGTTTGTTGGAACATGATCTCAACTGTTAGTTGAAGATCATATATATAAATATTTTTTTTCACATCCTCTTTTTCATATTATTCTTATAGGAAGAAGTATTTAAATTGCACAAAACTGGATTTTTTAGCATCTGTCTTTTAATGTTTATGGTTATATTTACTGATATATTTGGTCATATTCCTGCCATCCTGTTATGTCTTTTATTATCCTTCCTTGTTTTGTTTTGTTTTTGGGGTTTTTTTTTTTTTACTATCTCATCTTTAGCTGGATTGACTAGGCTTTTTTTCCATTTTTACTCATCAGTGATTTGAAACCATATATTTATAAATATATATAAACAGAATATATACATATATATATACAGAATATGTATATACATATATGTTTGTTATATGGTGTAATTATACTGTTTTTACTCTTTATTTAAAAAACATTTTTCTCAACATATTGGAATGTTTGTCAAGGTTAAGAATTAATCAATACCTATTAGCTACACTCATTAGGGCCGCTATATCTTGACATTATTATTGTCTTTCTTCCCTTTCTATGCACTAACTCCCTCTACCCATTCCCAATTTTTATTGAAATCTGGAATTTAATGGACGGAATTTTTTCCTAACAGTTCATTAAGCTTCACAGTCATATCGTCCATGACCTTTTGGAGTAAGGATTTACTAGTTCCTCTGCATAACACCTGTTGTTTGTATCCTATTTTCCTCCTCAATTCAGTTTTCCAACTGCTTAAGTATATCCTCTAGAGAATCTTTCAAAAAGGATTGTTAACCTCCTGAGTTCTTGTTCATCTAAAAATAATTTCTATATTACATTTAAATCACTTTTTGCTTCAGTACAGAACACTAGGTTAAAAATCTTTCTTTTCCTGTAGAGCTTTATGACACTAGGTCTTATAGAATTTTATATTTATTGCATTTGAGAAATTTGATGTGCATTTTTCTTCCCCTGAGGTTAAACTATTGAGATTTTTTTTTCTTCTTTGATTTTTCAAAATTTTCTGTTCTCTTTATTCCATATTTCTATTCTTTATACTTTTATTTTTTATCAGTATACCTACTGCTGAATCTTTCTCAATGCCTCCCTTATTTACCTTCAATACTTTGTAGACCCTTTTTTGTCTGAATAGTTGCTTTGAAATTACTGGTATATGCAGATTGTGAATGGATAGACAAAATATAATCAGATAAAGATTATCTGAGACAGATGTTGAACTCCTGTTTGTTTTTTGTACACACTGATTTATATCCCACATTTCATCTCTTGGAATTTTGCACCTTGTTCTGGACAGACGGCTTGCCTCAATATCCAGTCTATTCATGCACTCTTCAGTTCTATGCATTTCATTCATCAACCCATCTGTTGTAGGGACTTTTCATCTGAAAAATTTGTAAATCATAAGGAACTTCAGAGGATAACATAACACTCATGTGTCCATTATTTGAAATATTAACATTTTGTCATATTTGCTTTGGTTCCTTTTTAATAAAACATTACTGATAAAGTTACAGTTCTTTTTGTTCCCTAGTACTTTTCTTCACCTCCTCCAATAATACTATTATAAATATTATTTGTGCTTTTCCATTAATTTTCTTATAGTAGCTAACTTTTTTTTCTTTTTCTTTCTTCCTCCATTCTCCAGTTTCATAGTTTTCTAACATCTCAAGATAAATAGCATCAAGCTGGATTTATCTTTCTGAAGGTAACTTTCTTCACTCAATATTAAGTTTTATGAAGTTTGCTTAGGTGGTTGCGTATCTAGTTCATTCATGTTAACTACCATGTGATAAATCCATGTAGGAATATGTCCAGTTGTATCTTTCCCTCCCACTAATGATGGACAACAAAAATGTCTTTAAGTGTTTTTGTTGTTGTTTGTTTGTTTGTTTGTTTGTTTTTGCTATTAGCAGCACTGCAAAGAAAAAGGTGTGCACGTGTTTCTGGATGGGTGTTATGCTTCAATAAAAATACAGAAAACCTGTTGAACTGGCACCATAGGAACACAATGACTCTGGGTACTGATTGCTCAGTTGGCATTGCTTTTTAAAAGGCAGTTATGAATTATGTGCTATGTGGCAATTTATTTCAGTGGTCTGGTGGTTTTCAACTCTGGCTATACATTAGAGTTGTCTGGGGATATGATTTAAAAATATTGCTGTCCGGCCCTGCTCCAGACCAGCTAGATCGGACTCTGGGGCTGGGGCTTGGCATCAGCATTTTTACCTAGCTCCCCAGTGGTTCTTATGTGCTGCCAGGGTTGAGTACCATTGGTCTTGGAATGGAGCTGTTTTGATCATCTGTGTTCTGTTCTGATTTTCTCAGTGATTTCAGATGGGAGGAGGGTCAATTTAGATTAACTGCTTTATATTGTGTAATAACAAAAGTGCAGTTAAAATATGTATTATTACCAAAGTTCCTACGGGAAAAACAACTTCACTATAAATGTGAAACTTTTTAGTATCTACCTACCTCCTTCTTACAAGTCTTTGAAACAACTCCTCTAACAAGGAAATTCTCGTAAATTCGGTAATACGATTATTGTGTTGTAATAGAATAGAGAGTATTTCCTTAGGACAAATTCTTGGCAGTAAAATTGTTGGTTGAAACGAATGTTTACTGAGGTGCCCAGTGGGATTCCCATGGATAACACAAGAGTAAGCCTGCTCTTTTCCTCACCCCACCTCTTTTTGTTTTTAAGAAAAATATGTGCATTAGGAAAAAAAATCCCAATTGTACATAAAATTATTAAAGAGAAGATGAAAACCACCTGAAACTCTCAGTCACCCAGATAACCATCCTGAACGTGTTCCTCCCCCAGCATTTCAGGCTGTATATAGATTTATGTAATATAGATGCAGGTGTTGAGTTGTACTGCCAACTTTCTCCCATGTCTCCCTTCTGAGCCACTGTGATCAGGAGAGTGGCTTTGGCCTGGTACCACAATTATTGTTGTTTTTTTTTTAAAGAGCCAGCAATATAATCATTTTAGCATATATGTGTGCACATATATACACACACACATACTCATTCTGTGATATTATGAAATATACTGTATATTTGACCTTAGACCAGTTTCCTGATGTACATCTCCTAAAATCCTTGTACTCTTTGCGGTAATATAAGTGGATTTTGTATGCTAATGAGTTGACTGATGTCTGGGGACTCTTGGAGAGCTTCAGGAAACCAGCTGGTTTCCAGGGGAACCAACCACATGATTAAAGGTTGGGACTTTCAGTCCCATCCCCCAACCTCCAGGGAAAGAGAGGGGCTGAAGTTGAGATGATAAACCAAAGGCCAGGGATGTAATAATCAATCATGCCTACGTAATCAATCTTCCATAAAAACCCAAAGGATTGAGCTCTGGGGGCTTCTGGATAACTGAACACAAGGGAGTTCCTGGAGCCTGGTGGCCGGGGACAGAGCACAGAAGTTCCCTTCTCCCATACCTAACCTTATGCATCTCTTCCATCAGGCTGTTCAGCTCATCCTTTGTAATAAACTTTACAATAAATGAGTAAATTTAAGTCAAGTGTTTCCCTAAGTTCTATTTATTGCTCCAGCAAATTAAATTGAGCTCAAGGAAGAAGCTATGTAGACTGTGATTTATAACTGGTCAATTGGAAGCTTAGCTCACAAGCAGGGACTTCTGATTGACATGTGAAGTGGAGATCTTGTGAGAGGAAGCATCTGCGGTCTTGTGATACTCAGTCCTCAACCTGTGGGGTCTGATGCTTCCTTCAGGTAAATAATAACAGAATCAAGTTGAATTGGAAAACATCCAATTGGTATCTGCTGGAGAATTAGCTCAGAATTGCTTGCTGTATGTGGGGAAACCACATGCATATCACAAAGGGATCACAAAGGTGTCCTGGCTTGTGAGAATGTAGTAGGTGAAACTAGATTTGTTTTTTCCTATGTACTTACACACAGATACACAATATATACAAATAAAAATTTTATTTGTGTGGTAGGGACAGATGAGGCAAGGCACCAAAGACAGCAGGAAACAGTTTTATTTGGCTGCAGCCAGGTTCAGAGGGCACAGCTTTTGCTGTAATCAATCAATCCCCTGAACCCTGAGTTCAGGGAGTTTCAAAGTTTTACACCCAGCATGTAAGGCGAGGGGCTCAGAAGTTCACAGTCTGCAGAAGTTCACATAAAAGCAGCTTTTTCTTTCACTGTTCTGGGTAAGTTAACTCTTCAAGGACAACACCTGAGAAGGGGGGAGCTTCTTCTCCCCTTTCTTTCCTCCCCCTGCCAGCTGTTACCATGGAGCCCAATTGGTATCTTCTCTTATTTAGGAATGTGGACATCTCTGTGAAGCCCAGCTCAAGGCCAGAGGCCTTGTTTGCACATTTCTACAAACTACTAAACTGGATATATTTGTGAAAAACTAGTAAGGGGGTGTCCAGCACCTGGAGTGCTGATTATCTTCCCGGCCAGTGGCCAAGTAAATAGGGTGACACGAAAATAGGAAGTTTATCTACATTGAACTCTTTTTCAGAGACTCTTTTTCTGACAGTGTCAAAATCAGCCATGGTGGAGATTTCTGAAGAAGCCCAGTTAAGACTTTTCTGTGGAGAAAGGGGGTTCCACTACATTTGTGTACACACACACACACACACACAATTTTTTCTCAGACTTAAGACAGAGTGGTCTTTGAGAATAAATTAGACTGGATTTTACCTCAAGTAGTTTAGGAGAAAACAGCCTGGGCTCTCTTTTTCTCCTTTGTAGTCTCCATTCCACTCTTGTCCCCTCACCAAGACCAACAAGAGAAGAAAATTGTTGATCTCCCACAATTTCAAGACACAGAAAGGAACTGCAGCCACTCACACTGAGTATCAATGTCTAACAGGTAAAATCAAAAGTACCCATTTTGGTTCTCAGTGCGGGTCTTGGTTGGTAGTGTTTCTCAGGCTACGGTATGGGAGCTCGTGGTCGTACTTGACCTTCTTTGTCTTTAGAAGGATCTGGCCTTCTTTCTCTGACTGGTCACACCTCAGAAATCTCCTCCTACCTGGCTGCTCCTCTTTAGGCACCAGCATTCTGTCAGGTCAGGCCTCCCCTACCCCACCTCCTGCATCATCTTCCACGTGGCCCTCAGAGTTACCTTCTAAAACTCTTCTGATCCTGCTTTGGAGCCTCCCTGTGGAGGCTTACATTTACTCATTTATTGTAAAGTTTATTACAAAGGATGAGCTGAACAACCAGATGGAAGAGATGCATAAGGCAAGGTATGGGAGAAGGGCTTTGAGCTTCTGTGCTCTCTCCTCTCAAGCCAAAGCCCCTAGCTCAGTGGTCAAGGGCCTTTGCAGTCTGGAGTCAATGACTTCCTCACAGTTTCATGTGGCCTCCTTCTGCTGTCCCTAGCATGGCCGACACACCAACTGCTCTGCCAGCATGTCAGGCTCTTTTAAGCATCTTTCTTTGCAGGGTTGATCCTCTGGCTCAGATGCCCTTTCTTACCTGGAGAAGTCTTTCTCATCTCTCAAGACCTACTCCAGATGTTTTCTGTTTGGGGACATTTTTCTTTAATCTCCCTATACCTCAGAGCCATTTGCTTACAGGTAAGGATTTGGGGGCAGGAGGGCCATTTGACCTGGGCATTCAGAAAATGTCTCAAATTTGAACTTCTGAGGTTTTCAAAATGATGTATGTATCCACACACATAAAGGATAATACACACCATTGGAAAACAACAAGTTTCATTATTTGCCTTTAAGTATGTCTCATTGTTAGCCACTAAGCAACACAAGCACCTTTTGGGGAAAATTCCTAAAGGACCTTGAAAGCATCCTTTCTTTTATTTTAGCTAAAACGTTTTGGAGGAACTTACAATGAACCAGCCATGATCTACAAGATCACTGAGTCACTCTTTTATTTTAGATTCCTGTAGAAAACTAGGCTTATTATGACATTGAGCTGAGCACAGTCTGAAACATTTGCATCTGCTATCTTTGTGACCCTGAGCTGAGCTTGCCCAGAAGTTCTGGTGTCTGCCATGTTCAAGTGTCCTTGCCAGCCCTTTTAACCTTCTACCAGTGTGCTCCACGACCTTGACCTGAGCATGCCAGGAATGGATCCACCATCTTTTCCTCTTGAATTATGACCCTGAACCGAGCATGCTCAGGATTGTGCCCTCCCCTAAAATGAGTACCTGTAGTCTCCTGGAATAAAATCCCCATGCTTCCTTCTTCTGGGGAAGCACACGGTTTTGAAGACGATTCCAGTGTTCTCCTTAGTCATCGTGGGGAGTAAATCTTTCTCCATTCTTTTGTCCTGTGATCTTGCTCATAGGCGTCTCACTCATCAAGAACTAAACCCTTTGCATTTGGTTACATCATCACCCAACCACACTGGCCACAGGGCAGTATAAATTCATGGTTGCTTTAAAATAACAAACTGATGATATAATGACTAACACAATTACATGGCATCTATCTTTTTATTAAAATCACTAGTTGCTAAATGTATAGGTTTAAAACATGCCACAGATTTTGGAACATTTTCTAGGCGTATTTTCCTTCTTTAATTAAAAAAAAAAATGACAAAAGAAGTCTATGGCCCTTCCTGCCTTGTCCCCTACAGAAGCCCAGATAGATGTGTTGTGATACTGAGTTTGGTGCGGCCAAACCAGGCTGAGTAGGAGAGCTTCACCTAGTTCCATGATCCTCTCCTCCAAGCTCAGGCTGCCAGTGTTCAGGGATGCAGTGGGAGTAAGACCTTGGCCCAGATTCTCTCTGGCTCTTTGCCTCACTCTCACAGGTTCCTCCAGACTTTGGAAGGGGAAAGGGGACTAGAGGAGCAGTAGTGTCTCTTGCAGGGCTGGCTCTGCAGTGATCTGCATGGCAGGCCCTCCCCAAAGGGCTCATTTATGGATGTTGGACCTTCCAACCATGTACAGTCCACCAGCTTGAGATGCCTCCCTGAGGCCTGCAGCACCCCGCGAAGTTATGTTCACCTCCCCTGCTGCACCCTCAAGCTATTTAGGATGAGCCCCCCTCCTCCTGACTGCAGCCCTTGGGAAGAATGCTTTCAAGACACATCCTTCCAGAAAGCCCTTTGGGCACTGCTTCCAGGGCCACCTTCTCTCTTCCTCCTATCCCTGTCCCCTTTCAAGGTCCAGTCAGCCTCCCACCATCACCACCCACTAGAAACAGGGAGACATCAGACTGCATGATCATGTCACCCAGACTCTGGGAACACATCTGATTCTCCAAAGAGCATCTTTCCTGTGCCCCTGGCCTTTGGCTCCTTTGGGCTGGGCCTTCCAGCCTCTGTAGCTCAGTCCTTCTCATAGCCTCTCCAGGAGGAGTTCTCGCAGGGCTCCTATTTGGTTGGGAAGAAGACATCCCCTCAAATGCAAAGTGCTCTTTTCTTCTTCAAATCCCATTAATCCATTTTCTCTTGCTGTTGTATACAAGCTTAGGAGCTTAATTTTAAAGCAACACAAATTTATTACTCTCCATTTCTGTAGATCAGAAGTCCAACACTGTCTCACTGGGCTAAAATTGAGCAGGACTGTGTTCCTTCTGGAGGATCTGGGTGAGCTCCAGTGTCTTGCCTTTTTAAACTTCTAGAAGTCACCTGCATTTCTTGATCATGGACCCTCCACCCTGGTCTCTCGGAAGCCAGCCGGGTTACATACCTGTCTAGCTGTTCCTTTCTTTCTTCTACAGTCATGACTCCCTCTCAGACAACAAGGGAAAGGGTCTCCAAATTTAAGGATCCATGCAAGTAGATTGGGTTTGCTTGAGTCTCCAGGACACTCTCCCTATCTTTAACGTCTTTACCTTAATCACATTTGCAAAGTCTCTATTTCCTTGTCAGGTTCATATTTACGGGTTCCAGGGATTCATACATGGTAGATTTGGCAAAAGAGGCTTTCTCTACCAGGCCTACCACATCCATTGCATCCATGAGCCTCTTTCAGATCTCCAGTCTTGTCTTATATGTGCTGGAGAAGGAGAGGGGGGTTGATGGCCGTGGAATGGACTCTGTCATATTTCTGGAAATCCTTGTGGGGCTTGCGTGTAGCTCTCTTTTATATATTTGGTACTTACTGCCTATTGCCTTCAGCCTTAAGTTTGGTTAAATAAATATTATAGGAGGCCCTTGTTTGGGTTAAGGCGCCTATATCGGGCCCCTGCAGAACAGACCAAATATCAAAATAAAGTCACTCATGCTGAAGATCCACATTGCCAAACGGAAACTAAGTCACTATCTGATCTTCTGAGAAATCACAAGAAATAGTTCATAGCCCATTTTCCCAACAGGCCAGTTTCAGTCAATATGATAATGAAGTCTCCTCTGCTTTAGTCCTTACCAAAATAAATAGATACCCAAAACTGCAGTGGCCTATTGATAAACCATCGGTGATTTTTCTCCTCTCCATTCTCCCTGTCCCCCACCTCACAAGGAAAGCAACTTTGAAATGATCAATCTGCTTTTTGTTCTTTGTTTCTGCTTTCTTTAGCTCTTTCTGATTATAAAACTAACCTCTTCTGCTCAGCCCAACAGAACACTTCTATTTAAAGTATTGCCTGATTCTCGAATCACAAATAAAGCCAATTAAGATCTTTAAATTTGTTGGGATTTTGTCTTTTGACAGCTTTTATACCAGAGTCCCAGGCACCCAGAAAAATCACATCCCACCCACTGACTGTGTGTGTTTCTTTCCTGCTCCAGACTCTGAGATCCTTGGGGGCAGAATTTGTTTTTCATTCATCTAATGAGCCTTCTGGAAAAAAGTTGGTTGCTTGTAGGACAGAAGAGGAAAAGACAGTTCTCTGATTCATTGCTTAAAGGAATTAGAGATACAGGACACTTGTCAAAACTCTGCAGGAACAAGTGTCTTAATACGGTTATTTAAAAGAATAGGTGGACTTTAGACAAATATTAGGCCACGTTAACTTGCCAAGAAAGCAAAAGGGACTCCTGACCCTCCTGGATTGATGATATCTTTGTTATTTCAACCAACAGGCCAAGTGTGGGAAAGCACGTAATGGAATTCCAGCCTCCTCTCCGGGAAGAGGTTTGCTAGGGACACAGTCTCCGCTCCTGGGCTGCCTTAGAGCTGTGAGCTTAAATCCTGTTTCTCCTCTTCAACTACAGCAGAGCTGACTGCAGGTAGATGGGTTTCAGTGTCGCCCTGGGGCCCCAGGGAAGGTTGGAACGCTCTACATCCTGTGAACTCTCCATGGAATCTGGTATCATGCAGCAAGACAGGCTCACCGTCAGTCACCCTCCGGGTGGCAGTAGGGATGCACTGGGTTATAGTCACTCCCACTGCACCTCTTATTTATGCTTGGCTCTCAGGCAACCTGAATTCATCCTGTCACTTCTAAACAAAGCCTCAGGGAGAAGGGGTGAGGGGATGGAGTAGATGGCAGGGCACGTGGGGCTGCCATTCACATCCTGGATACACCCAGACTCAAAACATAGTGAAAACCTCCAAATGACTCCATGAATATGTCCACGTATGCCAATGTTCCTCTTTATTTGGTACAGTAGTCTGAATGAATGGCTCCCAAAGATATCAGGTCCTAATCCCTCGGAACCTGTTTTATTTCATATAGCTGGAAAAAAAAAAAAACCAAAAGGATTTTATGGATGTGGTGAAGGATCCTGAGATGGGGAGATTATCACCCAGATTTTCAACATGAGCGTTACGTGCAGCCACAGGTGCTGCTGTAACAGGGAGTCAGGGGGAGCGTGGACTGCCACAGAAGATACGGCAGTGTGACCGTGAAGCACAGAGTGGAGTGTTGGGACTCAGGAAAGGATACCCCACTGTATGATGCTTTGGCACCCTGCCCACTTTGAACTGAAGGACATTGGAAGGGCCTCAGAAGCAGCCTCAGAACCAAGTTCTCTCTGACCGTCTCCTGCTGCCCTCCTGTCCTCTACCCCTCCTTTTTCCTTCAAAGCGAGTCACAGAGATTAGAATTCCTCTCTCCAAGGTGGCCCATAGAAACTAGAACTCCTTCTGCCTGCAGCCAGACGAACTAGAAAGAATTATTGCTCTAAAATTTGCCCCTCCCTATGCCCTTCCATCTGGGAGCTGACTCTAAAGAAGTTCTCCAAACAATCTTGTCGGATAGAAGGTCCTAAGACCCTCATTCCAGAGGGACTGTGCTCCTTACTTGGGAGGAAGAAATGCTACAAAGAGAATCTGGATCATTGGTTTGGCTGGGTTCCCCTCTGGACTCATTACCGTTAGACCACACCCTTTTTGTCCTATCGACATTTCACAGCCGTCTTTGAACCTGAGCATCAAACACTATCCATGAGTCTTCATCCTGAAGGCTCCCAGGTCCTATAAAACCATAATGAAATAAAATTGTTATCCTTTCTCTGTTAACCTGTCTTTTGTCATAGGAGTGTTGGCCGTGACCCAGACAATGGGGAGGAAAGGCACTACATCTTTCCACCCCTCCAGTTGTGATGTGGCCACAAGTCAAGGAATGACAGGAGCCTCTGGTGGCAGGAAGAGGCAAGGCACAGCTTCTCCCCCAGAACTTCTAGAGGCAGCCCTTCCCTGTTGACACCTTGATTTCAGCCAGAGGGATTGGCTTTAGATGTCTGACCTACAGAATTGTCAAAGAAAAATATCTAAATCTTAAGCCACCAAATTTGTGATAATTTGTTAAAGCAGACTTGGGAAATGAATACATTTGGTATGTTGCTGAGAACTTATAATATATGACCTTCTTTCGACAAATATTTACTATAGGGCAGGCACTTTAGAACCAGGGAGGCAGGCAGAGGAGGAGAGAGGATGCTTACAAGCCCTCACCCCCCATCCAATGCAGAGTGTTCCAAATGTGTGTACTTTTCTGCAAAGAAATTTTATAATTTGCATCAGGTTCTGAGGGGGTCCGTGCCCTCCAAAAAAACTGAGAAGCCTTGCTGTGACTGTCGGTCAAAGTTTCTTCCTTGGCTGAGAGACTCTCCAGGAAGACCTTGAGGACCATGTTGACAGAGAGAGAGAGAGTGAATGGCACGAAGCCAAAGTGAATCCTTCACTTCTCCTGGAAGAAATGGCAAAGAGATAGTAATTTCAATATTGAATCTTATTGCTTAAATTTTAGGGATCATTTATCTACACAAATATTTACTGAAAACTTAGAATGTGCCAGCTACTGCTCTTAGCCAGTGGGGATACAGTGGGGGAACAAAACAGACCAAAAAGTCCAGCTGTCGTGGAGCTGGTGTTCCCGTTAAGAGGATGGACAAAATCCCAGTCAACACACAATAACTCAGGGGGTGTGGAGTGGGTGACTGCAGGGAGCAAGGCTGACAGTGGGCCTTGGGGACGTGCTTTCTTTACATACTGGTCAGAAGAGATTCTCTGCAAAGGCCATGTGTGAGGAAGTGAAGGAATGAGCCACAAGAATCCACAGGGAAGAGAGCCCCCAGACCAGCAGTAGGTATACTGCCTAAAACAGCTGCTGGTTTACTTGAGCTGGCAAAGAGATTAGCAGTCAACAGAGGGAAACCATTAAAATTAGGAGGAAATTCTTCCTCATGATGTTAGAAGAAAATTATGTTCTGTTGAGTTGGATAGAATTTTTCTTAGGGAAGGAATACACACACACACACACACACACACACACACACACACACACATGCAGAGTAGACTAAAGCAATCCAGAAAACAAATGGAACTTGGGGTTTCAGGCCAATGCAAAGGAATAATGAACTGGCTCACAGAAGAGGTGGGACAGTGTTGGTTGGATGTCTTATTGGATTTTTTTTTTTTTGGTGTTTTGTAACTGAGTCTTTGAGCGTCTGTCTGACTTCACTGCTGGATATGGATAATAAGTCTCTGCTCATATTCGAGAGTGTAAGACAAGACAGCAGGCCCTTGAGTTGAAAGACATCAGACCCTTTCCCCAGGAAAGCTACTAGTGAACTTCAAGGAAAGAAGACCACTGAGCCAGTGATTTGGCTTTAGAAGACCAAGTCCAAGGATTTAGAGAAGAGTGTGAAGAACATGGATCCTGGAGGACCTGGGCCTGCAGAAATGGGATTTCCAGGGCTCCAGTTCCTGAAATGCTGTGAGACTCCTTGTTCACAGCAAATAAACACTCTTGACTTGATGTCACATATGGAGGCAACCAAGAGGCAGTGAAGGATGGTACCCAAGAGCCTGTGCTTGGAGCAGAACAGGCCTCTACTTGAATTTCAGTCCCTCTTTTTATTCTGTGACCTTGGGATAGTTACTCCTCCCTTAAGATCCATTGTGGGGTGAAGAGTGTCCCCCTAAAATTCATGTCCATCCAGAACCTCAGAATGTACCCCTATTGGAAATAGGAATTTACAGATGTAGTTAGTTAAGATGAGGCCATTTAGGCTTAGGGCAGCCCCCAAATCCAACGGCTACTGTCTTTATAAAAGAGGGAAATTCAGATCAGAGACACAGACTGTCGCGACCCCTCGCCGGCAAGGGAAAACACGACACAGGATTCTTCTTTCAGCAGTTTATTCAGGCCTTGATTCATGTATCATCTTCTAGTGACCCGTCGCCGAGCGCCCAAGCACAGCCTAATAAAGCCTCCAGCATACCAATCTTAAGCTGCCACGTGGACCTTTCTCATAGGGTGGTAAGGGATTGCGTGCTAATTCTCCATATTAGGAGTTGTTTATCACAGGCCACAGTGGAAGCCGGCGCCATCTTCTAATGGCGGCCACGGTCCAATTAGAACGGCTCACCACAACAGACATGCACAGGGAGACAGCCATGTGATGACAGAGGCAGAATTGGAGTGATGAAGTGATAAGTCAAGTCAGCTTTCTGTTACTGTGACAAAATACCTGAGAAATCAACTTCATAAAGGAAAAGTTTTATTCGGGGCTCACGGTTTCAGAAGTTTCAGTCCATGGTCTCTCAGCTTTATTGCTGTAGGCCTGCGGCAGCACAGTCATCATGTTAGAAGTATGTGGTGGTAAAGGCTGCTCACTTCATGGTGGCTGGGAGGTAAAAATAGAGGAAAGGAACGAGACTCCAACGTCCCCTTCAGGGGCTCTCTACTGACCTAAATTCCTTCCACTAGGCTTCACCTCCGACAGGTCCCACCGCCTCCCAATAGCACTACAAGCAGGGGGTGGGGCAAGCCTTCACCACAGGAGCCTCCGGGGGACATTCAAGATCCAAACTACGGCATCAGGAATCCAAGGATTGATAGCAGCCACCATAAGCTACCAAGAGACAAAGAAGGATTCTCCCCACCCTTCGAGCGAGCGGGGCCCTGCTGATCACTTGATTTTGGACTCTGGGAGAATACATGTGTTAAGCCACTGATTGTATGGTCATTTCTAGTGACAGCCCTGAGAGACAAAAGTGGTATCTTCATCTGCAAGTTGAAGAAGAGGAGTTGACAATATAAACCTGCCTTGTACCCAGCAGGGTGCTTGGGAGTCATCTGCGAGGGAGGCCCTGCTCCACACCACCGTGTTGCTTAGTTCTCAGGACCATGGTGGTACGACCAGCAGACACCAGTACCTGAGTCAGCCCAGAGACCAGAACTGCAGCCTGGCTGCAGTTAGATGTCTGACCTGTGGTCCAGCTACACGGGCTGGCAGGCTTACATTCTGGTGGGAGACTCTGACAATAACCAAGGAACTTGGGGCCAGGCGCTATGGCACACGCCTGTAATCCCAGGGGCTTGGGAGGCTGAGGCAGAAGGATTGTGAGTTCAAACCCAGCCTCAGCAACCTAGCGAGGCCCTGAGCAACTCTGTGAGACCCTATCTCTAATAAAATATACAAAAGGGATGTGGCTCAGTGGTTAAGTACCCCAGGTTCAATCTCCTATACCAAAATAAACTAAAAAATAAGATAAAGAAATAATCAAGTAACTTACACTAACATGTGCCCTAAGGAAAAAAACAAGACAGGGCGAGAAAATAGAGAGGGCTGGAGGGCAGGGACCACAAGCTATTTTTAAGTAGTGTCAGGGACAGTTCTCTCCACACTATCCCAGGTGCATGACATATACCCAGGGGATGCTCTTTGATTCTGAGTGGGGCCAAGGCTCCATTCGGGCAGCGAGGGGCAGTTGTTGCTTCGTGCCTGCTGGGTCTGTCTCCTTCCTGACCTCAGGCCAGCAGCTGCTGCTGCGGAGTTGTGAAGGGCCGTTGGGGAAGCAGCGCCTCAGGAGGATTCTGGGGCTGGGAGCCCACTGCTGCCAGCTCGGCTTGGCGATCCCCTTCTGCTCATCAGCACCCGTGCATCCTGGAGAGCATCGCCAGATGACTGATTCTTGGAAAGTAACCAACTTCCCTGAACCTCAGTTACTCATATGCAAAAAAGACATAATGATAGCCCATCTCTTTTGTCTGTCTGATTTTTTTTTTGGGGGGGGGCATAGCTGAAACAAATAATTTACTTAACAAATGTTTATTGAGCAGCTATAATGTGCCAGGTGCTCATCATACTAGGTGGATACACAGGTTGAACAAATCCCCTGTCCTCAAGTACCATACAGTCTAGGGGGGAGAGCAGACTTCAGTAAGCAAATTCCAAGCCAGGCTGAGTGCCGCAGAGGGGAAAATGGCAAGAGGAGGAGCCGGCTCTGCTCTGAGCAGTGCAGGAAAAGCCCGTCTTGAGAACTGAAAGGCGAAACGCGCCCCTCTGCTCTTTGTAATGGGCACCATTAAAATGTGCAAATCAGTGGAGGGACTTTTTGGTAGTATTCGTTTTTTGAACCCCCAAATAGGGTAAGCTTTTCCAATGAACAAAGGGTTATTTCATCCCAAGAGGGATTCTGCTTTCTGGATTTTGTTCGTGGTTTTAAATTTTTTTGTTTATTTTCTTTTACATGAATGAAACTCTGCCAAGCTCTTGGACCTGAAAGGAAGGATGAAATACTGCAGGTGAACAATGAAGTACCCACCACCCCTGGACACCCTTTGTAGGCCCCTCCTAGATGTCAAAGACCCTGCCTCCTATCTCTGTCCCCAGGGAGACGCCATACCCCAAAGGCTGTATGTGTGATTCCCTGTCTTCACTTACACTGTTACGTGTTTACCTGGAGGAAATTCTCTGTTGACCTGACATTATATTTGCTTTGACTTTTTTTCTGGAGACTTTTCTGAAGAGAAGTTTTAGGGTCACAGTGAATCTGAGAGGAGGGCTCACAGGTATCTGATATCATCCAGGCCCTCCCATCTGCATGGCCTCCATTATCGACATTCCCCCACCTTGGGTACAGCTGCTGAGCCTGCACGGCAAGCAGTCACACGCTGTGCTGTACATTCACGGGCTTGGACAGGGTCCATCATTACAGTATCACACATGAAAGAATTGAGCGGCTGAACTTCGCTAAAATTAAAAATGTCTGGGCTGGGGATGTGGCTCAAGCGGTAGTGCGCTTGCCTGGCATGCGTGCGGCCCGGGTTCGATCCTCAGCACCAAATACAAACAAAGATGTTGTGTCGCCAGAAAACTAAAAAATAAATATTAAAATTCTCTCTTTCTCTCTTTAAAAAAAATTAAAAATGTCTGCTTTAGTTTATATCTTTAAAAGTCATTGCCAAACCCCAGGCCATCTAAATTTCACCCTAGACTATCTTCTAGAAGATGATAGTGTTGCATTTTGTATTTAAATATGCAACCCATTTTGAGTTAATTTTTGTGATGGGTATGATAAGGCCTGCGTTGAGATTCATTTTTGCATACAGATGTCCAGTTATCCCAGCACCATTTGGTGAAAAGACTCACCTTTCTTCACTGCATTGGCTTTACTCCTCTGTTAAGATCACTTGACCCTATTGAATTGGGTCTGCTTCCGGGCTGTCTGTCCTGTTGCATTGGTGAATTTGTCTGTTCATTCGCCAACATCACCATCTTCATGACTAAAGCTTTATGGTCCACGCTGTGAAGAGGTGGGGTCTTGGCAGGATCGAGTCTTCCTTACACAGGAACAGGGGATACATTTTTACTTATTTAGTTATCCTCTGTTTCTTTTATCAGAATTTTGGAGTTTTTCATATTAAAACCTTGTGCATGTTTTGTTAGATTTATGACAAGGTATTTAGGTTTTGGTGATGCAGGTGGACCCTGGTATCCTGTTTTTAATTTCAAATGCTGCCTGTCTGTAACTGGTATATAGGAAAACAGTTGACTTTCATATATTGATCTTGTATCCTGCAACCTTTCTACAATTGCTATCGTTGATTCCAGGAGGGTGGTTTTCCTTTCCTTCTTTCCTCCCTCCCTCCCTCCCTCCTTCCCTTCCTTTCTTCCTTCCTTTCCTAGTCATTTTTGTCAATTCTTTTAAGTTTTCTACATGGACAGTCAAGTCATTTGTGAATAAAGAGGGTTTTATCTCTTCCTTCCCAATCAATATGTTCCCTCATTTGCTTTCCTGGTCTTACTACAGTGGCTATGTCTTCTGGAATAATACTGAAAAGGAGTGGGAGAGGGGACACTTTGGCCTTGCTCCTAACCTTAGTGGGAAAGATTCTGGGTTCCTGCCATTAAGTGTGATGTTTGTTAGCTGTAGGGCCCTTGTAGATATTCATTTCAAGTAAAGGAAGTTCTTCTCCAAAAATTCCTTATATACTGGGAGTTTTTATCATAAAGAGATGTTATAGTTTTGTTAAATACAGTTTCTCTAATTATTAACATGTTCATGTGATTTTCCCTTCATTAGCCTGTTGGTGCATGTTAATTTTCAAATGCTGAACCGGATTGGCAGATCTAGGTAAATCCCACTTTGTTGTGGCTTCTTCTTCTTCTTCTTCTTCTTCTTCTTATTATTATTATTATTATTTATATAACATTGGGATAGATTTGCTAATGTTTTGTTGAGGATTTTGTATCTGTGTTCATGTGAGACATTGGTTTATAGTTTTTCTTTTCTGTAATGTCTTTAAGACAATGCCTCACAGGATGAATTATGAACTGTTCCCTCTGCTTCTGTCTTCTAAAAGAGATTCTAAAAAATCAGTGTAAGTTCTTCCTTAAATGTTTTGTGGAATTCACCAATTAGTCCATCTGGGCCTAGAGCTTTCTTCAATATGTTTAAAAATACCGGCCTATTTAAATTGTCTCTTTCTTCTTCTGTGAGTTTTGACAAACTCTGTCTGTCAAGGAATTAGTCCATTCCCTCTAGATTATGAAGATATTCTTATTCTCCCTTCAGTGGCCATGGGGTCTGTAGTGATGTCCTCTCTTTAATTTCTGTGATTCATAAACTGTGTCCTCTTTCTTTTTTTCTTAGGGAAAACTGGCTTGAGGCTGATACATTTAGTTGATCTTTTCAAGAATGAGCTTTGGGAATTACTGATTTTCTCTATTGATTTTCTGACATATGTTGTAATTTTTATTCTTTCTTTTCTTTGGTTTACTTCAGATTTACTTTGCTTTTCTTTTTCTGGTTTCCTAAGGTGGAAGCATGTGTTTGGTTTTTGATCTTTCTTCTTTTCTGATATATCCATTCAACACTAGAGTAGCACTGTTCGTAGGAAAGCAAAAAACCTTTTGCTACTTTCCATGAATTTTGGTAAATTGTGTTTTCATCTTAATTTAGCTAATAACGTTTCTGATTTATTTTGACATTTATTCTTTGATCCCTTTATTATTTGGAAGTGCATTGCTTAATCTCCATGTATTTTTGAAATTTCCAATTATTTTTCTTACTGATTTTGACTTTCATTCCATGTGCTCTGAGAGTGGACATTATACTTTTTAAAATTTTTATCTATTTATTTTTTGCTAATTTGTGTTTTTGAGGCCCAGAATGTGATCTGTCTTGGTGAATGTTCCTTATGACCCTGAGAAGAATGTATATTCTGCTGTTATTGGATGAAGTAGTCTATGGATGTCCATCCTATCCAGTTGATTGATGGTGTTTTTGAGTTCAATTATGTCCTTACTGATTTTCTGCCTGCTGAATCTGTCCATTTTCTGATAGAAGATTGATAAAAGTCTCCAACTCTGATAGTGGATTCATCTATTTCTCCTGGTAATCCAATCAGTTTCTGCCTCAAGTGTTTTGACATTCTGTTGTTAGATGCATACACATTAAAGGTTATTATATCTTCTTGGAGAATTGACCCCTTTATTTTTACACAATGTCCTCCTCTCTTTCTGACAACTTGCCTTGCTTTGAAGCCTGTTCTGCTGACATGAATATAGCTACTCTCCTTTTCTTTTGATTAGTGTTACTGTGGTACACGTTTTTCATTTCATTTAGTTTAAATCTATATTTCATTATATTTCAAGTGGGTTTCCTGTCAACATCATATAGTTGACTCATGTTTTTCTAATTCATTCTGACAATCTCTGTATTTTAATTGACTCATTTAGACCATTAACAAATTCAAAGCAATTATTGATACAGTTGGATTAGTACACTGTATTACTGGAGATATATACATAAGCATACATAATTGAATACACTGTTGCTATTATGTTTAACAAATTGTCCGTTTGATTAAGAATAAGTAAATCAAAAGTTTTAATTTCACCTTTGCCTTTTCTTTTGATGCTGTTCCTTTCTTTACAAAGATTTGAGTTTCTGACTTATTCTCCTTCTCACTCAAGATCTCTTTGAACATTTCTTGCAAGGTAAGCTTATTGGCAACAAATTCTTTACATTTTTGTCTGTCTGGGACAGTCTGTCTTTATTTCTTTTTCAATTTCAAAGGTTGATTTCACAGGATACGGAGTTCTAGGTCGGTGGGGGTTTTTGTGTTTGATCGTTTATTTGTTTGTTTCTGTCAACAGTTACAATACCTCACCTCACTTCTTGCTTGCATAGTTTCTGAAGAGGTCAGATGTAACTCTGATCTTTGCTCCTCCGTTGGTGAATTGGTTTTTCTTTGTCTTCCTTCAGTGCTTTATCTTTGATTTTCTGTAGTTGGAAAATGATATGCTTCGGTTCAGAGGATAGTTATTCTTGTTGGCTTTTGCTTGTTTAGTTCAGGCATTTTTCCTACTTGATGATCTCTTGAGCTTCCTGGGTCTTGGTTATCATTATGTCTGTGTTCCTCTTATTATTATTATTATCCCACAGTTCTTAAATATTCTGTTCTCATTTTAAAATAATCTTTGTTCTCTTCTCTTTTCAGTTTTGGAGATTTCTGTTGATGTTCAGTTATCCTTCTGGACCCATATGACCTTGACTCCAGGGCCCCCATGGATACCAGGGTCTACAGATACACAGCATGTGCATATAACCTAAGCCCATCTCCTGCATACTGTAAATCCTCTCTAGAGGACATATGATATCCAATAGAGTACAAATCCTGTGCTAATAGTGGATATATTAAATTTCTTGGGAAATGCTGACAATAAAAAAAGTCTGTACATGTTCAGCAAAGACTCAATTTTTTTCCCAGAAGTTTCAATCCACAGTTGAACCCATGGATACAGAACCCATTGATATAGAGGTTCGATTGTGTCCTCAAGCTCAGAAACTCTTTCTTCAGCCTTGTCTAGTCTACTAGTGGACCCATCAAAGGCATTCTTCATTCCTGTTACAGTGGGTTTTGTTTTTATCTTTAGCAGTTCTTTCTGTTCTCTCCTAGGACTTCCATCTCTCTGCTTACATCGTCCATCTGTTCTTTACACATCATCTACCTTATCCATTAGAGCCTTTAGCCATTAGAGTCTGACAATTCCAATATCCCTGCCACATCTGGTTCTGACACTTGCTGTCTTCAAACTGTGCTTTTTCCTTTTCATCTGCCTTGTAGTTTTTCATGAGAGTCTTTTGTAATGCCTGGAGCGTGGTTCCCATCAGTTTCTGCTCTGATGTGTTTCCATGTCTCTGGATCTTCCTTTGAGTCACAGTAGTTTGCCTCATACCCTCACTTCTCCTAGAGATCTAAGATGAAGATTTTTCAGTTTCTTCAGTTTCTTTCCTACCGGTTAGGATGGAGTGTCAAGTTTCAACCTCCTTACATGTGAAACTGAAAAACAGAAATTCTTTTTACTTCTTGTTTGAATTTCATATAAATAGAATCACAACATTTGCTTTCTTCTGACATTTGCTTTCTTTATTCAACATCAGGTTGACAAGATTCATGCCTCTGGATGGATGTGTGTAGTTCCCTCATTTTCACAGTAGCATAATATTCTACTGTGTGTCTGTGCACAGTTTGTTTTGTTCTCCCACTCATTGGTGGGAGTTTGGGTTGAAAGTAGTAATTAAGACAACACTGTATTTACACAGACCAATAATCAGATCAGTAGAAGAGAATAAAGAACCCAGAAACAGATGGATCCATTATACAGAAGTCTGGTTTAATCCAGCACTGTCTTTGCAGATCAAAGGGAGAAGGAATAAATTTAGTCAATAAAAAGGGGACAGTAAATATTTATATAGAGAGAAATAAATTCTGATTAATGAAAGACAAAAAAGCAGGAGATAAAGGGGCTGGGGATGTGGCTCAAGTAGTAGCACACTCACCTGGCATGCATGAAGCACTGGGTTAGATCCTCAGCACCACATAAAAATAAAATAAAAATATTGTGTCCACCTAAAGCTAAAAATTAAATATATTTTTTAAAAAGCAGGAGATAAAAAGTTAAAATATCTGCTTGGCATTGTGGCTCATGCCTGTAATCCCAGTGGCTCAGGAGGCTGAGGCAGGAGAATCAAAGTTCAAAGTTAAAAAAAAACAAACAAATCAGAGTTCAAAGCCAGCCTCAGCAAAAGCATGGTGCTAAGCAACTCAGTGAGACCCTCTTTAAATAAATACAAAACAGGGCCGGGGATGTGGCTTGGTGGTCAAGTACCCCTGAGTTCAATACCTGGTACAAAAAAAAAAAAGTTAAATAATCTTAGAAAATGCTACATAGAGGTTTTTAACTGTATGTCACAGACCTCCAGTGGGCTGGTAGGCAGGATTGAGTAGGTTCATGAATGTGAACAGGAAAAAAAAGGAATAACTATTTTGGCTCACCTCTAAATTAGAGATTCAGTCATGAACATGGACAACATAGCATAGCAGTCTCAGTACCTGTGACTTTGTCACTAATAAAAAATACAGATATTTTCATATCACATTATAGTCATTGTAAGTATTGTGTAATTTTATTTATGCTTCTCAGTATTTGGAAGTTTATAGCCATTATTAGATATTCTGCCAAATCAACTAATTTATTCCTTCCCCTTTGATCTGCAATGTCAATGCATGTCATCTTAATTACTATGACTATGAACCAAGTGTGATACCCAGGCAGGTCTTTCTACTTTGTGTATTGGGTCTTCTTAATCTTTGTTGTTGTTGTTTTTTTTTTAATATATTAATTTTAGAAATAGTTTCTCAAATTCCATGAAAAACTTACTGGAATGTTGATTGGAACTTCATGGAATCTACAAGTTGTTTATTTATGCCTTTTGATAAATTCCATGTTTTTTGCAGGAAAGACTTGTTCACCTTTTGTTAAATCTGCTTCTAGGTTTGTCCTCCCACAATGCCTCCCCGCCTACCCTCACACACCTACTTGATGGTCTTGCAATTGGGAATTGTGTTTTCAAAATTACATTTTCTCATTGTCTAGCCAGCATAGGAAATCAAAGTATTTTTGAATTTTGATCTTCTATCCTTTGACTTTACTAAATCCACCTATTAATTCTTACTTTATTTATTGAATTGTTCTATGAAAATCATATCATCTTTAATTAATGTCTGTTTTGCTTCTTTGATTCAAATCCTTATGCCTTTTTTTCCTTTTGTGTTTTATTACATGACTAGTACCTTCAGTACAGTACTGAATGAAAGTGGAGATTTTTAAAACTTCCAGACTTTTGTGTTTAATATGGCCTTTGGGAGATATTCTGCCGGAGGTCAAAGAAATTTCTATTTCTAATTTACCGATTTTTAAAAAGCATCCCAAGTGGATGTTATTATTTGTTTTGTTTTATTCCTTAAGGTAATAGCCATGGGAATACCTGTATATGTCAATGGAAAAGACCCACGAAGGAGAAATGGAGTATGCAAAGGAGAAGAAACAACCCAAACACAGAAGTTCTTGGGAAGGCTGAGGGTGGTTTTTATATATTTCTCTGACAATATAAAGTACTTAACGTAATGCCTGGCCTATTCGTTTGCTAAGGCTGCTGTGGCAAATCACTACAAACTTCGTGTCTTGGAACAGCCCAAACGTGCTCTCTGGCAGTTCTGGAGGTCAGAAGTCTGAAGTCAGTTTCACTTGGCTGAAGTCAAGGAGTCCGTGGGGCAGCCTTCCTTCTGGAACCCCTGCAGGAAAATCTGCTTCTTGTCTCTTCCAGGTTTTAGAGGCTGCCAACGATCCTTGGCTTGTGGCCCCTTCCTCCACCTTCAGAGCTAGTAGCATAGTATCTTCAGATCTTTCTCTGCTCCCTTTATAAGAACGCTCTTCCTCTGCATTAGAAACTTTGTTAATGATTCGGCCCAACGGGATAGTCCAGGATTATCACTTCATCTCAAAATACTTCACTTAATCTCATCTGCAAAGTCCTTTTACCTTGTCAGGGTATATTCACAGGTTCCAAGGATTAGAATGTGGACATCTTTGGAGTCCATTATCTAGTTTACTACACTTGACATGCAATGAACTAAACCAATGTTGGGTTTCGTAGGCCTAAAAGGGTCCAATATTGGCAATTCTTTGTGATTCCACCTAAAGTTTCTTGATACATAGGAATCACTATGAACACTAATAAGAAAAGAGAAGATGATGTTGCTGTACACTGTCAACTCCAGGCCTAGCCTACCATTTTAGGAACAATGTGTTGGCAATTTCCAGTTGATCGCACATGCTAGTAGAGCCCCAGGTCTTTGGTATTCCCTGTACTTCAGTATTTCCTGGAAGCACAGGTAGGTTCTCCTCCCCAAGGCCACTTAACTCCCTAATATCTTGGAAGGAGACAGCCAGAGGACTATGGAAAGAGGTCTTTCCCACAGAATAAGGATATCCCTCTCGCCAGCCACAAGCCCGGCTACTCCATAGTGCCAACACTCTCTTGAAGCAAGAGCAGCTATAAAAGCCTTCCATGTTGTAAATAGTGAGGCAGGAGAAAAATAGTGTTGATGCCACATATACCATTTTGGAGACTGAGGCCAAAGGGGAAAAATTAGTCTGTGATACTGATCCTTTCTTTATTTAAAAGTTTGACATTTTATTCACCTGGATATTGTGGGAGGGGGTTTGCATCCATTTTGATTTTTGCAACCAAAAATCCGACATTAAAGGCCAAGCACAGTATGCTAAATAATGGACCCTAATGATGTCCACATTTAATATTGCATTAAACTATTATTTATTGTGACCATTAAGGTTTTTTTGGCACTCCTTAAATTCTGCTCCCAACACTTCACTCTCCTCACCTGTTTCTGTCCTTGACTGTGGGTCTATATTTGTGGATATTTTCTGTCATGACAGTTCGGAATGGTCACTCCCAGCAAAAGTTCAAACTTTATTTATGGAGGAAAACACAAGGCAGCCAGGATTTAGAGAGATGATAACAAGAAAGGAGAGCCATCCCGGCCTCTGAAACGCCCCTTGTCCAAGTGATTCTCTCTGCTGCCAACTGCCTTCTCCAAGTGAGAAAGAATAAACTAATTTTATACCTATTCAGTCCAATAAAGCTCATTGTCCTACCTCTAACTCCAATGATAAGAGGCAGGAACAGTTCTTTTTCCATTGCTAAGCAACGGTCCAAACAGTGCACAGCATGTGTGCCAGGCCCCACGGACTGATAGGATCACTGTCTAAAGTTCTTGTTTGCATTTTGAAGTTAACAGTAATTGCAGTTCTCTATTAGTGTTCATTAAGATGGTTTATGGCTGGACTCACTTCAGTCTCCATTCAGGGGTTTAAACGCGCTGTCCTCCTAGGGAAAGAAATATTTGCCAATATAAACCCTGGGCTGATTTCCTCCACTGGTTTCCCCTGGAGAGGCCAGGAAACTGGTCACTAACTGCAGTTCCCTAGACCAGGAGAAAAGGGCCTCTGTGGAAGGTTCTGGAAGAGAGGAAAGCTTTGCTGTCTTGCAGCTGGCTTTCCTCCGTCTCACCGAAAAGTAGGCCAGTGGCACAGAAATCTGTGTGTGAACCCAGCTCTTGTTTTTTCCCTGGACCCAGAGACCCACCCAACTTTCCCCAGGCCAGCAGGGAAGTTTGGAAAGAGCCTCTGAGCCTCTTTCCGTAGACTCAGGGCCAGAGAGAGGCAGTATCCAGGGACATGATCAGCTCCTGCCCCCCTCCTCAGGAACGGGTCAAACAGTGGCCTCAGTGTAAGGGCCCTAAGTCTCAGCCAGCTTGAAAGAGCCGCGCCTGCAGGCCACTCCCAGGTGTGGACTCCGGCAATAGAGGGCCTTGGGTAACCTTAGCCTTTGCTCCAGTTCTCAAGTGCGAAGTCGGCTCTGAAAACAAACCCAGAAAACAGCTTAAAGCAATTAATGAGGATGTTATTCTCCGTTTCAGGCTCCATTCCGAAAACACCCTTCCTCAGGACTTTCCAGGAGAGCGGCTGCTGGCCCTGCTCCTCCCTTCTCCACTTGGCTGCTGAGGATTTCTCTGGGCTGTGCCGGATTGCAAGCCTGCTGGCGCCCCCTAGTGCACGCAGGAGCAAAAGCCATCCCAGCCAGCCAGGTGAGTGGGATGGAGGACCTCCCTCGGTGAAGTCTGGATCAGGAACCTGCACGATTCCTGATCCCACTCACGAATGAGGAAGTCACTCTTCTTGGATTCTCCCCAAGTCTTTTTCTGACTTTCATCCTTCCTCTCCTGCCTGCTGCGGAGCCAGGAGCACTTAGCCAAGGGAAGTGAAGACCAGCCAGTCAAACACCCTAATCTCATGGAGAAGCTACAGAAGGAGCCTGTGTTGTGTCCACCTGTGCAGAAGCCTGATGGCTATAAAGGAGACACGCTGAAAGTCAAGGTCATGTGTTGTTAACTGTTGTGAAAACGTACACTCATTTCTCTGGGTACAGAGGCACCCAACAGCATCGATTCCCAAGCAATAGACACATAGGAAAAGCCAAGCAGCACCCAACAGCAGGTTCCTATGTCCTGGTAATTCTGTGGTTCTTTCTCTTTCCATCAGCTTTTTCTCTAAATATCAGGCAGGAGAGAGGCAGAATACAAAAAGGAAACTTGTCAGGAGAAGCCAGGAGGGGCACTGGGGTATCAGGAGCCATAGCAACCTGCAAGATAGAATTGACATCCTCCTGCCAAGGATGTTTGTCTACCAAAAAGCTTGGTTCCTCAACCAAATAGTCACTTAAACTGTCTTCCCAGGTGGACTATTCTAATCAGAGAGTCAAGAACAGGGACAGAAAATAGGTTTCATATTTTGGATCAACTTTAGTCAAAATCGAGAAGCCTACTCAATTGAGAATGTTTCTGAAGGTTCAGGAAGGTTGAGGAGGCTACCCAAATGAGAATGTTCCTGAAGGTTCAAGTTGAGAAAAAGCATCATGATTGATTACTGATGTCTTCCAGGAGCACAGGACAGAGGAACTAGTATACATGCTGACTAGGAAAGGGGATAAGAGAATGTATTATATACGAAAGCTAAAACAGTGTGCCTTTTGACAGTGTTATTGGTCATTCTTAGGAGCTGAACCGATTGTGTGATTTTTTTCCAAGTTTCCTAAGTTCCAGGGAATTTGATATTCCCATCTTTCCCTTCCTTGGTTTGTAGAATCTTGCAGCTGACCAAAAGATTGACATAGAATCACAGCAAGATAGAGGAGAGATAGAGGACAGCAAGATGCTCCAAGTGAATGATCCTCTGCCCCAGGTCTTCAGGCTGACCTCTTTCTCCTAAATCTCTTGCCCTCCTTCTCCATTCCTTCCCTGCTTTGCTGACACCCTCCCCAGCTTGAATGTTATCTCCTCAGGGTACTCACATGGCACCTCAGACTCTTCTTAGGGACCCCTATCCCCATTGTCTCATCATTTGTAAAGTCATTTGCATGACTCCACTTCCCTGCTAGACTGGAAGGCTGGAGAGCGGAGATCTAGGACTTCCTTATTTGCCTCAGTATCATAAGGGCTTAGCACAGTTCCTGTCACATCATGATGTAGACGCCTAACATTTTTATTTTTTTGCACCAGGGATTGAACTCAGGGGCACTTGACCACTGAGCCCCAGCCCCAGCCCTATTTTGCATTTTATTTAGAGACAGGGTCTCACTGAGTTGCTTAGCACCTCACTTTTGCTGAAGCTGGCTTTGAACTTGCGATCCTCCTGCCTCAGCCTCCCAAGCCACTGGGATTACAGGAGTGCGCCAATGTGCCAGGAAGATGCTTAACATTTATTGAATAAACTCATAAATGGAAGGGGAGAGGGGTGTATGGGTGGAGGAACAGATGAGTGGAAGGAACTTAGATTAAAATTGATTTCTACCCCTTGTCGATTGGACGGAAAAGATAAAGCTTGTGGATTTGGTATCAACAGGAAAAGAAGAGGGTGAGAGGAAGCCTAGATTGACCACAGCAACTGGGCAGAGAGGACGACTCAAGATCATGGCTTTATTTCTCAGGAATCTAAGTTTAGCCTTTCCAAGACTGCCAGGAATAAGTGTCTAGAATTCCATTCGCCAAAATACATTTTTTTTTAAAAAAAAGAAAAATCCAAATGAGAACTGAATAAAATCAAAGGGGAGGAAATCAAACTTTGAGCATCCACTTATGTTGCTGGGAAAGTCATATAAAAATAGGTCACATTTCTGTGCTTTTGTGGCTACTTTGAGCCATTCTCGTCTGCCACAGCAACTTAATTGCCAAACAATATGTGGCTTTGCCATGGGACCATCTGAAATCTAAGAAAGTAGACAAGTCCAGCAGTTTCACCAGCTTTTTTTTTTTTTTAATAAGGCAAACTCCAAAGACGCCTACCCACTAATTGGCCTTGTAAATTACTACCTTGAATATCAGTTGCAACACAAGGGAATATAATATTGTTCTTGGCTCCCTGGAATCTCTTCAAGCATCATAGGACTGTGCTGCCTGCCATATGCACTGATGGAGGGGTAGGAATGGGGCTTGAATGACTCAGTAGCAGGAAAAGTCCAGCCGAGTCTTCCAAAGACTAACCTTGGATGAAGAATTCAGTCATGGTTTCCCCAGACACTTGCAAAAGTCTGAGTTTCTTTTCCCTCAGGGGAGGGCAGTCTACATTGGTCTTATTTGACTATATGTTATGGTTTGGCTACAAGGTATTCCCCCAAAGCTCCTGGGTGTGTGCCCTGGAAGGGTCACTTTCCTTGGTCACACTCTTCCACCATGATGTCCTGCCCCAGCTCAAACCCACAGCCATGGAACCAGCCAACCACACACTGGATCTCTGCTACTGTGAGCTAAAATAAACGTTTCCTTTTCTAAGTTGTTCTTGTCAGGTATTTTGATTGTAGCAACAAAAAGCTGACTGACACACCACACCAGGGGTGCGGGATCCCCCCTGCCAGCAGGGCCCCTCCAAAGGCACACTGATGGCTGGGATGGACAGGAGACTCAGGGACATGTGATCTGCAGCAGAAGTGTTGCATCCTGTTTGAGAGGTTACTGTGGAGGACAGCTTGCTGGGAAAGGTGCCCACTCCTTGTTCCCACAGCACCCTGCAAGCCTCTACCCCACACGTGCTCATGAGTCCTAGGCAGGGAGCTCTGTCAACAAAGGTACCACATCAGTCTGTTGGAGGTGTGCCCCAGGACTAGCACAGTGTCCGGCCCCTGAACCCTGATAAAATTAATATTTGCTGATGGAGCAAAGATACATGAGTAAAACCTTACAGATGTAGATGGGCTGAATGTCAGTTGGAGCTTTCTAATCATTAGAAATGTCCAAGGATGGAACAGGCTGGCTTGAAAAGAACTGTCAGGTTCAGCAACTCCTCAATATAAATCCTAGTTTTCTTGGGCCAGCAGCAAAGCGCTTGGTGGTGGGGGACAGTATCACCTAGATGTGAGCCCATGGGCTCTGGGGCCACACAAATGGATCTGAGATCTGGATCTGCTGCTTCTAGCTATGACGCTTCGAGGAAATTTGCATCCATGTCCACATCTGTAAAATGGGGATAATTATCTAGTTTGAGTCCCCCTACAGAAGACCTTAAGGACAAGGATGTGAGTAGCTTATTTGAAAGGTGGTCAGGAAGCAGGAGCGAATGTGAGAAAAAGAAGAAGCAAAACCAAAAGGGGGCGCTAGTGAGCCCTGCTAGCCGAGTCAGCCTCACTCCTGTCAGAGAGTCTTGGAGGAATGCCAGGGACCATGCCTGGCAATTGTCCCTATTGAAAGGCCTGGCCTCCCTTGCCCACTTCCCATCCCCCGCCTTTAAGGCAAGTTTCTTGTTCTTCCAGACAGGTACCTACTTGTAGGATGAGCCCCACCTCACCTCCCCAAATCAGAGGACACTGGACGTGAGGGGCTGTTCATCTCCACAGCAGCTGGATTTGGAGGTGAGCAGAGGGACGTGGCTCAGGCACTAAGTGTCCTCTGTGGATAAGTACATGCTTTTAGAATGGATTGGGAGCTCCATGGGGAGGGGGAGGCTTATCAAGTCCAAAGTCACTCAATAAATAGATTTTAATAGCTAAGGATTAAATAAAAGAATATTCTAAAGCGCTTAATACTATACCTGAAAATAAAGTGCCAGATGTTGCTATTATTATTTCTCTTTATTAATAGACAATGATACATTTCAAGAGAATCGGGCCTCATTGGGGGTGAATTTGTGACCTTTAGGCTTGTCTATCTGCTTGGAGAACTCACTGTTTTGGAGGGGATCCACAGAGTTCTGGCCTTGACCTACGGAAGGAAGAAAGCTCTCCACGGGGCAGGCCAGCCTTAGACATCTGGGCACACCGGAATTTCTCTTTTGGCTTTTATTAAAGCCACTGCTTTTAATACTCTCTGACATGTGGCCTGATCATTTTCTGAGTTGAACTGACAGTTTTAAAGCAGAAACAATGGAATTGTGTCAGGGAGAATTACCTGATGGCCCCAGATGTCCTAAAATGGTGGTTTAACTGGGGGACTCACAAAAAACAAGTGCAGAGACTCGTGCTGACACCCTTGTGGTTTCAGCTCAAGCCCTGCGCCCAGGTGTCCAAAGAACAAGCCGCAGGAATATTTTCCATCCCACAAATCTGCTCCTGTAACCCTCTGAGCTGGCTGTGTTAACCACTGTGTGCCCCCCTCATGGGGACAGAGGTCAGAGGTAAGAGGTAAGCAGAATGGGTGACTTCTTTTCTTGCTGGATAAGGCCCACGGTGTAAAGCTGCTTTGGGAAATCTCTACCCTTGACCTGGATTTGTTCTCTAAAGGATATTTCCTCCTCACCCCGAACAGACCTGGCCTTAAGGAAGAAGGCAGGTGCTGCTCCCTGAGGAATGCACGTGTCCAGGGTCCAAAGGACAGAGAGAACAAAAAGTGGTGGCTCACAAGGCATCAGGTGGTGCCCACAGGTCCCTGGCAGAGCTCCCCCAGCTTTGGAATCCCAGATGAAAACTCCCGTCCTTCAGGGACTAAGCCCGTCCTAGTAGCTCCTCTCTGGTGTCTACAATCACCCAACTGGCACCTGGGGACACTCCACCCTCAAGACCAAAGTTTCCAGTTTGGGGGCATTTAATTTCAGGCTTAGAGAGATGGATGCCAGAAGCTGGCCGTCTATTTTCATGTGACATAAGATGCACAACTACCGATGGACCCAAGCAAATGCACCTGGTTCACGCTGGCACAGTGCTGCCCCCAAAAAAGGTGTTTAAAAATACATCAGCATGAGCATCCCTGTCAATACCAATGCATGCAGGAAGCAGAAGGAGGCTCCCAGGACGGCTCTGTTGGGTCTAGCATTCAAATATTTAGTAGCCGAGTAATCACTGTAATAATTAATTTCCATTGCTTAATCTAGCAATCAGGCATGTCACTTTACACATGGGAAAATGTTGGTCCCTGTAGAGGTGTGAGTGTGTGTGCGTGTGTATGTGCGCGCGTCTGTGTGTATGTACATAAAATATAGAGCAGCACTTGCTGTTTGAGATTTAAAGATCAGTTTGTGGAATAAATAAGATGCTTTTAGGGCTGGAGGTGTAGCTCAGTAGAAAAGAAATGTTTTTACTTTGGTTTGCAATCATAGGTTTGGAAGAAAAGCAGAAAGGTAAATAAAGAGAAACAAAAATTAAACACTCCAAACATCAAATGCCAACTTTGTGAAATTTTTGCTCAAGTAAGTTTTGTTGAAATGTTATAATTTGTGACTTGGTCGATGAAAATTTGAAAGGAACTAATCCTATCAAATCCTGCCCTGGGGTTTTTTAATGCTGTGCTTTGCGATGGACAGCTGTTACAATCCACATAAAATCTTAAATTTCCTGGTAGCCAAAACTTTAAAAAAGTAAAAATAGAGTAATGACTTTTTAATAAATTTTACCTAATGCAATGTACCTGAAACACTGTGATTCCAAAATATTTATCAATAGAAAATAGCCAGATAGTTTACATTCTTTCCTTCATACAAAGTCTTCGAAATCTGATGCTTTATACTTCCAGCATATCTCAATTCAGTTAAAAATTCATTTCCTCAATCTCACTAGCTACATTCCAAATGCTCAACAGCCATGTGTAACTAGAAGTCTCCATATGAGCCAGAGCAAAGATATAGGATACTGGACAGAGTCACCTCTGTGACACCATTGCTTAAACAGAGATGATAACTTTGTTGTAAGGCTAACACTGTCCCAGGATGATTTGATTCAAAGTAAGCATTTATTAGACATATTGATAGATTAAAGAAGGGATCATATTTTGTAATCCTTAAAGCTCCCCTTTGTGATAATTTTTGTGTTGGTATTATTTCCCAGGGTGGAGTATGTTATGAGGACCTAGTCACACTGAGTCACATGAGCCCAACCCCCATGCAATGGGGAACACAGGAAGCACTGAGATTGACTGGACAAAGACCTCGCCATCTGGAAGAAGAGGCAGAACCAACACAAAGGGATGGGAGGCCACTAGCAAGTCTAGAGTTGATATTGTGGTAAATACAATCACTGACCAAAGGACAGGGATGGGGAGGTTGGTGCTGATTGCAATTGCCAGGGATAAATTCTAGGGGTGGTAGTGCCCTTGAAGGCTGACTGGGCCTTGGTGGGTCCTGAGGCAAGATGTTTGGGTAAGAGGAAATGCACCATGGGGCACCTTCCCTCCTCCACATTCCTCAAGTTTGATTCACCCCTGAGGTTGGTTGCTGTATTCAAGGGCAGCCAAAGTCGACACTGTGGCTCTGAAAGCCTCCACTTCCCCCTTCCCCGCCCTCTATTCTAGACTGTCCTTTGCTCACTGCCTAAGTAGCCACTAGTGCTGTTAGCGGATTCCTAGTCCCCTGCCTTCTGCCAAGATTGCACTTCCTGGTCTCCTGGCTGGGACCAGGTGACTCATTCCAGCCAATGAACTGACAGAGCTCGCTCTGAAGAACTGGCTTGAGGCTGTGCCTGCTCTGCCTCTGCCAGCCTGAGCCCCTGAGCAACTACAGTGACTAAAGCCCTTCCGCTGGCTCCCATGAGGTGTCATTGTTTGGTACCAGGATTTGACCTGGCGGATGTGGCCTCTCCACATCTTGAATTGGGCAGGTTTGGAAGAGGGTTGGGAAAGTAATGTCTCCCAAGAAATACTCAAAAACCCTGGAATGGCCTGACCCCTCTGCCAAGGAGATCCCCCTCCAAGATCACCAAAGATGTTAGAGGGTCCTTCTGGGAAACTGAGGCCTAGAGTCTGAACAAACCCAGGGCCTATCCCACAGAAGGTGGGTAAAGTCGCACTCTGTGAGGGGGTGTGGGGGTGACATGGGGCCAAGACACACAGACCTGTCCAGAAAGAGAAAAAGAAAAGGACACCGGGGGTTGGCCCACGGGTGCTGAAGGAACTAAAGCCTTAGGAGCAGTGAGCATCTTTTTTCTCCCATGATATTTGTTAATAGTTTATCAAAATAAACTGTTCCTTAACCAATATTCATGTTTCATTGTTGAGGAACACAGGTCAATAACAAACTCCACCAAAGAAATTCTTTGCATTCAAAAACCACTTTGTGCTCTGAAAGATACCAGTCTCCTTTATCTCTTCAACATCTTTTTTTAAATTTTTTTTATTTATTGGATATTTTATTTTATTTCTATGCAGTGATGAGGATCGAACCCAGGGCTTCACACATGCCAGGCAAGTGATCTACCACTAGGTCACAACTCCAGCCCTCCTCAACATCTTTCATGGAGTACCATTTCTGCAGAAATCTCTGTACACCTCATCGTTTTTTTCTTCCTTCAGTCACAGAAAAATTACAGGAAGACAAGTGAAATGATGCGTGAGGTTTGCACGTGAGGTTTGCTCGTTGCACTTGGAAACCATGAATTTCTTATGCTCAACACCAAGGTCCCTCCCACTGATGGACAAATGGACACCAATGAGTGTTTTTTTTTGTTTGTTTTTGTTTTTGTTTTTGTTTTCAGTGCTGGGGATTGAACTCGGGGCTTCACCAGTGATGAGCACATGCTCTACCACTGAACTACCCTCCAAAGCCCCCAAACTGTTCCTTAGTTGGATTCTGCGTTGCTAGTGTGAGCAGCAGGCCTCACACATTCAGCCAGTCGTTGGATCAGCATGCCCTGGGCGTCTGCCTCCTGTCTGCTCCTCCTCGGTAGGATACAAAATTGCATGGCTTGTTTTCCTGCCCTTAAGGAGTTCCCTCTAGAAGGGGAGACAGATTAAAGATAAACCCGGAGGATGAGCTTTAAGTGCTAGGATAGCCGGTCCAGAGGGAATGCTGGAGTGCTTCCCCAGGTGCATAAAGTCTGGGAGGACTCCCAGGGGCGGGAGTGGGCAGCACTGTAGATGGAGAGAGAGGCCCTCCAGGCATCGATGGCAAGGAGAGCAAGTGCGAAGGCTGGAGGGAGCTGAGCTGGGCCATTCGGAGCAGGCGAGGTGGCTGGGTATGAATGGCGGGGGAGGCGTTGTGGGCAAGCAGTAGATTAGTCGCAAATGGAGGGGGCAGGGGCAGGTCACCAAGGACCCGGTAACCATGGCAATGGTGATGTGCACAGTCCAGCGAAGAGCCGCAGCAGAGATTTAAGCAAAGCAATACCTGGATCAGACTTGCAAGTGGTTGGGGAGGGGAAAGAAGTGATTTTGTGAGCTGGCCAGACAGGAAGAATTGTGTGTGCGTTTGTGTATCTGTGTGTTTATTCATGCCGAGTGGGACTCCCTGATAGCGTAGGTGGTAGAAAACAGAGGCCCTGGAGCCAGGAGGGTGGAGGGGCATGGACTGTTGATAACAAATTGTGGGCACCTCGTTTATACTGGGTGAGGGCCAGGGAGCAGAGAAAAGTGGGGAATGGTCGAGGGAGAGAACCATCAGTTCTATGAAGCTAAAGGGAGCGCACAGCCATCTAGGAGGTGGGAGAACCTGGGGAAGGAGGAGACTCATGCATGTGTGGGAACATCCTCAAGCGAGGATGGCTGAAGGACTTCAGAAAGCAGGGACGGTCAAGGCTAAGTTTCTAAAGAATTAGCAGCATCTTCCTGCAATGGAATTCCCCCCACCCCATGGCCCACCAACCCTCACCCAGGGTGAACAGTGTTTGTGGGGGTCAGACAATGAGAACATCCAGGAGGCATGAGATCCAAAGAGGAGCCTGAGAAGTCAGGAGAAGCAAGAAATGGGGATCTGCCTTGAGGAGGGTACAGTAGGCCTGTCGGGATTCCTGGAGATGGGGCTGGGATTTCATTCATACATAAGATGAGGCTTGAGATTAATTTCTTTAAGGTAATGAAGAAAATGGTTAGAGAGGAAAGGAGGTGAATGGCCACTTAGACTATAACAAACCTCTGAGAAAACACATAGCAAGATACCATCCATAATTACTTTTAAATACCTGGATATAGATCTATATATAAAATAACTTTCAGTGATGTCCAGGGCACAGGGTAGCAAACACGGAAGACTATTAGCTTAGAACATTGTTCTCTAAGACTTTCCCAAAGAGTTTGTTAATTAAGAACTACTAAAAGATCTTTCTGCTGGTGAAATAGATGTGGCTAATGGTACGTGGATGGCTAAAAGATATATGCCGACATGTTTCCATGCTTGCAAAACAAAACAAAACAGTATTAAAATTGAATGCCTTGGGCTCAGGACTTGGGTCCTATGTGGTTCTCTGTGTACCTTCCCTCTCCCCAGCCTTCATCGACACTTAAGAGAAGATTCTGTTATTTGATCGGATGGAAAAGTTAGTTGATTCTGCCATCAGAATATTGTGTTGTGTTTGAGTCAGACGAGCCTAAATTAGTTAGGGTATTAATTAGCCACTAAAACAAAGAGAAAACCTCCTGTGCTACAGTTTGGATCTGAACTGTCCCCCAAAGGCCCGGTTGTTAAAGACTTTGTCCCCCACCGGTGGCACCACTGAGAGGCAGCAGAATCTTTGCAAGGTGGGACCTACTGACAGGAAGTTAGATCATGGTGGGGAGGTGCCCTTGAGGGAAAGATTGGGTCTCCCTCCCTCTGTGCCCTTGTTGCTTCTCTGCTGCCCTGAGGTAAGCAGCCTCTTCTGCCATGTGCTCCCACATGATGTACTAGCTCCCCACAGACCCCAAAGCAACAGTCCAACCAACCACGGACCGAAACTTCCAAAACTGAGGCAAAAATAAACATTTTCTCTTTATAAGTTGATTTATCTCAGGTATTTGTTCCACGAATGGAAAGCTAACACACCCTTCAACCTCCAAACACAGTGACTCAAAAACCATTTCTCTCTCACTGGAAACCATCTCTATGCAAGAAATCCTGTTTGACAGGCAGCTCTGCTCCACGCAGGGATTCAGGAATCCAGGTACCTTCCATCTTGCTCTATCATTCCTTAGGGCATTTCCTTTGTCTGCAGCATCCGAGCTGAGTTATGGGAATTTCCATTTTCCTGCTTATGGGAAGGGAAAAGAATGAGATTCAGGAGCCTGGCTTGTCTTTTAAGTTGGAGTATAAGGTTTAAGTTGTTTTTTTGAATTGGAAAAGCTGGGCGAGATCCTGGGAGTTGTGTATATCCTTTCTGTTCACATCCATTAGCTCAAACTTCATCACCTTGGGTGGAAGAAGGCAAGGAGGTGAGGTATCTGGCTTAACAGCATCTGCCTGCCTTAGATTCTATTACTTTAGGTGAAGGAGAGAATGGATGTTAGACACTCTGCCTCAAAACTCTTCCTCAAGGTTCTTGTTGAAGAGCTTAAGGACAAAGAGTAGCAACCTCTGAAGAACAGGCTGAATCTCATTTTGTGTTTATTCATTAATAGATGTTTGTATCTGTGAAAGTCTTTGGTCTCAGAATTGCTTTCATTGTAACATTCTCTATGAGGAGGTTGTGGAAGTGTCTTGCCACTCTGAGTGTGGGGTGGTCGGCACCTCCCTGGGAGCACCTTAGAAATGCAGGACTCAGGCTCAGCTCCAAACATACTGGGTCCAGGTGATTGGTGGAGAAATGCAGTCTTCTGGCACCTTTACCTGGTCTTAACTTTGGCCACTTACATAGTCAACCTTCCATTGACTTTCACAACTGGAACAGCCCAGACAGTGCCTGTAATAGTGTTTTTGCAAACTGTGATTAAGGACCCACTAGGGAGTAGTGATATCATTTTACCAGATTACACCCAGTGTTGAAAGAAAGAAAAAACATTGAGTGGGAATTTAAAAAAGGGGAGGGGGAACTTGGGTCTTAACTCAGTGGTAGAGCACTTCTAGCATGTGTAAGGCACTGGTTCAAGCCTCAGCACCACATAAAGATAAATAAATAAAGGTATTGTCCATCTACAACTAAAAATTTAAAAAAAAAAAATTAGAAAAAATTAGAATCAAGCAAAAAAAAAAAAAAAAAAAGAAAGAAAGAAAAGAGTTCATCACACTAATGATACTGTTTTTCAGTTATATATACCTGAGTGTGCAAGGTCAGGATGCAAACTACAAGGTCACTATCAAAAACCAAAAAGGTGTTTGAAAGTCACAGAGGCAGGAAACTATGGGTGAGAAGTTCAGGGTCTGGGAGACAGTCCTGGGCTGACCACCCACTCTGACAGTGTGGCTTTGTCCAATATTGAGCCTCACGTTATTGTTTGCAAAACAGATTGACTTCGACCTCCCAAATTGCTGCGGCCACCAGGGTAAATCCCCAGGTCTCCTTCCTTTCCTCTTAGTTGTATCTCTTTTCTTGTTATGTTCAGGAAAGTGGCGTGTCAGAGACTTTTCAGCTGGAATTAAACTCGGGATTCCTAATTCTTCCATCCTCAGTTTCCCTACTTGAAAAGTAAGTCACTTTTGCCTGGAAGGTCTGTAAGGGGCTCAGCCTCGGGGGTCTGATTTAGCGAATGTGATTCAAAAGCATGGGTACGAAGAAGGGAAGGTGTTGGAATGATTCACATCTTGCCTCGCGATCCTGCAGGCGCTGATTGCAGGGCCCTCCGGGTGCCGGATGCGCCCAGTGCAGAAGGGGACGCACAAGATTCCCTGACGCCCCCGCCCTGGTCGCCCCGGGCCCCACAGCCTCCGCCAGAGGGCGGTGCAGCAGCGCCACCGTGTGGCCGCGCAACATCAAAGCGCCGCTGTTCGGCCTGGCACAGCCCATTTGGGGCTGGGCGGCCCATGTCGCTCTGTGCTGTAAGAGAAGACCGTGGGGAGGGCATCTTGTCTTAACACCCTCCCATTTTTCTTGCACTCCCCGCAGCGGACCTGTTCACATCATCGAGTACAAAGTGGACCTAACGCAGACGGTGCAGAGGGCACCTCCCGTGCTCTGCCCTTGAGGGGGACATCTGTTACTGTAGGAACGCCCCCTAAAGTTCCCTCCCCACCAGTTCTTATTTATTAACTTGACGCTGTGCCAGGCCGGCTAAACTCCTCTCGGAAAAGAACTGTAAGGGCTTTGACCATGTATAACTGAGAAAAACGAGGCCAAAAAGAAGTAATTCGCCCAAGGTCACCTGATTAAGAAGTGACAGAAGGGAATCCAAATCTCTCTCCAAGCTCATCACCATTGGGAGGAGATGCAGCATTCAGGTCCCTCTTGCTTGCCATCTGCAGCTTTTCTCCTAGAGCGAGGAGTTTTATAGAGCAGGGCTAGGGAGCGCTGGGGATTTAGGCAACTTCATCTAATCAGAGGAAGGATCTCCAAGATCTACCCTGTTGGCAAAATAGGAAGGCAGGAGGGTTCCTTCCATAGGTCTGTGACATTCATCCTGTCCTACAAGTTCCCAGCTTGTCACTTTCAACTGTCCCATGTGAAGGATAGAGACAGAGAGCTTTCCCTTGACAGCGCAGTGTTAATTATCTGCCCTACTGGTTGGGTTCTGAGGGTGCTCATGGGATACTGTTCATGATTAAATCTGCACTTGGTGCAAGTTACTTCCAACTTTCTGAATCTGTACTTCTTGTCATAGTAACAGCTAATGATGTTAAAGCACTTGTGAAGTGGAAGCATTTACTGTTTACAAAAATATTATATAAGTATTATTAGGCTTAGGGTCCATACAAGGAAACTGGAAGCACATCACAGTTGAGCTTCTCACCTGAGGTTGCACTGAGAGCAGGAAGAGGCCAGGGCAGGGCCAGCGTTCAAACCCAACCTTCTTGGCTCTGAGTCTGCCTGTAAGCAGTGTGCTGCTAATGAAGGCAAGACACCCAAGCCTCTTAGTTGTTTTCTGGGGCCCAGAAAGAATGAACATATTATCCTCAAGGAAATACAGTTTTGCAAATGTTCTACCCAAGTCCTGGGATTGTAGAACCAGATTTTATTCATTCTGTTCAAGAGAAAAAAGAAGAAAAAAATTCCAAAAAGATATTCTCTTGTGCCTTTTCTTGAGAGTTTTCCATGGGACAAAGATGGTCTTATTGCCTGGAAGAAAGAGCTCATCATATCCAAGGCCCAACGCCAAGTGCCTACAATACCTTCCCAAACACGTCATATTTTTACTCTGCCTGGAATCATGTTTATGGCTTGAGAAAAGACATCTGCCCTTCCTCAGCTTTTAAAACGACAAGAGCAGACAAACCAAAACTTTTGTGCATCTGAATGTAGCCAACTGTGGATATTTAGATGGTCTGGCAGATTATATTTTCCAAAAGTGGCCAGTGAAATAATCCTACTCTTCTTAAAACATAACTGTGGCATTCCTCTTGTACCTGGGTGGACCTTTGTGATTGCTTCAACCAGTTGGTTATGACAGAGTATGGTTCCTTCAGAGGTTGCTTAAAAAAAATACCATGCCCATCTGCCTTGCAGTCTTGGGATCTTTGCTCTGGAACTCAGCCACCATGCTATCAGGAAGTCAAACAGTCAATGAAGAGGCCTGGTTGACAATCCATCTGAGGTCCCCAGCATCAATCCCTAGATTTGGAGAAAGTGATGCTTAAGGGGATAGAGAGGCCTAGTCCCTGCTAAGGTTCACTAAATTGAACATTCAAGAGCAGAATAAATGATGATCACAGATTGAGGCCACTAACTTTGGGAGGTTTTTGTGTAGCAGTAGATGAGCAGAACAGATTCGCAACACTTTTTCCTCCCACGGTTATGATCTGCACCACACTGAACCTCTTCAGGCATATCACCTTCTAAACGTATTGGAAGTTTCCTCTAGGGAAATATCTAGAGACAAAATTGCTAGGCCTAGTCTAAACATAAAAGGGGGGATCAATTAAGCAGTAAAAATGAATTAAACATATCTACATCTAACATGGATCTATCCTGAAAACATGGTAAGTGGAGGTATAAAATGATGCAGTATGGTGTCACTTTCATAAAATTCTAAAAACACTCAATCATAACAGTGTTGTATTTTGTGTACTATGGGACTATGCCTGTAGTAGAAGTTTGCAAACATTCAGGGAAGTGATACACACATAGGGGAAAATGTGAAACGTTAGCAGCATCTGTAACATTTTATTACTGAAAGAAAGGAAATATCCAAAACTAAACATCTAGAGCAAAACCCACAATGTTGACCTCTGTTAAATCTGATGTGGGGACACAGGGGTATTCTTATTTTTAAAATTTCATTTATATTTCTTATATAAGTTATATGCTGTAATATTTTGTTATTATAATTACATGAGTGTTTCATAGCTAAATGTAAAATTTTCAACTCAAATAAAATTATAGTCACAGTCACTTTTTATCTTGTGATTTTCTGGGATCCATATGTTGGATCATATAACTGATTAGTTGAAACGAGACCTTTGCTCTCTGGTGGGGTGATCATTGAATTCAAATATCTCTCCCTTCCCATCATGCACCCCTCCTTCCTATAGCACTCAAGGACTGTCCCTTTAAGAAAACCCATCAGGACTGAGAGAGTTACAGCTCCCTAGCAGAGCATGAGGGAGGCCCTGGGTTGACCCCAGCACCAAAAAAGAAAAGAAAAAGCAATAACTGGCACTCCTTTAATGTCCTTGCCTTTATATAACAGAGTGCCTCTGCCTGGAGTAATAATCCCGGATGTTTAGCTTGACCAGTTCTCACGAACCCCCTGCGGTAGGACTAACTGTTGACCCTGGGTTGAGCGCAATGCAGGAGCCAGGCGTGTGTCAACGCTTTGCATCTGTTTCCTTTTTCAAGTAGATTCTGTCATTGTCCTTTTTTTCCCCCCTAGACAAAACAAACAAAACCAGCAGGAAACTTCACTGCTATGGTTGTTATTATTTTCCCAATATCTTGATGGCAGAGCAAGAATAAGCCCCAGGCTTGATAGAATCTGCACCTTGGCCATGACACCATTTGGCCTCCCATGGAAAAGCTGTTCTTTTTATTCTCAAATTACAGGCCAGGAGACAGTCCAAAAGTGTTTCTCTCCTCCCCTGCCTGATGAATGACTCGTCCTTCTAGATCCACTTGAATGTCACCCCCTTTGGGAAGCCCTCCCACTGATTCCCAAGAAGGTGGTCCACCTCACAGAGGGGACGACTCTCCTTCCTTCTCCACTGCTGGGAGGCAGAGACTGGCCTCTGCCATTTGTGTTTACAGAACCTAAAACAGCGCCTGAAATATTGTGGGCACCCGGTCTTTTCACCCACCTTGCCTGAGAGCCACAAACATGCCCATATGAACTCTGATGAGCAACTTATTTCCTCTGAGCCCACAGGGGTACCATTAGTGCAAAGCAGCTCACAGCTGTCCTAACTAGTGCCATAAAATAAAACAGGAAATCTCCACTCACCTGTAGGGAAGAGACCGACCCAAAGGACTGTCCAACTTGAGAACTTAGATTCATAGGTAGTTTTCCCAGAGGCTCCATTAGGAGTGATCATAAGAGAATAAGAGTGAATGTGTCTCACACACTTAGCGTGTGCTTGGGACTTCGTTAACTGATTTACATAGAATTAATTTTGGAAATAAAGAGGGCCCTCCCTCCCTCCCTCCCTCCTTCTAAATAAAACAAATCTAAAATCTCATATCATATATCTATCTC